>NW_012106564.1:129917-200959 GCF_000951045.1 Mandrillus leucophaeus
ACAACATACCAGAATCTCTGGGACACATTTAAAGCAGTGTGTAGAGGGAAATTTATAGCACTAAATGCCTATAAGAGAAAGGAGGAAAGATCTAAAATTGACACCATAGCATCACAATTAAAAGAACTAGAGAAGCAAGAGCAAACAAATTCAAAAGTTAGCAGAAGGCAAGAAATAGATCAGAGCAGAACTGAAGGAGATAAAGATAGAAAAAACTCTTCAAAAAAAATCAGTGAATCCAGGAGCTGGTTTTTTGAAAAGATCAACAAAATAGACAGATTGCTAGCCAGACTAATAAAGAGGAAAAGAGAGAAGAATCAAATAGATGCAATAAAAAATGAGAAAGGGTATATTACCACTGATCCCACAGAAATACAAACTACCATCAGAGAATACGATAAACAACTCTATGCAAATAAACTAAAAAATCTAGAAGAAATGAATAAATTCCTGGACAAATATACCCTGCCAAGACTAAACCAGGAAGAAATTGAATCTCTGAATAGACCAATAACAGTCCCTGAAATTGAGGTGATAACTAATAGCCTGACAACCAAAAAAGTCTAGGACCAGATGGATTCACAGCTGAGTTCTATCAGAGATAATACAAAGAGGAGCTGGCACCATTCCTTCTGAAACTATTCCAATCAACCGAAAAAGAGGGAAATCTCCCTAACTCATTTTATGAGTCCAGTATCATCCTGATACCAAAACCTGGCAGAAGCACAACAGAAAAAGAAAATTTTAGGCCAATATCTCTGATGAAATCAACGTGAAAATCCTCAATAAAACATGGGCAAACCGAATCCAGCAGCACATCAAAAAGCTTATCCACCATAATCAAGTCTGCTTCATCCCTGGGATGCAAGGCTGGTTCAACATATACAAATCAATAAATGTAATCCATCACATAAACAGAACCAACGACAAAAACCGCATGATCATCTCAATAGATGCAGAAAAGGCCTTCGACAAATTCAACACCCCTTCATGCTAAAAACTCTCAATAAACTAGGCATTGATGGAACGTGTCTCAAAATAATAAGAGCTATTTATGACAAAGCCACAGCCAATATCATACTGAATCGGCAAAAGCTGGAAGCATTCCCTTTGAAAACCAGCACAAGACAACGATGCCCTCTCTCACCACTCCTATTCAGCATAGTATTGGAGGTTCTGGCCAGGGCAGTCAGGCAAGAGAAAGAAATAAAGGATAGTCAGATAGGAAAAGAGGAAGTCAAATTGTCTTTGCGTGCAGATGACATGATTGTATGTTTAGGAAACCCCATCGTCTCAGCCCTAAATCTCCTTAATCTGATAAGCAACTTCAGCAAAGTCTCAGGATACAAAATCAATGTGCAAAAATCACAAGCATTCCTCTACACCAATAACAGACAAACAGAGAGCCAAATCATGAGTGAACTCCAGTTCATAATTGCTACAAAGAGAATAAAATACCTAGGAATCCAACTTAGGCAGAATGTGAAGGATCTCTTCAAGGAGAACTACAAACCACTGCTCCAGGAAATAAAAGAGGACACAAACAAATGGAAAAACATTCCATGCTCATGGGTAGGAAGAATCAATATTGTGAAAATGGCCATACTGCCCAAAGTTATAGATTCAGTGCTATCTCCATCAAGCTACCACTGACTTTCTTCACAGAATTGGAAAAAAATTACTTTAAAGTTCATATGGAACCGAAAAAGAGCCCACATTGCCAAGACTATCCTAAGCAAAAAGAACAAAGCTGGAGGCATCATGCTACCTGACTTCAAACTATACTGCAAGGCTACAGTAACCAAAGCATCATGGTACTGGTACCAAAACAGAGATATAGACCAATGGAACAGAACAGAGACCTCAGAAATAACACCACACATCTACAACCATCTGATCTTCAACAAACCTGGCAAAAGCAATGGGGAAAGGATTCCCTATTTAATAAATGGTGTTGGGTAAACTGGCTAGCCATATGCCGAAAGCTGAAACTGGACTCCTTCCTTACACTTTATACAAAAATTATCTCAAGATGGATTAAAGACTTAAATGTAAGACCTAATATCATAAAAACCCTAGAAGAAAACCTAGGCAGTACCATTCAGTACATAGGCATGGGCAAAGATTTCATGACTAAAACACCAAAAGCAATGGCAACAAAAGCCAAAATAGACAAATGGAATCTAATTAAACTAAAGAGTTTTTGCACGGCAAAAGAAACTATCAGAAGAGTGAACAGGCAACCTATGGAATGGGAGAAAATTTTTGCAATCTATCCATCTGACAAAGGGCTAATACCCAGAATCTACCAAGAACTTAAACAAATTTACAAGAAAAAAAAAGAACACCATCAAAAGGTGGGCAAAGGGTATGAAAAGACACTTCTCAAGAGAAGACATTTATGCAGCCAACAAACTTCTGAAAAAAAATGCTCATCATCACTGGTCATTTGAGAAATGCAAATTAAAACCACAATGAGATACCATCTCACGCCAGTTAGAATGGCGATCATTAAAAAGTCAGGAAACAACAGATGCTGGAGAGGATGTGGAGAAATAGGAACACTTTTATGCTGTTGGTGGGAGTGTAAATTAGTTCAACCATTGTGGAAATAGTGTGGTGATTCCTTAAGGATGTAGAACTAGAAATGCCATTTGATCTAGCAGTCCCATTACTAGGTATATACTCAAAGGGTTATAAATCATTCTACTATAAAGACACATGCACATGTATGTTTATTGTGGCACTATTCACAATAGCAAAGACTTGGAACCAACCCAAATGCACATCAGTGATAGACTGGATAAAGAAAATGTGGCACATATACACCATGCAATACTATGCAGCCATAAAAAAGGATGATTTCATGTCCTTTGTCAGAGCATGGATGAAACTGGAAACCATCATTCTCACAAAAGTAACACAGGAAGAGAAAACCAAACACTGCATGTTCTTACTCATTAGTGGGGGTCGAACAATGAGAACACATGGACACAGGGCAGGGAACATCACACACCAGGACTTGTTGTGGGGTGGGGACCGGGGGAGGGATAGCGTTAGGAGAAATACCTAATGTAAATGACGAGTGCATGAGTGCAGCAAACCACCATGGCACATGTATACCTATGTAACAAACCTGCATGTTGTGCACATGTACCCCAGACCTTAAAGTACAATAATAAAAATAAAAAAATTTATTTGATATTATTTTGTTCAAAAGAAAAGAAAAAGAAAAAGGAAATTCTGTGCTGATGCATTGTACCTGAATGAAATCAGAGGTGCATTTTGCCAGGTCCCACAGAAATTCAATGTTGCATGTATTGAAGTAATTATGTGGTTTTTGTCTTTAGTTCTGTATATGTGATGAATCAATTTTTTTTTTTTTTTCTTTTCTTTTGGAGACAGAGTCTTGCTCTGTCACCCAGCCTGGAGTTCAGTGGTGCTATCTGGGATTGCTGCAACCGCCACCTCCCGGGTTTAAGCAATTCTTGTGCTTTAGCTTCTCGAGTAGTTGAGACTACAGGTGTGCACCACCACTCCCGGTTAATTTTTTGTATTTTTAGTAGAGATGCCATGTTGCCCAGGCTAGTCTCAAACCCCTGAGCTCAGGCAGTCCTCTTGCCTTGGTCTCCCAAAGTGCTAAGACTACAGGTGTGAGCAACTGCACCTGGCCTCAAATTTCTGATTTGCATATGTTGAACCACCCTTTCATTCCCAGGTATAAAGCCTACTTTTTGATATGCTTTTTGATATGCTGCTGGATTTGATTTGCCTGTATTTTGTTGAAGACTTTTGCGTTGATATTCATAAAGGATATTGGCCTTAAATTTTTCATTTTGTCTCTGCCAAGTTTTTGTGTCAGAATGATACTGGCCTCATAGAATGAGTTGGGGATGTTAGCTAGTTATTATGCAGACTTGTTTCTGTAGTTGTTTTGTAGTGTCACTGGTCTGTGTACTTCAGTGTGTTTTCCTAGTGGCTGGTAACATTGTTTCCTTTCCATATTTAGTGCTTCTTTCAGGAGCTCTTCCAAGGCAGGTTGCATGGTAACCATTTTCCTCGGCTTTTGCTTGTCTGAAAAGAATCTTCTCAGGCCGGATGCTGTGGCTCACGTCTGTAATCCCAGCACTTTGGGAGGCTGAGGTGGGAGGATCACTTGAGGTCTGGCGTTCAAGATCAGCCTGGCCAACATGGTGAAACCCTGTCCCTACTGAAAATAAAAAAATTAGCTAGGCATGGTGGCGGGTGCCTGTAATCCCAGCTACTCAGGAGGCTGAGGCAGGAGAATCACTTGAGCCCGGGAGGCAGAGGTTGCAGTGAGCCAAGATGGCGCCACTGCACTCCAGCCTGGGCGACAGAGCGAGACTATCTCAAAAAAAAAAAAAAAAAAAAATAAAAATCTTATTTCTCCTTCACTTATGAAGCTTAGTTTGGCTGCATATCAAATTTTGGGTTGGAATTTATTTTCTTTAAGAACATTGAATACTGTTCCCTAACCTGTTCTGGCTTTTATGGTTTCTGCTGAGATGTCTGCTGTTAGTCTGATGGGCTTCCCTTTGTAGGTGACCTGACCTTTTTAGCTGCCTGTAACATTTTTTCTTTCATTTTGACCTTGTAGAATCCTATGATTATGTGTCTTTGGGATGATCTTCTTGTGAAATATCTTACTCGGGTTCTCTGCTAGGCCTCTCTAGCTAGGTTGGGGAAGTTCTCATGGGTGACAGAACCCATTAATGATAGGTTGGGGAATGTTGGCCTCTCTGATTAGGTTGGGGAGGTTCTCATGGACGATATTCAGAAATATGTTTTCCATGTTGGTTACCATCTCTCCATCTCTTTCAGGTACACTAGTGAGTTGTAGATTTAGTCTCTTTACATAATCCCTTATTTCTCGGAGGTTTTGTTTCTTTCTATTCTTTTTTCTCTATTTTTGTCCGACTGTCTTATTTCTGTCTTATTTCAGAAAGTCAGTCTTCAGGCACTGAGATTCTTTGCTCCACTTGGTCTATTCTGCTATTAATACTTGTGATTGCATTATGAAATTCTTGTATATTTTTCAGCTGTATCAGGTTGATTGGTTTCTTTGTGTACTGACTATTTTGTCTGTCAGCTCCTGCATTGTTTTATTGTGATTCTTAGCTTCCTTGGATTGGTTTTCAACATACTCTTGCATCTCAATGATCTTCATTCCTACGCATATTCTGAATTCTATTCTGTCATTTCAGCCATCTCAGCCTAGTTCAGAACCCTTGCTGGAGAGATGATTCGGTTCTTTGGAAGAAAGAAGGCACTCGGGCTTTTTGAGTTGTCAGTGTTCTTTTGCTGGTTCTTTCTCATCTTTGTGGGCTCATGTTCCTTCAGTCTTTGAATTTGCTAACCTTTGGGTAGAGTGTTTTTCTTTTATTTGATGACCTTGAGGGTTTGATTGTGGTATAAGGTGGAGTCAGCCAACTGGCTTTGTTTCTGGAAGATTTTAGGGTACCACCACTCAGCTCCCAACTCCTCCTGGACTGTGTGCTTCAACTCTGTGGGACTTGTATCAGACCCCAACTTTGTTCTCTGGTACCTCAAGGTTAGGAATCCACTATTCTAGGGGGCTGAGGTGCTCCTGGACTGCTGGTCACTACTCTCCAATGGGTGGTGTCAGCCAAAGCATTTTGTAGTGCAGTGGCAGCTGGATGTATCCTCATTTGCATGTGCCAGCAGCAGTGGCAGTGTATTAGTGTGTTCTTAGGCTGCTAATAAAGGCATACCCTTGACTCAGTAATTTATAAAGAAAAAGAGGTTTAATGGACTCACAGTTCCATGTGGCTTTGCAGGGACTCACAATTATGGCAGAAGGTGAAAGGAACGTCTTACATGGTGGTAGACAACAGGGAACGAAAACCAAGTGAAAGGGGTTTCCCTTTATGAAACCATTAGATCTTGTGAGATGTATTCACTTCCATGAGAACAGTATGAGGAAACTGCCCTTATGATTCAATGAACTCCCACTAGGTCCCTCCCACAACACGTGGGAAGATGAGATTTGGGTGGGGACACAGCCAAACCATATCACACAGTGTGGCCTTGTGCATGTCCGTTGGCTATGGCAGGGTGCTAGTGGGTGCCAGGGTGCCTGCCTTCATGTGAGTGTTCACCACAGTGGCAGAGGCAATGTGGCTGGCGGGGTAGCAGGAATCCCTGCTGGTGACTGTGTGGGTGGTTGTGCTGTTGGTGGTGTTGGCACTGGTGTGGTGGTGCTGGTGGGTACAGGTCTTTGTGCTTTCTCTGTGTGCTGTAGGCAGGGATGGTTGCTCAGGGTGGGGGAAGGTGTACTGTTCTTTGTGCCTGGCTTCACTTCCTGGCAGTGTTGGTGCAAGGGTGAGGCACTTCCAGGGGCAAGGTTGGCTGGCTCTGTGCTCGCCATGGCTTGCACTGCAATGGTGGTCAGTGGAGAGAGGGGGATGGACTGCACTCCCACAGTGGCAGGACAGGGTGCATGCACAGTCACATGCTGCTGGGGCAAGGAAAGCAAAACCTTGCTGCACACATCTACATCAGCAAAGCAATGTGCAGGGTGGAGGAGGGGGGGTTGCCATGGGCCCAGGGGAAGCTGCAGTGTGTGGAGGGAGTGGCAGGCTTGTGCATGGTTTTGGGGGCCACCCCACTGGAGCTCTCTCCCTGTTAGGCAGGTCCTCCAGTGCAGGAGCTATGATCCAGGACCCCAGGGCATCCAGTGCTGCCCTGCAAGCAGACTCCACCAGACTGCAGCCCTGGGAGTGGCCACAGACCAAGGATGGTCAGGTCAGACTGGCCTTGTTTGATAGGCAAGACAACCCTGCAGAGTTCAGGTCCAGCAGTTCCCCTAGGGCTCAAGTCTCTTATGGGAGCAAGTCGAGCCTAGGGTGATGGCCTTCACTGGCCATGCTCTGCTACAGACTCTCCTGCACCAAACCTTCTAGGCTCCACATCAGCTGGTGTGCTGCTCCTACCACTTCTCTAAGCAGCTCTCCCTGTCAACTCAAGTGTCCGTGGTGGTTGAGGGGTCTCCTCCTGCTGGGATTCTGGAGACCCTTCAGGAGAGTGGATTGCTCCTTGCCAGTTCAACTCACCCGTTGCCCCCCAGAGTCACTGGGGGCTATGAATGAGTCCTGGTACATGGTAGCCCTGTGCAAGGTTCCCACCTTCAGCCTGGCTTCTGTGTCTTCCCTCCATCCAGTCTCTGTGCCTTCCCTCTGAAGATCTATTAGGAGTGCACTCATCGTCTTGGTCCCTTGGTGGTAGCTATTCCACCTGGCTGCATCTAGTCAGCCATTGTGTTGGGAGCCTGTTTTCATTTCTTTTGGGTCAATACCTAGGAGTTGGATTGCTGGGTCATATGGTAGGTGCATTCCTAACTTCGTAAGAAACTGTCAGACTGCTATAAGTGATTGTGCCATATTACATTCCCACCACTAGCCATGTAGGAGGGTTTCATTTTCTCCACACCCCTGCCAACACTTATATGGTCAGCCTCTTTATGATCATCCTTTCTAATGGAGGTGTAATAGTATCTGTTTGTGGTTTTAATTGCATTTCCTTGATGGCTGATGATGTTGAACATTTTTTCATGTGCTTTATTGGACTTTAAAGAATCTTCTCTAGAATATCTGTTGAATTTCTTTTGCTCCTTCCTCCTTTTTAAAACTTTTTTTTTAAAGACTAGGAAGATAAGATTCATAATATTGAACGTCTTTTTGTATGCATGTTGGCCATTTGTGCGTTTTTTTGGTGAAGTGTCCAAATGTTTTCTCCATTTTTTTTAAAGGACAAGAAATACTCTAAATAAAATTATGACAAATTAATGAAAACAATGCCTTCATCCCAATTGTTAGTTTATTTTCTAGAATCAAAATGTAGGACTCTAAGTCTGAGGGAGGATTCTTTTTTCTGATATCTGAATTTATTTGGCCAAGCTTTATAATTAAGTCATGTTTATGTATTCATTGATAAATTACTTTTGTTGAAAAATTTTTAAAAATTGAGGTTTTCTGGAAAATCAGTGTTTTTTTTTATTAATAGGCAAAAAATGTTATTTTTTTTTCTGCTGTGATTATGTTGGGTCTTCCTACAATTATAAAATTTCTCATATGTAAAACTGAAAAGATACAGTATATTTCTTATTTTTTAGGAATGCTATTTTTTAAAGAATCTGAGTATATGGATCATGATCATTTCCCCTCATAAAAAATTAAGTGAGTGTTAGTATAATGGTTTGGAGCTTTCAAAGGGACATTTTGTAAATAGATAATTGGATGGTTCTAAAAAGCCTCGGCAAGTCAGCCTACCTAAGTGTATAGATTGTTGGGTTAGGTGGAGTTCTCTGTTTAGCTGCCTTTTACTTTTCATTTGTACTGTGAAATATAATGTAACTAACAAAAAAATACTGAAAGTTAAACAATTCAATGAATCATTCATTAAATTTAATGTATTTTTAACAAGGTAGATTTTAACCACCACTGAGGAACAAAACAGAAAACTGCCTCAGAAGTTCTCAACCCCTGAAAATGATAACCCTTTAAAGCAGCAGTCCCCAACCTTTTTTGGCACCAGGGACTGGTTTCGTGGAAGACAATTTTTCCATGGATGGGGTTGAGAGTGGGGGTGGGTGGGTGTTGTAGGGAGTGGTTTAGGCATGAAACTCTTCCACCTCAGATCATCAGGCTTTACATTCTCATAAGGAGTGCACAAGTTAGATCCCTTGCATGTGAAGTTCACAATAGGGTTCGTGCTCCTATGTGAATCTAATGCTGCTGCTGATCTGACAGGAGGCAGAGCTCAGGCGGTAATGCTCGCTCACCCACTGTTCACCTCCTGCTGTGTGGCCCAGTTCCTAACAGGCCACAGATTGGTACAAGGCAGCCTGGGGGCTGGGGACCCCTGCTTTAATGATAACCACTCCCCTAACTTTCAAAGTAATTACTTTCTTATTTTTCTTGGATAGTATTGTTAGCTAAGTATATATCCCTAAATACTAAATTTAGGTTTTATTTTGCCTGGTTTGAATGTTGCTCTTTACTCTTAAGTTTCTCTTCTGGTATACAGAAAAATCTTATGACACTTAAATGTTGCAGATGTTTAGAATTTTTTCACCTTATTAGTTTGGGGGAAAAAGATTACTGACTTCTGTTGCCAGATATTTTTAGTCAGACAAATTATAATAAAGTCAAACATGAAATAAGTATTTTCGTGGAGAAGCCAAATTGTTCTTCTCATTTAGAGACTCACTATTAGAATAATCAATAAAATTACCAATGATTTGTTATTTTCCAACGTAAATACTTATTTGGTCTGAGTGAATAGAAAAATGACTTTTTCCCAACATTGAATAGTCTCATATTTGAAATTATTAAAATTACCATGGAGATAATAATTTCCCCAATAATTTAGCAAATACCTAAGTCATATAGTTTTTCCATTAGACTTAATTACATTTTATCCTTAAAATAAATTTCCTTAAAGTTTTGTTTGCATTTTTATTTGGTCATTTAGAATTTTAAAATGTACAGTTGTAAAACTTATAAATAATAGACTAATAGTCTTTAAACATTTTGGCACGTTTGCCATCTCTCGGTCTCTTTTTAGGCGTGTATATAGATGATGGGCATCACATATGTATATGTATACATACACGTATACATACATTTTTGGGGGAACCATTTGAGAGTAAGTTGCAGGCATCATGGTATTTTATCTTCAGACACTTCAGCTTGGTTTTCCTAAGAACAATGACATTCTCTTACATAAAAATTATAATATACTATCAAGAAAATTAACAGTGATTTCATATCATCATCTGCTATAAAATCCACAATCAGAATTTCCTGAGTGTTCCCAAAATGTCTTTTATTTATTTATTTTTAAATCTATTTGGCCAAAACCGCAGTTACTTTTGTACCTACCTAATAGAATCAAATTCAGGTTCATGCATTGTATTTGGTTATTATACCCCATTAGTCTCTTAATCTAGAAGAGTTCCCATCTGCTCTGCCCTTTTCCTTTTAACCATGACATTGAGTTTTGAGGAGTCCAGACCAGTTGTTCTGTAGAATGCCTCACAGTCTATATTTTTATTATTTTTCTGGGCTTACCCTTATGATTAGGGCCAGGTTACATTTTTGGCAGGAATATTTCATACCTGATGTCATGTACTTCTTATTGCACATATCGGGATACATAATTTCTGGTTGTTTCACTCTTAGTAGTCCTATGTTTGATCACTTGCATAAGACGGTGCCTGCCAGATCTGTTCATTGTAAAGACACCTTTTCCTCTTTGCAATTAATAATCATCTGTGAACTCAATTATCTGTCTGCGGAAAAAAAGGATATTTGTGGCATTATGAATGTGTTAATCTCACAGGGATGTCTTAACTGTAAGACAGCCTTACTGCGTTTCTTTAGTAAGCTTGTGTTCCCCCTCTCTACAATGATTATTTGAAAACTTTTTTCAAACCTATGTTCCTTTATCTTTCCTATCACTTTTAAGAGGTCTTGGTTCCTTCTCCTTGGAAGGATGAAAGGAATGCCTCTTCTCCTATCATAAACCAGTGTAGTGTGAAGCAGTTAAGAGGGCTGGCAAAAAATTTGAGAGTGTATGGTTCTGGATCCCATTTTCAGTACTCACTTGTTTACTTAGATATTAATCAGTCTATCTTGGTTTTCTCAACTGCACGAGAAGAATAATTTTTAAGCCCCTCATGGAGTGGTTGTGAGGATTAAATGAAATAAATTGTTATAAAATGCTTAGCACAGTGCCTGGTATATAGTACATGTTCAATAAATATTAGCACTTAATGCAATTTCTTAGGAAATTTACTGTGTTAATTATCCTGCCTTCTGTGTCTTCAACCCTTACGTGCTTCCCATAAGCATTTAAACTTACACAAAAATTTCCTATCTTAAACTAGCTAATCAACCAATAACTGACTAAAAACCCTTTCCTGCTTCTCATGTCTATTTTCAGGTCTTGTCTTATTTTTCACTTTCACAACCATATTTCTTCTTTGCTCCTTTCCCTTTACTGATCCCACCGTATTCTGGTTTCTGCTCCTACCATTCTGCTAAACTACCTCTGATAAAGTCATCATTATCTCCGTAAATTAATTTTTATTCTCTATTATTCCTAGTACTTCCATTTTATTCTTCATAAACATCAAAATGATCTTTTAAAAATGTAGCTCTGATCTCACTGTTTCCTAATTAAGACTAGTGAATTTCTGTTGTTGTTGACATAAAGTCTCAGATCCTTAATATAGTTTGCTAAGTCCTGCCTAACTGCCCATTCTTAGACACATTGCCTCTTTATTCTGAATACATGAGTCAGGTAAGTCCTTTAATTTCTTTGAAGAAGCTTTACTCATTTTCATTTTGTCCTGTTTTTTGGACCTTTCTCCATTTTTTACTTGTTTCCTTTGGATAGTGCCTGTCCTTCTTTGAGACTTCAGCTTCAAGGTCGTATTCTCAGAAACTTGTCTCAGAAGAAATGCAACATCTGTATTTCTTCTTCATAGCACATATTATAATTCTAATTAAATAATGAATTGGTTTATTCTTCTCTGTAATGCACACCCCATGAAGGCAAAAACTCACCTATTTTGTTTGTAGCAGAAACTCCAGATTATACTAGCATAGTTGTTTTGCTGGAAGATGTTCAGTAAGTGCTTGTAGAATGAATTATTATTGATCCATAGGGATGTCACTCATTTATTTTTAAATAATTTTTAACCTAATAGCTTAACTTTTATTTATTTATTTATTTATTTATTTATTTATTTATTATACTTTAAGTTCTAGGGTACATGTGCACAACGTGCAGGTTTGTTACATATGTATACATGTGCCATGTTGGTGTTTTTTCTTTTTTTTTTTTGTGCAACATGTTTGGAGTTTTCAGTGTGTTCTGTGGAAGTACGCTGGAGACTTTACCCTCTTCCTGCTAGATGGTCTGGGGATATACACTCAAGTGGCTGCTGAAAACAAGTGTTTTTTATTTGAGAGTTCCTGTTTTATCTTGAAAATACATGAACATATTGCTGTTTCTTAATATTCTTGTGTTTGTTAAGCAAACAAACAAAAAATGCCTAAAACTGTTTCATAGGTAGTAAAATAGACACTCTTCTGATTAAACATTTCACAGTACTTTCAGCCATTCCTCACTTAACATTGTTTTAAGTGCACTTGTAGCCTGTTCACACCACTGCAGAAACTATATTCCACAGTTTTTGGAATTCCAGAACTAAACGTAGTTATTCAAGTATTCAGCATAAAAATGTATTGAATGAGAAGATGGGTAAAACATGATGAGCAAAACTGTTGCTGGAACTGCTTGCATTTATCAGTCTTTTTTTTTTTTTTTGAAATTTGTGTAGGTACAGTAAGGTAAATGTTATAAGTTGACCTATTTTAGAAATAAGGTAAAATTAAATCTGTATCTTAAGACTCTATAAGCTTAAGAATGTGAATGATGCAGTAGTGCACCCTTTTTTTTAATAATGTTTTCTGAATCAACAAATGCTAAAACAAAAACACATTTTTAGTGCAAACAGTGGTTACATCTGTGATGAGATCTGCAAATGAACACTGTCCTTCCACTAACATTGTTAATAAACATGAATGCATTGCCAGGAGTCTAGCAGCTGTACATGTGTAATGATAGTTGTAGTACGCTTGACAGAATTCTGAAGAAAATCGCAAGTGAAATAGACTTTACTTTTTAAGGTATCTTTCATAATAGTTGGGCATTTTTTCTTTTTTCTTAGGGTATTTACTATAGTTACTTAAAGAACTGAAATTTAGAATTTCTGGAGATATTAGTTTGTGATGAATTCATGTATTCTACAATATGTAGTACCATATATACTAATTATTTATGTGTATAACAGGCAACTCAGAGTTATGTTGACGAATGTCCTATGGACGGATTTAGGACGAAAATTCAGAAAGACCCTACCTAGAAACGATGCTAATTTATGTGATGCCAACAAGGTGCAATCAGACTCATTGCCTTCGACATCTGTTGACAGCCTAGAGACATGTCAAAAATTAGAACCTCTTCACCAAAGCCTTAATTTATCTGAAAGGTATGTTGTTCAGTATTGATTTTGTTCAACTTACCACATATGAAATAATATGAATCCCGTACTCCTAACGATAAAATTGTTGAAATGACCTCAAAGAAGATTTGCATATATAGGCATACCACACTCTAAAGCAAATCTTAAAGCTGACTATCTTAATTTACAAAGTTAGCTGATGTTTCTGTACTTCATTAAGCAGATTGATGTGGAATTATATTTAAAAACAAGTATCATTAGTACATTTAACTTATTTTATTATAATTTGATTCATGTACACATCTTTTTAGGGATTATTTTATGATTAAAATGAAGATACATATATATACATGTGTGTATATGTATTATATGCATATAAATGTGTGTGTATATATATGCATTAATATTTTATTCATCTTTAACATCCTTTCAAAATGTTATCTAATCTGGATCCTAACCACTTTTGACTTTTGTGAGCTTGTATTTTAAATGAATTTTTAAAAAAGGAGATGATGTTAAAATATTGCCTCTGGGTTTTTAATAGTAAATATTCAATTTAATTTTGTAAAGTAACAAAACCAATTTTGTTTTGTGTATTTTGAAAGAATTACATGGGAGTTTGGGGCTGAAAACTAGGAATTAGCTCTAGGAATCTATAACAATATCTTTTATATATTACTATTTACAGTTTCAGCCATTAAATGAATGTTTTGGGGGGAAGGTACTTTATTTTGAGTTAGAATAACCTATAATTAGCTACACAGTACTTTGGTTATATGGTCTGTAATCTGAATGACAGTATATAAGTGCTTGAAGCCAAGACCCAGATAAAAACTGCTAACTTTCAACACAGTTATTTTTAAAATAAAAGTAGAATTCTTGTCAAAACATCTGAACATATTATACATTAATTCTTAAAGAGGATAATTCTTTAAAAAAGGCAAAAATCTTAAAAAGCTAAGTTTAACGAAGAAATTTCTTATTAGCTCATACCTGATATACATTTAATTTTCTAAAACACTGTAAATCTTAGAGTCAGACAGCTTAGCATCAGTAATTTATGAAGCAGCTTGCTCTCATTTTATATTCTAGCAGATTTTCTCCCCAGTACAAGTTAACTAATCTCTTACTGTACTGACAGATGTAAATAAAGGGGCTACTTAAAGCAATGACCTTCTAATATCTTTGACTCTTTCGAAAGGAAGTTTAAAACTCTCTTCAAATGACAACAAACTCATCAATGTCCTCATCCCGTGTCTATCTTTTTTCCAATCAGAACAGTGTGGTGGTCCATTCTCTCAGAATAATAGTTTTACCACTAGGAATTTTTAGCATATAGATTATGTGTTCATGAAATTTAAATATAATGTGAAGTAAAGAGTCTCAGTAAGATTCTAATTTGTTTTTTGCTGTGTTTTAAAATATTTGTTGTTTTTTGTTCAGTTAGTGGGTGAACTACCAGCTAGTCCAGACCTCTTTCCTCAGCTCCAGGTGTCCTAAACTCAACTTGTTGTAAAGTGAGAACCTCATCTTTCTTTCTTTTTTTGTTTTTTCTAACTTCTTTTTTTTTTCTTGACTTCTTTTTTTTTTAAAAAAAAATATATATATATTTTATTATACGTTAAGTTCTAGGGTACGTGTGCACAGTGTGCAGGTTTGTTACATATGTATACATGTGCCATGTTGGTGTGCTGCACCCATTAACTTGTCATTTACATTAGGTATATCTCCTAATGCTATCCCTCCCCGTTGCCCCTCCCCACAATAGGCCCCGGTGTGTGATGCTCCCCTTCCTGTATCCAAGTGAAGTCATTAGAACCTCATCTTTTCTCAAACTTGTACCTGTTTTTGTATTCCCTCCCTATCTGAATGATTGACACCACTTACAAATTTTAACTTGGGAATTGTCTTTGACTCCTCTTTTTTCCTTATCCTTATATCCAGTCATTTAACACACACACACACACACACACATATATATATGTTATATGTATGTATGTATGTATTTTCTGGGGGGTGGGGGCAGAAAATTAAACCTTATTTATTTTTAAAACCAAACCACTAGGAAAATATATCACAGTCTGGAAACAGTAAATGGACAGGCTATATTATCATTTCAAGTAATAAGTTGGTGAAAATACAGTGAGGTTGATATCAAAACAGTAAGGTGCCGTGCTGGGTTAGGAACACTGTGTTGCAACAGCCGCAGGCAGAAATGGCATTTGGTAATGGGGGCTGCCTCTCCTTTGCTTTAAAGGAGTCAGCTCATCCTAGCCCAAGTTGCTTACTTTTTCTTCCTTGAATTTCCTGTTGCCAGGGATTTGTCTCAGTTGGGCTCTGTTAATTCAGGAGGCTAAATACGCAATGCTAGGTTTAGGCTTTCATTCTATCTGTTCTATAAAATCCAGGTTTTTCCAAATCCAGTACTTCATAACTCTTTTGTAATCAAGTAGCCAACTGCCCCTCTTTTACTGTTCATTCCTAGATACCAATATATATCACAGTCAAACCCCTTTCTCTTCCAAGGGGAAAGTGTTACTGCAAGATTGTCCTTTCATTTTGCTACACACAGCCTCAGGGTCCATCAGCCAGTAATTATGCTTCCCAATAATTCGTGTGTCGTCGCCTCTCATGTTTTTGCACAGTCTCCAGGCTGAAAGATGCAGCATGTAATAGTTTTAAGAAATGTACATCCACATCTTGATGACCAGAAATGGGGATCCACAAGGACCCTTTCAAAGTTCTTATCTAGTCTCCCTACCAATTCCACATCTTAAAATAAGCTTGTATGCCCTTGTATAAATTAAACAAAACCAAGAAAACAAAGACGCAGAAAACTTTTTTCCCTTCTAAGTTAGTGACCTCATGGATTTTGTTTCACAGCTTATGGAAAATGGTGTGGTGACACTTCTGGTAAACAGGATGTTGGCAACAAAGAGAAAATATCTCTCCTCAAACTCCACCAACTCTAACCTGCCAGCCTGTTGGTACCTGTGTAGTAAGAAGAGTCTGGTGCCTCGGAGGACTCTGACTTGTTACAGGGAAGATCCTTACTGCCAGGACAAGCGCTGGCCATAGGAAATATAAGCTCTAAAACTCTCCTGTAATATCTCTGACCACTTTTTTCCATTTCACTTTTTAGGACTGAAACATAAAAGAACCAGTGTCTAGAGGCAAGTGACATATGCCTTACACTTGTGGCCATCCTTACTTTCTTCATTCATAAACTTTGCTTAAAAGACTGAAGTTCCCAATTCCTTATAAAAAATATGTTCTTGCCCTCAGCCCCGATGGCTACTGGCAAAGATTTTTATTTCCCAATGGCTAAGAGAGCTTCCTTCATCTTCTTGGTCATAGTTGGGATGAGGTGCATGTGGTCATCCACACACTTGGTCACACAACCGTCTAGCTGCTGCTTCACCTGAAGCTCCTTACTCCTGCATCTGTTGAATCTTTGGATGTGTTATTGCATTGCATGGTGCACCGGGCCAGGCGGTCCTTGAACTTCTCCAACTCACTGATGACCAAAGCCTGGGCTTGAGCCAGAGGCACATGGCAGCGCTTGATGCACTGGTGCACCTGCTGCAGGGAGGCCTGGCTGTCTTCACAACAGCTGGTGCCGTACTGGAACGTGAGACCCTGCATTTTCTGAATGTTCTCTTTCTCCAGACTCTTCACCATGGAGTCTGCCACCTCCTGCACCTGCAGCTGCTGTAGCTCTGCCATGGTGACCCTATGCTGCCCCGTGCTGTGCCACCATATATAGTTATTTTTAACCCCTAAATCTGTCTTTTAAAGGATCTCTTCTCCATCTTTATTGCCAGCACATCAGTTCAAGCCCTAATAACTTCGTGCCTTTTATTACTATGGTAGTAACTTGATTAGGTTTCCTTTACATAGCCTTTTTCTTCTTGTTTTATTCTTTATATTGTCAAAATATTTATTCTAAAAGGTAGATCTTGCTTGCCACTTACTAGTTTAACATCTTTCAATGGCTCCACATAATCTCCTGGATAAAGTTCAAACTTCTTAGTTTGGCACACAAGGCCGTTAATGATCTCACCTTTGCTTATCTCTAATTTTGTGTCTGTCTATTCCTCCATATTCACAATGTACTTCAGATTTAGGGAACTGTTTTCAGCTTACTGAATGTGTATACTGTTGTATACATCCTGTTTGTTTTCTTGTCTTGGAAACTATCCTCCTTGTTTTTTTTTTTTTTTTTTTTTTTTTTTTTTTTTTTTTTAAGGAAGCCTTCCTTGATTCCACCCTCCAAATCTGTATATGATCCCTTTCTTTGTCTTGCTAAACAGCTTGTTAGTATATCATAACATTTATCACACTATGTTGTGGTTTTTAGTTTCTCTTCCTCCCTGCAGCAAACTTCCTGAGGATAGGAACTATATTTTATTTCTTATTTTTTCTTTATTCCTAATATAGTACTGGACACTTACCAAATGCTCAGTAAATGTTTGCTGGATAAAAGAAGGAGATTGCTTCTCACTAGAGTTGCATCTCTAGATACTCTGTCTAACATATATTTTCCCTGTAAGAACCAATTATATATTCAGTAACTTTGGTGACAACCAGGAAAAGAGACACTAGAAACGTCAAATAAGGAAACTGGAGAACTCTTTTGTGTGTGGCTTTGGATAGATGTTTTCTACCTGAGACTTGCTATATGTAATAGGAGACTTCTGCTTTCTCCAGTCTTTGCTTAACTTTGATATGAGGCTTTTTGTTTTATTTTCATTTCTACTCAGGACTTAAAATTTTAGAAAGATAAGAGGGAGAAACATTTATTTCTGCATTTTAATTTTATCCTAAAGTGTAATCATTGAGTAAACCAAAATTACTTATTCAGTTCCAGAAATGGTATTTTGTTGGACATTTTATTTGCATTCTGGAATCTAAAGAAGTAAACTTAGTATCTTGCCTTTTATGTGAGGCAGTTTGGCTTTTTGATTTCAGGATAAAATTGAGAAGAAAAATGGAAAAGATAGTTCAAATCAATTTTGTAAGTAATGGAGAAAAGGGTTTTAGAAATATCAAAAGAGTTTTAGAAATATCAAACTAGCAGTATGTGGAATGCACATTTATTTTTTAAAAGTATGTAAACTGCATTTTAGTGTTAGTTTTATCTCCATGTATGGTTCATATCTATTTTCCTGGGAGAAAATTCCAGACATCTATAAGTCTTTGTCAATAGGAAGGAAAGAACCTAGTGGGACACATGTACAAGGCTTTTGAGAAAATAAACTCTCTTTCTTCTGCTTTCATCAGTTTGTACCAGAGATTGTTAGAGAAATATGGAGATAGTGTACCCATATTCCATTAAGAAGAGTTAGCTGCTGGTACTTGGAATTTCTGTAAATATATTTATTTATCTTTGTCTTAAATTTATATGCATTTGAAGTTTTTAAAAAATTACGTATTCCAGATATGTGATGGTAAAACTATTTGGATATTGCAGTGTTCCTATCATTTTAAGATTTTTTAAGCCAGTAGTCTAGTTGAGTGGTGATAATTACTCACTTAAAATTTATCTTAATAAAAGAACAAATTTAGAAACTAATCGGTGAATCTCTTTAATCAAGTTACTCAAAGATTAAATTTTTTCTACATACCTTTAAGATGCTGATTTAGAAGGTATATTTTAAATTATATCATCTGGGACAAGCATAGAGTTATGAGAATCCTCTTAAAGTGCCACATAACACAATTTTAGAAAGGCATTCATTGCAGCAAAATGAAAACTAAATTAGTATTGTAATTTTTGGCTCATTATAGATTTATTAGTGGATATAATTATGTTATCTTTCAGCAAGGACTTCATTTCTCTAAAAATTTGCTCTATAGATGAAGTTGTATGTTAATAGCTCTTTCTAGTTCTTCAGAGTTTTCCCTCCATTATTAAGTTATTTGAATATGACAGTTACCTTGCTATTTAAACAAGGAAGGAACCTATAGTTTGCAATTGAGAAAACTAATAGTCGGAGAGAATAGCCATGCAGAGACACAGTCAGAAAATGGTACTACTTCTCAGGCCAGTATACTTTCTGCTACCTCTCATTGCATTTCAAAATTCGTTTCTGCTTTTAGTATATTTATGGTATTTTGAAGTGGGATTTCATAATATTAGTAAATAAAATTAAATAAACTCTACCTTACATACTGATACTGTTTACATACTTAGGAAAAAATTGGGTAAATATGTGAAATGACAACTTTTAGTTCTTCCTTCCAGATTGAGATAGTATGAAAGATGAAGTATACACCTTTGTATACTTCAGTTCCTTGCAAAAATTCAGAACTTCTGAAATGCTGACTAGCCCTGGAATATCCTTGACTGTGCTAATTTATAAATCTGTACTGCAAAAGACAGCTTAGGTATTGTTAATTTAGTTCTCAGTTTATAGATTTGTGTTCTTTAAGGCTATCACGCAAAATTCCTTGTTTCCTCAAGGTACCCAGACTGGATAAGTTTTCAATAGTCGAAAGGTGTTTGGGCTGTGGCTGTGTGCTATGAAGAGCTGTGTGTACTGTAGTCATTGCTAACTGTTTATATACTTTAATTGTATATTAAAAATTGCAAATATCTAGTAAGATTTTTTATCAGGATTGCAGAGCATAGTAAATTATAAGTATTATTTGAAAGGGTAGTTTATAGCTTTGAGCAAAACTACAATAATATGAAAATTATTACAGAAATATGAAAATTAAGTGATATTCCGTTTATTGTGTATTTACTATGTGCCAGGAATTATGCTAACTGCTTTCCATCTATTGTCTCATTTAATCTTAACAACTTTGTAAGAGAGATATTATTCTTCCCATTTTAGAGATGAGAAGATCAATGTGTAGAGGTAGAAATTATGGTAATTAACTTGCCCAAGACTTTATAGTTGTAAGGTGGTAAAATAAGAATCCAGACCTATGTTGATCTAACTTCAAAGTCCTTGCTGTTAATTCCTGTGCCATACTGCTTCTCTTTACATTTTCGCCCTTCTGAAGTTTAATTTTTTTTCATCAGTAAAGTAGGAATTGGACTTTGCTACAGATACCATATCTAATTCATTATTTTATTTTATTTTATTAAATAAATAATAAAATAACCTATACCACAGTTTCTTTATCCACTTGTTGATGGATGGGCATTTGGGTTGGTTCCACGTTTTTGCAGTTGTGAATTGTGCTGCTATAAACACATGTGTGCAAGTAGCTTTTTCATATAATGACTTCCTTTCCTCTGGGTAGATACCCAGGAATGGGATTGCTGGATCAAATGGTAGTTCTACTTTTAGTTCTTTAAGGAATCTCCACACTGTTTTCCACAGTGGTTGTCCTAGTTTACATTCCCACAAGCAGTGTAGAAAAGTTCCCTTTTCATCACATCCATGGCAACATCTACTAGTTTTTGATTTTTTGATTATGACCATTCTAGCAGGAGTAAGGTGGTACCGCATTGTAGTTTTGATTTGCATTTCCCTGATCATTTGTGATGTTGAGCACTTTTTCATATTTTTTTTGGCCATTTGTATATCTTCTTTGAGAATTGTCTATCCATGTCCTTAGCTCACTTTTTGATGAGATTGTTTGTTTTTTTTCTTGTTGATTTGTTTGCATTCGTTATAAATTCTGGATGTTAGTCCTTTGTCAGATGTATACATTGTGAAGATTTTTTTCCCACTCTGTGGGTTATCTGTTTACTCTGCTGACTGTTCCTTTTGGTATGCAGAAGCATGTTAGTTCAATTAAGTCCCAGCAATTTATCTTTGTTTTTATTGCATTTGTTTTGGGTTCTTGGTCATAAAATCCTTGCCTAAGCCAATGTCTAGAAGGGTTTTTCCAATGTCATCTTCTAGAATTTTTATAGATTTAGGTCTTAGATTTAAGTCCTTAATCCATCTTGAGTTGATTTTTGTGTAAGGTGAGAGATGAGGCTCCAGTTTCATTCTCCTGCATGTGGCTAGCCAATTATCCCAGCACCATTTGTTGAAAAGGGTGTCCTTTCCTCACTTCATGGTTTTGTTTGCTTTGTCGAAGATCAGTTGGCTTTAAGTACTTGTGATTATTTTATTTCTGGGTTCTCTATTCTCTTCCGTTGGTCTGGGTGTTTATTTTTGTATCAGTACCATGCTGTTCTGGTGACTATGGCCTTATAGTATGCGATCAGGTAATGTGATGCCAGTAGATTTGTTCTCTTTGCTTAGTCTTGCTTTGGGTATGCAGGCACTTTTTTGGTTTCATAAGAATTTTATACTTTTTTTTTTTCTAATTCTGTGAAGAATGATGGTGGTGTTTTGATGGGAATTGCATTGAATTTGTAGATTGCTTCTAGCAATATGGTCATTTTCACAATATTGATTCTACTCATCCATGATTATGGAATGTGTTTTCAGTTGTTTGTGTCGTCTATGATTTCTTTCAGCAGTGTTTTGTAGTTTTCCTTGTAGAGGTCTTTTGACTCCTTAGTTAGATATATTCCTAAGTATTTTATTTTTATTTTTTGGCAGCTCTTGTAAAAGGGGTTGAGTTTTGGATTTGATTCTCTGCTTGGTCGCTGTTGGTGTATAGAAGAGCTGCTGATTTGTGTACATTAATCTTATATGCAGAAACTTTGCTGAATTCTTTTATCAGTTCTAGGAGCTTTCTGGAGGAATCTTTAGGGTTTTCAAGATAAATGATCATAGTGTCAGCAAATAGGGATAGTTTGACGACTTCTTTATCGATTTGGATGCCCTTTATTTTTTCTCTTGTGTGATTGTTCTGGCCTGGACTTCCAGTACTGTGTTGAAGAGGAGTGTTGAGAGTGGGCATCCTTGTCTTGTTCCAGTTCTCAGAAGGAATGCTTTCAACTTTTCCCCATTCAGTATTATGTTGGCTGTGGGTTTGTCATAGATGGCTTTTATTATATTGAGGTATATCCCTTGTATGCCGATTTTGCTGAAAGTTTTAATCATAAAGAGATGCTGGATTTTGTTGAATGCTTTTTCTACATCTATTGAGGTGATCATGGGATTTTTGTTTTTAATTCTGTTTATGTGGTGTGTCGCATTTATTGACTTGCATGTGTTAAACCATCCCTGCATTCCTAATATGAAACCTGTTATCATGGTGGATTATCTCTTTGACATGTTGTTGGATGCAAACAGCTCATATTTTGTTAAGGACTTTTGTGTCTGTGTTGATCAGGGGTATTGGTCTGTAGTTTTCTTTTTTTTAATGTCCTTTCTTGATTTTGGTATGAGGGTGATACTGTCTTCATGGAATGATTTAGGGAAGGTTCCCTTTTTCTCTATCTTGTGGAATAGTGTCAGTAAGATTGGTGCCAATTCTTTGAATGTCTGGTAGAATTCTGCTGTGAATCTATCTGGTCCTGGACTTTTTTTTGTTGTTGGTAATGTTTAAATTACCATTTCAGTTCTCGCTGCCTGTTATTGGTCTGTTCAGGGTACCTAATTCTTCCTATTTTAAGCTAGGAGGGTTCTATCTTTCCAGGAATTTATTCTTCTAGGTTTTCTAGTTTATGCGTATAAAGGTGTTTATAGTAGCCTTGAATGATCTTTTGTATTTCTGTGTTGTCAGTTGTACCTCCCGTTTTGTTTCTTATTGAGCTTATTTGGATTTTCTCTCTTCTTTTCTTGGTTAATATTGCTAATGGTCTATCAATTTTATTTCTCTTTTCAAAAAACCAGCTTTTTGTTTTCTTTATCTTTTATTTTTTTGGTTTTAATTTCATTTAGTTCTGCTCTGATCTTGGTTATTTCTTTTGTTCTGCTGGGTTTGGGTTTAATTTGTTCTTGTTTCTCTAGTTCTTTGAGGTGTGACCTTAGATTGCCTGTTTGTCCTCTTTCAGACTTTCTGATGTAGGCATTTAAGGCTATGAACTTCCCTCTTAGCATCGCCTTTGCTGTGTCCCAGAGATTTTGATAGATTGAACTGAACAACACTATTGTTATTCTGTTGGAAAAGTTTTTTAATTTCCATCTTGATTTCATTTTTGACCCAATGATTCACCAGGAGCAGGTTATTTAATTTCCATGTGTTTGCATGGTTTTGAAGGTTCTTTTTGGAGTTGATTCCCAGTTTTATTCCACTGTGGTCTGAGAGAGTGCTTGGTATAATTTCAGTTTTCTCAAATTTATAGAGGCTTGTTTTGTGGCCTATCATATGGTCTATCTTGGAGAAAGTTCCATATGCTGTTGAATAGAATGTATATTCTGCGGTTGTTGGATGGAATGTTCTGTGTATATCTGCTAAGTCCATTTGTTCCAGGGTATAGTTTAAATCCACTGTTTCTTTTTTGACTTTCTATCTTGATGACCTGTCTAGTGCTGTGAGTGGAGTATTGAAGTCCCCCACTATTATTGTGTTGCTGTCTATCTCATTTCTTAGGTCTATTAGTAGTTGTTTTATAAATTTGGGAGCTCTAGTGTTAGATGCATATATGTTTATATTTTCCTGTTGGACTAGTCCTTTTATCCTTATATAATGTCCCTCTTTGTCTTTTCTAACTGCTGTTTCTTTAAAGTTTGTTTTGTCTGATATAAGAATAGCTACTCCTGCTTGCCTTTGCTGTCCATTTCCCTGAAATGTCTTTTCCACCCCTTTACCTTAAGTTTGTGCAAGTCCTTATGTGTTAGGTGAGTGTCTTGAAGGCAGCAGATAGTGGCTGGTGAATTGTTAATCATTCTGCAATTCTGTGTCTTTTAAGTGGAGCATTTAGGCCATTTACATTCAATATTAGTATTGAGATGTGAGGTACTATTCCATTTATTGTGCTATTTGTTGCCTGTATACCTTGTTTTTTGTTTTTGTTTTTGTTTTTTAAATTGTATTTGTATTTTATAGGTCCTGTGAGATTTATGTTTTAAAGAGGTTCTGTTTTGATGTGTTTCTAGGATTTATTTTAAGGTTTAGAGCTCCTTTTAGCAGTTCTTGCAGTGCTTGGTAGTGGTGAGTTCTCTTAGCATTTGTTTGTCTGAGAAAGACTGTATCTTTCCTTTGTATATGAAGCTTAGTTTCGCTTGATACAAAATTCTTGACTGATAATTGTTTTGTTTGAGGAGAGTGAAGATAGGGCTCCAGTCCCTTCTAGCTTGTAGGGTTTTTGCTGAGAAATCTGCTGTTAATCTGAGAGTTTTTCTTTATAGATTACCTAGTACTTTTGTCTCACAGCTCTTAAGATTCTTTCCTTCATATTAACTTTAGATAACCTGATGACATTGTGACTAGGTGATGATCTTTTTGTGATGAATTTTCCAGATGTTCTTTGAGTTTCTTGTATTTGGATGTTTAGGTCTCCAGCAAGGCTGGGGAAGCTTTCCTCAATTATTCCCCAAAATATGTTTTCCAAACTTTTAGATTTCTCTTTTTCTTCAGGAACACCTATTATTCTTAGATTTGGTCACTTAACATAATCCCAGACTTCTTGGGGGCTTTGTTCATATTTTTTTATTCTTTTTTCTTTGTCTTTGTTGGATTGGGTTAATTTGAAGACCTGTTGTCAAGCTCTGAATTTCTTTCTTCCACTTGTTCAATTCTATTGCTGAGACTTTCCAGAGCATTTTGCATTTCTATAAGTGTGTCCATTGTTTCCTGAAGTTTGAATTGTTTTTTATTTATGCTATTTCCCCTTCACCTCTTGTATCATTTTTTGGACTTCCTTACATTTGGCTTCACCTTTCTTTGGTGCCTCCCCGATTAGCTTAATAACTAACCTCCTAATTTCTTTTTCAGGTAAATCAGGGTTTTCTTCTTGGTTTGGGTCCATTGCTGGTGAGCTAGTATGATTTTTTGGAGGTGTTAAAGAACCTTATTTTGTCATATTGCCAGAGTTGGTTTTCTGGTTCCTTGTCATTTGAGTAGGCTCTGTCAGAGGGAAGGTCTAGGGCTGAAGGCTGTTGCTCAGATTCCTTTGTCCCATAGGGTGTTCCCTTGATATAGTACTCTCCCCCTTTTCCTATGGATGTGGCTTCCTGAGAGCAGAGCTGTAGTGATTGTTGTCTTTCTTCTGGATGTAGCCACCCAGCTATTCTACCAGGCTCTGGGCTGGTACTGGTGGTTGTCTGCACAGAGTCTTGTGACCTGAACCATCTATGGGCTTCTCAGCCATGGATACCAGCACAGTATTTGGGGTGTCTGGGTCCTGCTGGTGCACTCTGCTTCCTTCGTAAGGTGTATGGGTCCTCTCAGGCTTCCTGATTTATTCCTGCAGTTGTTCTGGAGCAAAAATTCACGATGCGAGCTTCCACATGCTGCTCTGTCTGTCCGAGTCAGAGCTGCAATCTAGTCTGCCTCCCATCCACCATTATCCTCTTTTGTTCCCAGTTCTGGAGGCAAGAAATCCAATCAAGGTGTTTTAAGGGCTGTGAGAGAAGGGCGTGTGCCAGGCCTCTCTCTTTGACTTGTAGATGTCTGTCTTCTCCCTGTGTCTCTTCACATTGTTTTCTCACTGTGCGTCTCATTGTGGTTTTTATTTGTATTTCTCTAATGATCAGTGATGTTGTGCTTTTAAAATATGATTATTGTCTGCATGTGTCTTCTTTGGAAAGATATCTGTTCATGTCCTTTGCCTACATTATAATGGGGTTGTTTGCTTTTTTCATGTTAATTTGTTTAAGTTCCTTGTAAACTCTGGAAATTAGACATTTGTTAGATAGATAGATTGCAAAAACTTTCTCCCATTCTGTAGGATGTCTGTTCACTCTAATGATAGTTTCTTTTGCTGTGCAGAGCTGTTTAGTTTAATTAGATCCCATGTGTCAATTTTTACTTTTGTTGCAATTGCTTTTGGCATTTTTGTCATGAAATTTTTGCCTGTGCTTGCCTATGTCCTGAATGGTATTGCCTAGATTTTCTTCTAGGTTTTTTATAGTTTTAGGTTTTACATTTAAGTCTTTAATCCATTTTGAGCTAATTTTTATATATAGTGTAACAATCGGATTCAATTTCAATTTTTTGCACATGGCTAGTTGTTTTCCCAGCACCATTATTAAATATGGAACCCTTTGTCCATTGCTTGTTTTTGTCAGGTTTGTCAAAGATCACAGAATTATAGGTGTGCAGTCTTATTTCTGGGCTCTTTATTCTTTTCCATTAGTCTGTGTGTTTATTTTTGTACCAGTACCATGGTGTTTTGGTTACTATAGCCCTATAATATGATTTGAAGGGAGATAAGATGATTCTTGCAGTTTTTTCCTTTTTGCTTAGTATTGCCTTAGTTATACGGGGTTCTTTTTCATTCCATATGAATTTTAAAGTAGTTTTTTCTAATTCTATGAAGAGTGTCATTGGTAGTATGATAAGAATAGCAATGAATCTGTAAATTGCTTTGGGAAGTATGGTCATTTTAATATTGGTACTTTCTATCCATTAGCCTGGGATGTTTCTCCATTCGTGTCTTCTCTGATTTTTTTAAGTAGTGTTTTATAGTTCTCCTTATAGAGATCTTTCACCTCCCCGGTTAACTGTATTCACAGGTATATTATTCTTTATGTGGCTGTTATGAATGAGATTGCCTTTGTGATTTGGCTTTCCACTTGGCTGTTGTTGGTATATAGGAATGCTAGTGATTTTTGTACCTTGATTTTTTTATCCTGAAACCTTGCTCAAGTTGTTTTATCAGCTGAAGGAGCTTTTGTGCTGAGACTATCGGGTTTTCTAGATAGTTGTTGCAGCACTTTTTATTCTGATTATGGTATAAATGGATATTTTCAGGAGTTTCCTGAAGTATCTATTGGCAATCTCAGTTATCTGGAATCTTTTGGCAAATTAGTATTGAGGATGTGGTATAATGGAATAGAACAGACAAAAAACCCCAAAAGATAATAGGCCCAGGTTCTTCCACTAGGAAAGCTACTTACAACTGGGCAGCTTATTTCACTTTTCTGAGCTTTGGGTTCTTCATGTTACAATAAAGAGAGGACTAATTTATTTTAAAGTTCTCTAAGGATCTAAAATTTTATGCTGCCTGGAACATAATGAAAAGAACATAGTGTCTTTATTTAGGGAAAAATAGTTGTGAAATTTTTAATTAGGGAATGTGCATTTTTTTTTAGTCACAGTGCCATTGCACACTTAACAGACTACACTCTAGTGTAAACATAGTTATATATTCACTAGGAGGCCACAAAATTCATGTGACATGTTTTATTTTGATACTTACTTTATGGCAGGGGTCTGGAACTTAACCAGCTCTGTCTCCAAGTATATGCCTATACTTTTGTTTAAGCGAAAATGTGAACTTCACTGTACTTTGTTACCTTTGTTGTTTTATGCAGAGGCATCTAGAATGATGAATCCTTTCCGGAAGATTTTCAGTTTACTTTTCCCAGACCCATCAGAGGATATCACTGTTTGTGGTAGCTATATGAAATGTATTTCTTAAATTGTAAGACTTGAAACTTGAAATTACTTCTTGATCCTTGGGCTGTGGAATGGATGTTTTATTAGCAGGCGTGAAAACAACACGAATTTTCTTGTACTTCCCCATCAGAGCTTTTGGGTGACTAGGTGCATTGTCAACGAGCTGTAATATTTTGAAAGGAATTTTATTTATTTTTTTTCTGAGTGGCAGTTCTCAAACATGGGTTAAGTCATTTCAGTGATCCACGCTATAGACAGATGTACTGTCATCCAGTCATCCAGACATTGTAGTTCCATTTTCAGAGCACAGGCAGAGTAGATTTAGCTTTTTTTTTTTTTTTTTCTGAGACAAGGTCTTGCTCTGTCGCCCAGGCTGGAATGCAGTGGCATGATCTCACTGCAACCTCTGCCTCCCAGGTTCAAGCGATTCTCCTGCCTCACCCTCTGAAGTAGCTGGAACTACAGGTGTGTACCACCATGCCCGGCTAATTTTTTTTTTGTTTTTTTTTTAGTAGAGATGGGGTTTCGCCATGTTGGCCAGGCTGGTCTCGAACTCCTGACTTCAAGTTATCCGCTGGCCTCTGCCACCCAAAGTGCTGGGATTACAGGCGTGAGCCACCATGCTCGGCCCAATTTAGCATAATTCTTAAGGGCCATTGGATCTTTTGCATGGTAATTGAGTACTGGCTTCACAGATAAGACACCAGCTTCATTAGCCCCTAACAAGAGAGTCAGCCTATCTTTCGAACTTATGCATTGACTTTTCCTTTCTAGGTATGGAATTCCTAGATGTCAGTTTATTCCAACAGAAGTCTCTTTCATCTACGTTGAACATCTGTTGTTTACTGTAGCCACCTTCATCAGTTATCCTAGCTAGATCTTCTGGATAACTTGCTGCATCTTCTCCATCAGTACTTGCTGCTTCACCTTGCACTGTCATGTTATGGAGATAGGTTTTTTTTTTTTTAATTGTTTGAGGCAGGGTCTCATTCTGTTGCCCAGCATGACTCATTTCAGCTTTGACCTCCCAGCTGGCACCATCATGGCTCACTACAACCTTGACCTCCCAAGCTAAAGTGATCCTCTTACCTCAGTCTCCCAAGTAGCTGAGGCTACAGGTGCATGCCACCATACTCAGTTAATATTTTCTATTTTTTTTTGTAGAGACAGGGTCTTACTATGTTGTCCAGGCTGAGACAACTTCTTTTCTTAAAGCTTGTAAACCAACTTTTCTTCTGCAGCTTCCTAACCTCTCTGTCTTCATAGACTTGAAGAGAGTATCTTGCTCTGAATTAGACTTTGGCTTAAGGGAATGTTGTGGCTGATTTGATCTTGTATTCAGACTACTATAACTTTCTCCGTATCATCAGTAAGACTATTTTGCTTTCTTACTATTTGTGTGTTCATAGGAGTAGCATTTTTTTTTTTTTGGAGATGGAGTGTCACTCTGTCGCCCAGACTGGAATGCAGTGGCAGTATCTTGGCTCACTGCAACTTCAGCCTCCTGGGTTCAAGTGATTCTTCTGCCTCAGCCTCCCGAGTAGCTGGGATTGCAGGTGCCTGCCACCACACCTGGCTAATTTTTGTATTTTTAGTAGAGATGGGGTTTCACCATGTTGGCCAGGCTGGTCTCAAACTCCTGACCTCAAGTGATCCACCTGCCTCAGCCTCCCTAAGTGCCAGGATTACAGGTGTGAGCCACTGCACCTGGCCAGGAGTAGCACTTTTAAATTTGTTCAAGAACTATTCTTTTGTATTCACAACTTGACTCTTTGCAGCAAGCAGTCTTGCTTTCAGCCTGTCTCAGCTTTCAACATGCTTTCCACACTAAGTTTAGTAAGCTTTAGTTCTTTTCTTTCTTTTTTTTTTTTTTTTTTAAGACAAGGACTTGCTCTCTTTCCCAGGCAAACAGAGGTGGCACAATCCTAGCTCTCTGCAGCCTTGAACTCCTGGGGTCAAGTGATGCTCCACTCTCAGCTTCCCAAGTAGCTTGGACTACAGGCATGTACTGCCATGGCTGGATGGCTCGTTAATTATGTTTTGTAGAGATGGAGTCTTGCCATGTTGCCCAGGCTGGCCTCAGTCTCCTGACCTCAAGTGATTGTCCCACCTTGACCTCCCAAAGTGCTGGGATTGCAGGTGTGAGCCACCACACCCGGCCATTTCTAGCTTTTGATTTAAAGTGGGAGACTTGTGACTCTTCCTTTCACGTGAATATTTAGAGGCCATGGTAGCGCTATTAATTGGCATAATTTCAATATTGCTGTGTCTCAGGGGATAGGGAGGAGACCTGAGGGGAGAGAGAGAGGTAGGGGAATGGTTGGTAGGTGAAGCAGTCAGAACACACACAACGTTTGTTAATTAAGTTCAATGTCTCATGTGTGCGTGGTTTGTGGTGCTTCAAAGCAATTACAGTTGTGCCATCAAAGATCACTGATTACAGATCATCATAATAGATAAAATAATAATGAAAAGATTGAAATATTTTGAGAATTACAAAAATGTGACACAGAGACACAAAGTGAGCACATGGTGTTGGAAAAATCATGCTGATTGATGTGTTCTGCTCAAGGTTGCCACAAACCTTGCATTTGTAAAAAAACACAGTATCTGTGAGGTGCAGTAAAGTGAAGCACAATAAAATGAGGTGTGCTTGTACTCTGGCCCTTTCTGTATATTGTTTCTTACAAACAAAATATAAGTAAAGTATTGCTAGTGGCATATCGATAACAGTCAACCGGGCATCTAATAAAGAGGAGTTAGGAAAACTTTAAAATTACATAAAAAGAACTTTAAAAAGTCACAATAATATGACTTGGGCCAGTGAATTCTGGGCTGAATATCAATATTGAAGGCATTATTGTAGTGTGGCAAAGTAATGTTCATAATAATGACTGGCCAGCAAAGTAAAGATTGCACTAATTTTATACCAAATGTACTTCTTTATATATCAAATATACATCTTCTGTTTAAGAAGATGTCAGGCTTATATAGTGCATTTGATATAAAACTCACCAATTTAAGGTCTGGAGACTTAAAAATACACTCCAGGCTAGATGCAGTGGCTCACACCTGTAATCTCAGAATTTTGGGAGGCTGAAGTGAGAGGATTGCTTGAGCCCAGGAGTTTGAAACCAGCCTGGGCAACATAATGAGACATTGTCACCACAGAAGATAAAAAAGTAAGCTGGGTGTGGTGGCTTGTGCTTATAGTCTGAGCTACTTAAGAGGCTGAGGTGGGAGGATTACTCGAGCCGGGAGGTGGAGGCTGCAGTGAGCTGTGATTGTGTAACTGCGTTCCAGTCTGAGCAACAGAGTGAGATCCTGTCTCAAAAAAGGAAAACCAACTAAACAAAAACTTTAATTTTCTAAACATTTAAATGTATTGACTCTTTTCCTGATGCTATTATATATTAGCATATATGTTATCACCATTATATGTGCTGTTTCAGTTATGGAATCTTTCATTACCAGAGATGCAGTCTGAATGATGTCTTGTTGAATTTGTCATTTGTCATTTCCCAATTGCAAGTGTGTAAATTACTTATCAAAGATCTTTCTGTTAAATGAGAAGAACAAAGATTTCTTGATTTGTAGTAAGCTGTGTTTTTAATAATTTCTGGAAAAGGAAAGAAAGCATTTTTTAGAGAAGAATTTGTTAAAATTTTAAGCCCCTCAATGGCATCCATTAGTATAATTAAAGACATTGTAGTGACAGACTAATCTATGCTGTAAGTGATAAGAAACGAGTGCTTCTAGAAACAAAAAGATTGTGTTTTTCTAAATTTTTAAGTATTTATGGGTTAATTTCGAGGGTGGTATAGTTCAAACAGCTTTCTTGTGCTAAGATGACAATGATTGAAAATTCAGCTTCCTGGAATACATTTTTTTTTAACTGAAAACTTCTCAGTACAGTACAGTGTTTGTTATTCTATGTGACAGGATACCCAGAGTTATATTGACGAATGTCCTGGGAACGGAGTTAGGAAGAAAATACATAAGGACCCCACCTGTAACCGAGGGAAGTTTGAGTGATACAGACAACTTGCAATCAGAGCAACTTTCTTCATCATCTGATGGCAGCCTAGAATCTTATCAAAGTCTAAACCCTCACAAGAGCTGTTATTTATCTGAAAGGTATGTTTAGTGATAACTTTACTCAAAATAATTATATTTATTTTGATATATCCTTCCCTGTTCTGTTTCACAGATACATTATTGCTAAATGTGAGGTAAATGTGCTCTGATAGTTGGTATTGTTTTTCTCCCATGGTGGTTGGAATGGCTATTGGAACCAACAGTCCATGGCTAATAATGTGTTTCAGAAGCACTGGTCACCATACTTGTGTTTTGGAAAAATGAATACAGACACTTAATGAAAATCTGGTAACCTATTTCAGTATCCCAGTTTGTCTGGTGTCATTGAAATCCATTCCTCTGACATTAGTGTATTCCCTTCTCTTTTTCTGTTCTATTTGTCCATCTATCCATCTACCCATTCAGTCTTGTCTGTTATTTTTTTTTATTTTTTTAATTTTTTTGACGTGGAGTCTCGTTCTGTCACCCAGGTTGGAGTGCAGTGGCGCGATCTTGGCTCACTGCAACCTCTGCCTCCCGGGTTCAAGCGATTCTCCTACCTCAGTCTCCCAGGTAGCTGGGACGACAGGCACGTGCCACCATGCCCAGCTAATTTTTTATATTTTTTTAGTAGAGACAGGGTTTCACCATGTTAGCCAGGATGGTCTCGATCTCCTGACCTTGTGATCTGCCTCCTTCGGGCTCCCAAAGTGCTGGGATTACAGGCATGAGCCACTACACCCGGCCTTGTCCGTTATTTTTATATTCAGACTCTAGAATTTTAACTAGTACTTAGTGCTCAGTAAATATTTTTTGAATGAATGACTGAACACATTCCTTAAAAAATGGTCTGAGATTTTCCATTAACAAATGGAAAAGCTGAATTCCATTGACAAACGTAGCTTGTTGTACCAATAAGAGAAATGCAGATCTTAAGCTGCCTTTGTTTTAAGCTCTAGGAGAGGATTGTGTGTGGACTAGAAATAAGAAAACATCTGTGGCACAAAGCTAGGGATGGTCAGTTAGTAAATTCTGTTAGATTTATAAACTTCCATTTGCCACAAGCTTCTGAAGCTTCTCTTTTTATTTTCTGTGTTCAGCCTGTAGGATATTTTTATATAAATGAAAAGTTGATTATCTTAATTTTTTCCCCCCGAACTGTCCAAAGCTAACTTCTGGTTTGTATTTCTATTGTAAATCTAATTACATTAAATAGTACTTATAGTTGCCTTTTTAAAGATCTGCAACAAATTTTATTATTTTAAACTCTTTATTTTCTATGAATTATTGAATTTTTCTTCTTTTGGAAAATATTTTTTATTTTCACCTAGGTTCTACTTAGTGAATTAGTAATGACAATTTTAACTTTATACTTTATTAGGTCTCTAAGTTTTCCTCCCAAAATGAGAATTTCAGTGGCATTATTCAGTTACTAAATTTAATGTGTAATTGGGGAAATTAGTAATGTATCTATCAAGTGGCTCATGCCTATAATCCTAGCCCTTTGGGAGGCTGAGGCAGGAGGATCACTTGAGGCCAGGAGTTCAAGACCAGCCTAGGCAGGATAGTGAGATCTTGTTTCTGCTAAAAATGAAAAAAATGAGCCAGGTGTGATGGTGCATACTTGTAGTCTCAGCTACTTGGGAGACTGAGGTGGGAGGATCGCTTGAGCCCAGGAGTTCAAGATTGCAGTGAGCTGTGATTGCCACTGCATTCTAGCCTGGGTGACAGGGCAAGACCCTGTCTCAAAAACAACAACAGCCAGGCAGAGTGGCCTACACCTGTAATCCCAGCACTTTGGGAGGTGAAGGTGGGTGAATCACCTGAGGTCAGGAGTTCGAGACCAGCCTGACCAACATGGTGAAACCTTGTCTCCACTGAAAATACAAAATTAGCTGAGTGTGGTGGCAGGGACCTGTAATCCTTGCCTCCACCTGGGAGGCGGAGGTTGCAGTGAGCTGAGACCTCCCCATTGCACTCCAGCCTGGGCAACGAATGAAATTTTGTCTCAAAAAATACACAAAAAACCAATAACAACAACAACAACAACAACAACAACAACAACAAAAGTATCTATCCACGCTGCAGTATAGCTGTTTGTTTCCACCTCCTCTGCTATACCATGAGCTCCTCGAGGAGAAGAGGTATTGTGTCTTATTTGCATATACTTAGTACTTAGCTCAATGTATACTAAATTTTTTGCACTTGAGTTAATGCTTATGTCATTTAATGTAAGCTTCAGTTTTCTGAGTTGTGAAAAGAGAAGTAATTTTGAATGCCCTATCTACCTCACAAAAATGTTCTTTTCCTTTTCTTTTAAATCTCACTTCTGATAATTCTTTGTGCCCATAAAATATTATAAATAAAATAAATGGAAATATTATTGAAGGTACTTTCTGTTGGAGATGAAGTTGTGATGATTGAGCTTTAAGTCAAATGATGAGAAAAAAAAAAAAGATTAAAAGAAAACTCAAGATGTACCATTGCCATGGAACTCAGATGACGTCAGTGCACATTTATGCTGTAAAAGTCACACTTTTGAAGATTGTATGAAACAATCAAATTGTAATCTGTACACTTTTGCCTTAATGCCATTCTGGGGCTAAGGTTTAATAATATTAATAGGTATAATATTTCCGGTCATTCCCCAAAACTATTCAGTGGGAACACTAGCTGTCCTTTAAATCCTTTCTAAATAGATGTGAAATTTCCAGGTGGTTTTGATGTGGACTTTGAAATTTCATTCTCTTGGTGACAATTTTATTTGATTCGTGTATTTGGAATAAGCATAAACTTTGGACCCAGACATCTGGATTAAGATATTAGCTATACTGCTAATACACTGACTTACCTTGGGCAAGTTTCTTACCCTGTCTTTAAAACAGGGATAATACACACCTTATTGGGTTAGTGTGCAGATTTAACGAGATGATCCATGTAAAGTCCCAAGTATAATGCCAGGAAGTTAGTAGGTGATTATTAAAAGTTAGTCATTATTTTTGTGTCTCTCTTATTGGTACTGATATCAAAAGTACTATTAAAGGATATTACTATAGTTGATGTTACTGAAATATTATACAATGAGGGTGCCAACATGTGTTCCTGAGTCCACTGTTGTCATCACCATTGCTGCCAAAGCAATTGTTACAGCTTTGTTAGCCTCCCCATTTAGTTTAATAAATACTGAACTCCTTAAACCAAGCTTTAGTTCTTTCTTCCCTTAAGGTGAATTTGTTAATCTTAACCCTAAGATCATATGGAATTAAAAAAGAGCCCAAATAGCTAAAGCAGTCCTGAGTGAAAAGAATAAAACTGGAGGCATTACACTACCTGACTTCAAAATATATTACAAGACTATAGTAACCAAAACAGCATGGTATAAAAACAGACCCATATACCAATGGAACAGAACAGAGAACCTATAAATAAATCCATGTATTTACAGCCAGCTGATTTTCATCAAAAGGTACCAAGAACATACACTGGGGAAAGGACACCCTCTTCCGTAGTGATCCTGGGAAAATATGCAGAAGAGTGAAACTAGACCCCTGTATCTCACCACATATAAAAATCTACCCAAGATGGATTAAATTACTTTAAATGTAAGACCTGAAACTATAAAACTACTGGAAGAAAACATAGGGGACATGCTTCTGGACATTGGTCTAGGCAAAGATTTTATGACTAAGACCTCAAAAGCACAGGCAACAACAAAAAACACATAAATGAGACTATATTAAGCCGAATGGCTTCTGCACAGCTAAAGAGCCAACCCATCAACAGAGTAAAGAGACAGCTTCCATAATGGGAGAAAATGTTTGTAAACTATTCATCCAAGAAGGGACTGATACCCAGAATATATGAGGAATCCAAACAACTCAACAGTAAAAATAAACAAATAATCCCACTAAAAAGTGTGCAAGTGACATAAAAAGACGTTTCTCAAAAGAAGACATACAAATGGCAAACAGGTATGTGAACAGTGCTCAGCATTGCTAATTATAAGGGAAAAGCAAATCAGAACTGCAATGAGATATCATCTTACCTCAGCTAGAATGGCCGTTAGAAAGACAAAGAATAGCAGATGCTGGCAAGGATGTGGAGAAAAGGAAACTCATACACTCTTGGTGGGAATGTAAATTGGTGTAACTATTATCGAAAGCAGTATAGAGATTTCTCTGAAAACTGAAATAGATTAAAAAAATAGAAACAAAAACAAACAAACAACCCCCCCCCAACAAATTTAAAAAAGAAACATAAAAATAGAACCGCTGTACAATCCAGTAGTCCTGCCACTGGTATTTATCTAAAGGAAAGGAAGTCAATATACCGAAGAAATACATGCACCTACCATGTTTTTTTTTTGCAGTACATTCACCATAGCAAATATACAGAATCAACCTAAGTGTCCATCAGTGGATAATGAAAATATGGTGTCTGTATACACAATGGAATACCATTCAGCCATAAAAAAGAATGAAATCCTGTCATATGCAGCAACATGGATGGAACTAGAGGTCATTACATGAAATAAGACAGGCACGGAAAGATGAAGATTGGATGTTCTCTCTTACATGTGAGAACTTAAATAAGTTGATCTCATAGAGGCAGAGAGTAGAATTACAAGCCCTAGAGGCTGGGAAGTGTATGTGTGGTTGGGGGCAATGGAGAGAATTTGGTTAATGGCTACTATATAGTTAGATAGAAATAATATGTTTTAATACTCAGTGGCAGAGTAGGGTGACTGTAGTGCATTGTATATTTCAAAATAGCTAGAAGAGAGGAATTGAAATGTTCCCAACACATGGAAATGATAAATACTTGAGGTGATGGATACCCCATATAATTTGACTTGATCATTACACATTCTGTGCATGTACCAAATACCACATGTACCCATGAGAATGAGTTGTTATAAACCTGTTTGTCCTGTTTAGTCTTTTTGCACACTCCTGCTTCCTCTTACACTTTTCTACCATGCTGTGAAGAACAGGAAGCCCTCACTAGAAGCTGCCAGATGTAGCCACCCAGTCTTGAACTTTTCAGCTTGATTAGCTGTGAGCTAAATAAATTTCTGTTCATTATATTGTATTACCTGGTCTCAGGTGTTCAGTTACAGCAATACGAAACAGACTAAGACATTTATATTTCCCTAATTAGTGAAGTTGAGCATTTTTTCATGTCTGTTGGGCATTTGTATATCTTCTTTTAATAAATGTCTATTCATTCTGTTAAACATTTTTAAAATTGGATTATTTGTTTGCTTTTTATAGAGTTGAGTTTCCTTACATATTTTAGATATGTATGTATCCCTAGTGAGATGTATGATTTGTGACTGTCTCCCAATCTATAGGTTGTCTCTCCACTCTGAAAATGATTTCATTGGTTGTACAGAAGCTTTTAATTTTGATGTAATCCTTTTTGTCTGTTTTTTTGCTTTTGTTCCCTGTGCTTTTTGGGTGAGATCTAAAAAATCATTGCTCAGACCAATGTCATATAGTTATTCCCGTTTTCTTTTGGAAGTTTTACATTTTCAGGTCTTATGGTTAAATTTTTAACCCATTTTGAGTAGATTTTTGTATATGGTGAAAATAGGGGTATAGTTTCATTCTTCTGCATATGGATATCTAGTTTTCCTAGCAACATTTATTGAAGAGGGTATCCTTTTGTAGTATATGTTCTTGGTGCCTTTGTTGAAAGTCAATTGGCTCTAAATATGGGGATTTATTTCTAGGTTTTCTGTTCTGTTCCATTGGTCTGTGTATTTGTTTTTTAAAGAGATGGGGTCTTGCTTTGTCATCCAGACTGTAGTGCAGTCCACAATCATAGTTCACTGTACCCTTGAACTCCTGACTTCAAGCCATCCTCCCTCCTCAGCCTCTTGAATAGCTGGGACTACAGATTTGTACCACCACACCCAACTGTTTTTATACCAATATCATGCTGTTTTGGTTACTATAGCTTTGTAATATATTTTGAAGTCAGGTAGTGTGGTGCCTTCGGCATTGTTCTTTTTGCTCAGTATTGCTTTGGTTATTTGGTATCTTTTGTGGTTCCATACGACTTTTTGGATTGGGTTTTCTACTTCTAGGAAGAATATCATTGGCATTTTGATTGGGATTGCATTTTATTTGTAGATTCTTTTGGGAAGTATGGTCATTTTAACACTATTAGTTCTAATCCATGAGCTTGGGATATCTTTCCATTTGTTTATGTCCTCTTTAATTTCTTTCATTGGTGTTTTGTAATTTCCAATTTAGAGATCTTTCAACTCTTTGGTTAAATTTATTCATAGGTATTTTATTCCATAGCTATTCTAAGTGGAATTACTTTATTTTTTTCCCAGCTAGTTCATTGTTGGTATATGCTACTGATTTTTCTATGTTGATTCAGTGTCCTCAATTTTAATGAATTTATTAGTTATAAGAGTTTTTGGATGGAGTCTTTAGGTTTTTCTATATGTATGGTCATGTCATCTGGAAAGAGGGATAATTTGACTACCTCTTTTCTAATTTGGATGCCCTCTATTTCTTTCTCTTACCTAATTGCTCTGGATAGGACTTCTAGGACTACAGTGGTGAAGGTGGGCATCTTTGTCTTGTTCCAGTTCTTTGAGGAAAGGCTTCCAGATTTTATTCAATTAGTATAATTTGGCTGTAGATTTGTCATATAGGGCCTTAATCATGTTTCAGTATGTTACTTCTGTGCCTATTTTTTGAGAGTTTTTATCATGAGGGGATATTGAATATTATCAAATGCTTTTTCTGCATCTACTGCGGTGATCACATGGTTTTTGCCCTTCATTCTAATATGAGGTACCATATTTATTGATTTGTGTGTGTTGAACCATCCTTGCATCCCTGAGATAAATCTCACTTGATCATAGTGCATTATCTTTTTGATGTGTGGTTGGATTCTGTTTGCTAGTATTCTGTTGAGGATTTTTGCATCTATGTTGCTCATATTGGCCTGAACTTTTTTCTCTCATGTCCTTGTGTAGTTTTGTTATCAGTGTAGTGCTGGCCTTGTAGAATGAGTTAGATAAAGTTTCCTCCTCTTAAGTTGTTTGGAATGGTTTGAGAAGAATTGGTGTTAGTTCCTCTTTATAAGATTGATAGAATTCAGCAATAAAACCGTCCAGTCCTGGGCTTTTCTTTGTTGATAGACCTTTTATTACTGCTTTGATCTTGTTGCTTGTTACTGGTATGTTCAGGTTTTCTCTTTCTTCCTGATTTAATCTTGTAGGTTTTATGTCTCCAGGAATTTTTCAGTTTCCTTGAGATTTTCCAATTTGCTGACGTACACTTGTTCATAATACCCTCTACTTATTGTTTGTATTTCTGTGGTATCAGTTTTAATGCCTCCTTTTGTTGTTGTTGTTTTCTGATTGTATTTATTTTGGTGTTCTTTTTTTTTTTTTTTAAATCTTGGTTGGTATAGCCAGTGATTTTTGTTTGTCTTTAAAACACAATTTTTCATTATGTTGATCCTTTTAATTTTTCTTCCTCTATTTCATTTAATTCTTCTATGACTTTATTATCTTTTTGTTTCTACTAATTTTGGGTTTAGTTTGTTATTGCTTTTCTAGTTTTTTGAGATGCATCATTTGGTTGTTTATTTGAAATCTTTCTACTTTTTGATTTAGGTGTTTACTGCTATAAATTTCCGTCTTAGTACTGCTTTTGCTGGATCCCATATGTTATGGTATGCTGTATTTCTGTGTTTTTGTTTGTTTTAATACTTGTTAAATTTCTTTTTTATGTTTTTTCCCCGTGATCTGGTGGTTCTTCAGGAGCATGTTGTTTAAGTTCCATGTACAGTTTCTAAAGTTTCTTTGTTACTGATTTCTAGGTTTATTCCATTGCAGTCTGAGAAGATAGTTGATATGATATTGATTTTTAAAAAGGTATTGAGATTTGTTTTGTGTCTTAACATATGGTCTATCCTAGAGAATGCTCCATATGCTGATGAGAAGAATGTGTATTCTCCAGCCATGGATGAAGTGTTTTGTAAATGTCTGTTAGGCCCATTTGATCAATAGTGTAGATTAAGTCCGATGCTTTTTTGTTCAATTTCTGTCTTGATGATCTGTCCACTGTTGAGAGTAGGGGGTTGAAATCTCCCATTATTTTTGTATTGGAGTCTATCTCTTCTTTTAGATCTGATAATATTTGCTTTATATTTCTGTGTTTTCTGATATTAAGTGCATGTATATTTGGAATTATATCCTCATTGTCAGTTTATCCCTTTATCATTATATAATGATGTTGTCTCTTTTTATAGTTTTTGACTTAAAGTCTACAAATGGAAACCAAAAGCATGATTTAAAATCTGCAGATGGAAACTGAAAGCAGACTTAAAGTTTGATGTATGCATAGCTACTCTTGCATGCTTTTGGTTTCCATTTGTGTGGAATTTTTTTTTTTTTGGTCAATGTATATGTTTACAGGTGATGTGAGTAGGGAGCATACAGTTGGGTCATATATCAGTTGGGTCATTTAAAAAAATGAATTCTTTCTGATTTTTTTTTCTTTTTTTTGAGACAGAATCTCTCTCTGTTGCCTAGGCTGGAGTGCAGTGGCACAATCTTGACTCACTGCAGCCTCCGCCTCCCAGGTTCAAGCAGTTCTTCTGTCTCAATCTCCCAAGTAGCTGGGACTACAGGTGCCCACCACCACACCTGGCTAATTTTTGTATTTTTAGTAGAGATGGTATTTCACCATATTGGTCAGGCTGGTCTCTAACTCCTGACCTCAGGTGATCCACCCACCTCAGCCTCCCAAAGTGCTGAGATTACAGGCATGAGCCACTGTGCCCGGCTCATATATTTCAAGTTGGGAATTTAATTCTTTTACATTCAGGCTATTATTAATAGATGAGTACTTAACTCCTGCATTTTGTAAATTGTTTTCTAGGTGTTTTGTATATCCTTTTTTTCTTTCTTCCACTTTTATCATCTATCACTTCAGTTTGGTGGTTTTCTGTAGTGACAGTGTTCAGCTCCTTTGTCATTTTCATTTGTGTATCTGTTCAACAGTTTTGTATTTTTGGGTATGTTCATTATTTTAGATAGTGTCGTTTTGCTTCTGGGTGTAGGATTCTCTTAAGCATTTAACGTAAGTAGGGCCTGTCTAGTGGTGAAGAGTTCCCTCAGCTTTTGCTTGTCTGGGAAAAACTCTTACTCATTTATGAAGGATAACTTTGCTAGGTATGGTATCCTTGGCTGGCAGTTTTTTTTTTTCTTTTAGTACTTTGAATATATCATCTCATTCTCTTCTGGCCTGCATGTTTTCTGTGGAGAAATCTGCTCTTTGTTTGATGGAGATTCTCTTTTAAGTGTCTAGACATGTTTCTTTTGCTGTTCTTAGAATTTTCTTGTTGTCTCTGACTTGGTAGTTTGACCATGATGTGCTGTGGAGAAGACCTTTTTGTATTGTATCTATTTGAGGATCTCTGTATTTCCTGTGTCTGTATGTCTAAATCTCTTGCTAGGTTTGAAGGCTGAGTTAGGAGGATTGCTTGAGCCCAGGAGTTCAAGGCTGCAGTGAGCTAGGGATGCACCACTTTAGAGTGCTAGACTCCAAGCAAGCTGGCCTTAGATACCTGTGGTGGTGGTGGCAGGCTGGATGTGTTGGTCCTTGGACCCCCAGGCTTCTAACAGTTGTACTAGTGGTGGCAGGTCCTGGTGGGCCAGTTCTTGGGCCTTCAGGTGGGCTTGCTCAGGTGTCATGGTGGCAGTGGTGGTTCATAGACTTTTGTGATATGTGAGTGGTGCTGGTGATGGTAGTAGGTGTGACTGGTCAATCCTTATTCCTTAAGCACTGCACAAGTGGGTGCCTGTGGTGGCTGGGCTAGCCAGTCCCCGAACTTCCAGGAGGCATATGCAGGAACTGCCAGCAGGCTGGGTGGGCCTATCCCTAGGCTCCCATACACTGCATGTCAGGTAGGCTTGTACTTAGTCCCCCAGAAGCCATGTGCAGGAGCCATCGGTGGTGTGCTCCCTAGTTGATCCCTAGTCCCCCTGACAATACATGTGCTCATTGGCAGTGATGGCAGTGGGTAAGATGGACTTGTCCTCTAGCCCTCCAGATGGTGTGTGCAGATGGTTACAGATGGGGCAGGTTGATTTTCAGGCTCCCAGAAAAAATATGGGGGTAATGACTTATGCAGTGGCTGGCAGGAAGTGCCTGTCCTCATGCTCCCTGATGGAGTGCACAGGCAGTGGCTGTGGCAACCCGGGTGTGTCATTTCCCAGACCTCTGGATGGCACACTGTGGTGCTGGCAGTGGTGGTCATGATGGCTGTTTGGGCACCAGCAGTGGTGGGCAGGGAAGGCTAATCCCCAGCTCCAAGAATGATGTATGTGGGTGCCACCAGCAGAAGTTGTGAGGGGGCAGATTTCTAGTCAGGCTCCCCAGTGGTGTGTGCAAGGCTCTGGCCATAATGGGTGGGTTGGGTTAATCCTTAGACAGGTTGACGGTGCACTTGGGTACCAGCAGTGGTATTGGTGGGTGGGGTAGGCCTGTTTTCAAGCCCCAGAATGGCTCATGCTGGCTGTGATGTTGGTGGGTGGCATAGGCCTATTGTCAGGCCTCTCAATGGTATGTGCTGCTACTGGTGGTAGTTGGTGTGGTGGGTTGATTTTTTTTTATCACTGGACAGCACATTCATGTGCTAACGGTGGCAGTGAGCAGGGCTGACCTACTCTTATGCTCTCTGATTGTGTATGTGGGCACTGGCTGCATTGGGTAGGGCTGGTTGCTTCCCAGGTCCCTGAACCATGCACTCAGGCCCTGGTGATGGTGGCAATGGTTAGGGAAGGCATGTACTCAGTCCCCTGTATGGTGCACATGGGTGCCAGCAACAGCAGTTGCTGGGGTCCATTGATTCCCAGGCTCCCAGATGATGTACTTGGGGGCCAGCATTGGTGGTGATGGCAGGGCTTGCCCATTTTTATGCCCCTGTGTGGCATATGCTAGTGCCTGCAGCAGGTAGGAGACACTTATTCTGGGGGCCTGGGATGTCAGCTGGGAAGGCTGGTTCCCAGACCCTCTGAAGATGTGTGCAGATGTTGTAGCAGCTCTGCCCCTGGAGGGAGCTGGGTTGCTGTTAGTGCCTAGGCAGGCACCTCTTAGGCTCTGGGAGAACATGGTTTGACTCCTTTTGTCCTGGGGGCAGCCTTCCTGGTGCATTGCACTACTTGTTTTCTGGCATGCAGGATACTGCCTGGGCTAGAGTGCCGGGAATCTGGCCACACTACTGGTGGTCCAGCCAACCTTGCAATGTTGCAGCCTTCTGGGTGGATTTGGGGAATGTCAGCAGGCCTTCAGGGATGTGGAAATAGAGGGACTCTTGGGCCTCAGGGCATGACGTAGTCTGTTGGTAGCTAGGCTCTCAAAATGGTGCTGTGTTGCAGCTGCTTGAGTCTCAGGGGATATGTGGGATGCAGCATGATCTCTCCCTATTGAACAGTGCAGTTGTGTGGACTCCAGGCAGCCCCCATATTAGTCTCAGATCCCGCCAGGGCCAAGAGGCTCTCCTTTACCTTGGATTGCAAGAGTCTTCAGTGGAACATGAACTTCTGGAGATTTTTTGCTTACCTTTTCCCCACAGCAAGGAGTCTGTCCTGGCTCTGAGTGCATCTTAGCCAAGCCAGCTGCTTCATTTCCCTCTTTTTCTGTGCCTCATAGATTCTCTGTCAGTTCTCTGCTGAATTACAGTGTTATTTTTAGGAGCTCTATTTGATAGGTGGTTATTTAACAGTTGTTTTGGTCCTTAGTTGTGGAGGAGTTAAGTGCCAGATACCTCTAGTCGGTCTCTTGAAGCCCCCTCATTAATTTTTTTATCCATGTATTCTTGTAGTTCACTGAAGTTCTTTAAGAGGATTGTTCTGTATTTCCTATCTGTCCTTTCACAGGTCTTTCTTCAAGGTCCTGTTGTTAGGGCCTTTGCTCATTTTATTTTGGAGGTGTCATGATATCCTGATTTTTCTGATTCTTGTTTCCTTGTGTTGTTGTCTGCCCATTTGAGGAGAGCCAGCTTTTTTAGTTTTTACAGTTTTGGCAGAGGTGGACCTTCACCATTTAGTCTGGCCTATAATTCTGGATGTGTCAGCTGGTAATGATCCTTGGTAGGCAGAGTTTGCTGTTGGGTTCTCTAGCCGCTGCCTTTGCTCTGAGTTTGGGTAGGTCAACTGACTGGGCTTTGCTATCGACTGAGACCACGGGAAGAGCTCTGCAATTCATTTGAGCTCTGGATGGTAGTGCAATTGTCTTAGATGGAGAGGGTCACATGATGTATTCTCTGGCTGTGTGATTCTGCTATTTGAGTTCAGCAGTTGGATGGAGTTGCACGAGAGGCCCTAAGTTTAGGTGGAGTTGCCCATTGGATGGATAGGACCAGCTGCTTTGCTAAGTAAAAATGCATGGTTGACATTAGACTCTGCCTGTGTGGGGCCTTGGTGTGGGCTTTGAAGCTGGACTGAGCACTGTTAAATCTCTTAAATGTGGCTGATTTAGCCCCTGCCTTTTGCCAAAATCTGCTGTGGTGGTCATTCTTGTCTTTGGGTGGGGTCTGAGGGTGCACTTTGAAGTTGTGGGGAGTGTTCACTTCATTTACTTATGTGTAATTCCTCATGAGAAGACATTCAAGGTATTTTTTTTCTCTATATGTCAATGCTTCAGTAAGTGGCGCATATATATATATGTAAAATATATATATACACACACACGCAAACACACACATCTTCATATATTTATTCTAGTAAACCCTTTCAGTTTGATTCTGTTATACTCTAACAAGAATTAGGTGTTATGATTAAGCATTTTTTTGATAAACTGTAGGCAAAAATATATAATTGTTTTCATTAAATTGTCTTCATTTCATTCATCTTTCATTTTTTGTATTAGGCCATTCTTGCCCTGCTATTAATGAAATACCCAATACTGGGTAATATATAAGAAACGAGGTTTAATAGGCTCACAGTTCTACAAACTGTACAGGAAGCATAGCAGCATCTGCTTCTGGGGAGACCTCAGGAAGCTTACAATCTTGGTGGTGTCACAGGATCCTTGTGGTGTTGCTTCACCAGCTGGTGACATCTTTGCCTGAGTTTTGCTTGGGTCTGGTGGGCTTGTTCTGCCCCCTTGGTCTGGCAGGCTGTGCTTGGTTCCCACTACTGGCGCAGATCCCATACCTGCCAAGTGCGAGCCAGGTGCAGAGTGGCGAGGGGTGTGTGAGCGAGTGAGTACTGGGTCTGGCCGCTGTGCATAGCCAGACATGTCAGCTGTGGCGGGTCGGGCAGCTTCAGGTGCTGGTATGGGCGGTGGCTTCCCACGAGACTGTAGCTGGACCAGTCGTACTGCAAGTGGCTTCCATTGCTGCCACTGGGGAATGAGGTGGTGCCTGGAAGCTTGGAGATACCAGGAACTGCAGAGCCCCAAAGAGGGTGTCACAGCCCTGGCTAGGGGAACTCCTAGGTCTGGGCTCCCTGAAGGGCCGCAGCTCTTCTCTCCTTCTGTCTTCTCTTTTTCTAGTCGCCCGCAACGTGGCAAGCGAGGGACGTGTTTTAGCCCTGTTTGTATTATAGCTGTTCCAGTCCTGCCACTCGGCAGGTCCTGAATTCTTGTCCTTTGTCCAGGAAGAATTAGGTATGTGGACAACTGAAGGGTGAGTGAGGCAAAGAGGTGCTTTATTGAGTGACAGTACAGCTCTCAGCATGCCCGAAATGGATAGTCCTATCCACAGGCAGGTCATCCCGTTGATTATACCGCTCTCAGCTGAGAGGGGACTCACAGTGGCTAGTTCCTTTCTGCAGGCAGATAGTCCTGATATCTGCCCGAGTCTGGCTGAGTCCAGGGGGTTTTATGGGCTTCGTAGGGGAGGCAGTGCATGCTGATTGGTCCATAGGCAGCCCTGGGTCAGCCTGGAGAAAGCACCATAAGTTGTTACTCTGGTCCTCAGAACTGGGAGCCTGGGCCCCAGGCTTCAGGCTGTCCCAGACCTGAAGGAGGGGCTTCACTGGGGACACTCCCCTTTCTGCCCAGGAACTAGTCTGCCTCCCACTGCCATGCAACCCGCTGTCTCCGGTGCCCAGGCAATTCATGCTGAGGGGTGCCTGCAGGCCCACGCTGAGCTGCCCTCAGCATCCCCTTCCCTCCTGTGCTCGTTGGCACCCAAAGACTAGAGGGGGCTGAAGTGGCAGAGGGCTGGTGTGTACCCGAGCATGTGTACTCCTGTCCAGGTTGTGACAGTGCCTGGGCTTGGCCTCAACTTTGCTCCAAAATTGGAGTGGGCACTGAGAGTGGAGAGGCTGGGCAGTGGGAGCAGATACTTCCGAGCCTGCAGGGATATGGGGGCCTTCCTGGGCTCCTTAGAGTGCAGGAATGCCCAGGTTTGCAGCTGTGGCTGTGCGGCTGCAGCAGTGCTGGGGAAGGCAGGGCTCCTGCCCTTCCAACTTGGAAGGGTGAGGGACTTCTGCCTGTTCCCAGCTCCCACCAGCTCTGTGGAGTTTGTAGTCCCGGCTGTGCCTTCCCCACTGCAGCTGGCCTCTTTGCAGCAGCTGCTCCAGATGGGCTGCTGCTGCTGCCATCAGTGAAAAGCAAAGGGGGAGCAGGCACATCACATGGTGAAAGCAGGAGCAAGAGAAACGGGGGGAGGGTGCTACACACTCTTAAACAACCAGATGTAGCAAGAACTCACTCACTATTGTGAAGACAGCACCAAGCAGTGAAGGATCTGCTCCCATGACCTGAACACCGCTCACCAGGCCTCACCTCCAGCATTGGGGATATAATTCACCATGAGATTTGGTCAGGGACAGTTATCCACACTATATCATTTTTAGTGAATATATTTTTTAAAATTTCTTATATGAGTTTTCTGTTGGTATTTGTCCTTATTAGGGTGCTCATCTCTTTCTCATTCGTTTTAAAAACTCATTAAAGGTATTGACTCTTTGTAGTATGTGTTGTAAATTTGTTTTCAAGTTTGCTATATACTACACTTTCTTTATAGTATCTTCTTTGATATAGAAGACTTTTAGTTTATTTTGCAAAATATGTTAGTGTTTAACTCTTGTGTTTTGACTTATCCTTGGGAAGACCTCTTTAACCCCAAATATGGAGATAAGTCAGCCAGCTACTGTTCTCATTTGTGCTGCTTTAGATGAGCTATCAGTTCCTGAACAAGTCTGTAGATTACTTTCCTAATAGAAGTTCTGATTCTTTTTTTGCCCTTCCATTATAAATATTTATTAAGAACTCCCTTTTAGGTCAGACTGAGCAGAATGTTTGAGTATTTTTAAATTTTACTTCCCATTGGGATTTTTAGAAATATTTTAAAACTGCTAATGTAAAGAAGTATAATTTAATTTCCAAATAATATATACCAAATTGTATTAGAAAACAGGCTTGCGTGTGGTGACTCATACCTGTAATCTCTCAGTGCTTTGGGAGGCCAAGATAGGAGGATGGCTTGAGGTCAGGAGTTCAAGATCAGCCTGGGAAGCATAGCAAGACCCTGTCTCTACAAAAAAACTTTTGAAAAAAGAATTAGGTGCAGTACTGTGTGCCTGTAGTCCTATCTACTAAGGCAGCTGAAGCTGGAAGGTCGCTTGAGCCCAGGAGTTAGAGGTTTTAATGAGCTGTGATCAAGCCACTGTACTCCAGCATGGGTGACAGAGTGAGACCCTGTACCTAAAAATAAAAAAAGAAGAAAAATGTTTCATAAAGTTATGTTTTACAAAAGTAATAAAGGTTTTATTATAGCCAGCCACTCAGCAGAGATTGGTAATTAGCCTTGAGTGAAAGGGATCAATTTGCTATTTTAAGTTGCAAGACTCTAATACAGACTTCCAATAGAGGGAGCCCAAAGCTTTTAAATGGAAATGGAGGTTTCATTTTTATTAATGTATTACAGCTCTGTCATAGTTTCCTATATTCATGTCAGTTGATTTTCTTTTTAAGCTTTCCTTTGGTAATTTGGTGATGACAATAATCCACATAGCCACTAAAGAAGATACTCTGTTTTGGGATCATTTTCCCCTGTTAACTTAAAATTTCTCTTGCAAATGTTTTATGTCATGCATTTTCTTCTGACTTGCAATTTGAAAAACACTGATACAAATAGTACATATATCCTAAGTTCAACTCCTTTATGCTAGGAACATTAGTCAGTTTTGAATGAAATTACTAATAATGATATTCATTTGCAAGGTGAACTCTTGAACATTTGCATTATATGGTTATCACTCTTTTCAAAATAATATTTCATTATTTATATGTAATTTATGTAAACATTTAAACTTTTTCCTAATTTTAACAATAATGCATATTTATATTAAAAATATATAGAAAAGTATAAAATTGATATTACCTATAATCCATTCCTCAATAATAAGCATTGATAATATTTTGATATGCTTTCATCTAAATATTTTTCTGGATTAAATGATAATAATCATGAAAAATGGTGTTATTTTTATTCATTTCACACTATCCTATTTTGATATTAATCTTTACTGTAGGCCTATGACATACATAGGAGAGCAATTAATATTTCTATTTTATAAATGTGGAAACTTTTTGAGGTTCAAACAGATTAAGTGTCAGAGGTAGAATAAAACACAGGTCTAATATCTATCAGATGCATTTAAGTTAAAAAACATAATATTAAAATAAACACCCAAATGTTCACCTTCTATTAGAAAATAGACTATTACCAGTATCACCGAAGCCTTGTTTGTTCCCCACTGTGCCCATTCTGTCCCATTCCCATGCATTCGCCTTAGAATGAACCACTTTTCTGAATTTTAGCTTTTGTATAATTGTGAACTTTAGAAAAATGATTCAGATTACTGAACAATATGTATTCTTACACAGCAGGCATTTTTTTTCTTGCCCAACATTTTTGTGAGATTCATTCATGTTAATGCATAGAACCAGAGATCATCCAGTTTTACTTATGTATTTATTGTATTAATATTAAAAATAGATTTACCTACTTTTTATTGATGGAGTTTGGATTGTATCCAATTTTTTTGCTCTTATAAACAATGCTCCTTTGGACATTTCATTTTATATGTGTTGCCAGTAAATAATATGGATCTGAATACTTCTCTTTTTATATTCAGTCTGCATTTATTTTTAACTATAAGGCATAGTCTGTTTATATTTTATACTATTTTTCTTTATGCTTTTTATTCGGTCTGCTTGATCTTTTTTCCTTTCTTGTATTTCTTTTTTTTTTTTTTGGAGACGGGTCTTGCTATGTTGCCCAGGTTGGAGTACAGTGGCTATTTACAGGCATGATTGTAGTGCACTACAGCCTTGAACTCCTGGTTTCAAGTCAGCCTTTGAAGTAGCTGTGACTATAGGTGTGCACCACTGTACCCAGCCCATTCTTGTATTTTAAAGATTAATTATGTTTTGTTTTTTTGTGTGTGTGGTGGGGGAGTGGTATTTTTGCTTTATATTTTAGAAGATTTAGACTCTATTTCTATCTTTAAATAGTTTTCTAGAAATTATATTTGACTGACCTAACAAAGTCCAAAGTTAATTAGTATCTGTGTTCTCATTTTGAATAATAGAGACTTTATCTATTTTAAGTACATTTACATTATTGTATAGCCATTACCACCATTCATTTTCAGAACTTTTTTCATTTTTACCAAACTGAAACTCTGTATCTGTGAAACAGTAACTCCTCATTCCTCTCTCCCCTAAACCCTGACAACCACCATTCTACTTTCTGTTTCTATGATTTGATGGCCCTAAGTACATTAAATAAATGGAATCACAGTATTTGTCCTTTTCTGACTTATCTCACTTAGCATAGTGTCTTAAAAGTTCATCTATGTTGCAGCATGTGTCAGAATGTCCTTCATTTTTAAGACTGACTATATTCCATTTTATGTATCTGCTAAATTTTGTTCTATTCATCTGTTGATCAATAGTGGAGTTGCTTCTACCTTTTGGCTATTGGGTGTAATGCCGTTATGAACATGGGTGTTCAATGTGTTCGTGTCTCTCCTTTAAGTTCTTTTGGGTGTATATCCAGAAGTGGAAGTGCTGGATCATATGGCAATCTATTTTTAACTTTTTTGGGAAACATCATACTATTATTCATAGTGGCTGCACCATGTTACATTGCCACCGGCAATGCACAAGGGTTCCAGTTACTCCATATCTTGCCAGTACTTGTTTTCGGTTTTTTGATAATCATCCTAATGCATGTGAGGTGGTATCTCGTTGTGGTTTTGATTTTCATTTTCCTAATGAATAGTGACATTGAACATCTTTTCATGTTACTGGCCATTTATATATCTTCTTTAGAGAAATGTTTATTCAAGTACATTGCCTGCTTTTGAATTGGATTTCTTTTGGTAAGTTGTAGGATTTCTTTATATATTCTAGGTACTGATCCCTTAATAGATATGGGATTTGGACATATTTCATCTCATTCTGTTGGTTGCCTTTTTACTCTGATGAAGTCTACTTAATCTGTTTCTTTAGTTGATTGTGCTTTTGTTGTCATATCCAGAAATAGTTAACAAATCTCATGTGAAAATTTTCCCCTATGTTTTCTTGCAAGAGTTTTCAAAATAGCTTTATGCCTTATGCTTAGGTCTCTGATCCATTTCATGTTAATTATTGTATATGGTGTTAGGTAAGGGTTCAGATTCATTGTTTTGCATGTGGCTATTCAGTTTTTCCAGCATCATTTTTGAAAAGGCTGCGTTCCTCATTGAATGGTCTTGTACCCTTGTTAAAACTCGTTTGACCATATATTTGAGGGTTTATTTCTGGGATCTCTATTCTAGTCGGTTGGTTAACGTGTCTGTTTTTATATTAGTACCACACTGTTTTGATTACCATAACGTTACAGAAAGTTTTGAAATCAGAGAGTATTAATCCTGCAACTTTGTACTTTATTTATTTATTTGTTTTTCTAGGTTGGTTGGTTTTTTCCTTCTGAACACTTAAAAGATTTCACTCCACAGTGTTCTTACTTGCATGGTTTCTGAGAAATCAGATACAGTTCTTATCTTTGTTTTTCTATAGTTAAGGGCTTATTTTTTTCTGCATTTTATACACAGTTTTTAAATCTTTGATTTTTTTTTTTTGCAATTTAATATGATATGCCTAGGTGTTATTTTTTGGGCATTTATTCTCTGTGGTTTTCTCTGAATTTGCTAGTCTGTGATTTGGTGTCTGACATTAATTTGGGGAAATTCTCATGCATTATTGCTTTGCATATTTCCTCTGTTTCTTTACCTCTTTCTTCTTCTTTTGATATTCCCATTATGCCTATGCTACACCTTTTGTAGTTGTCCCATATTTCTTCAATATTCTGTTACAGTTCTTTTGTCTTTTTTTTTTCTTTGCTTTCCTGTGTTGAAATTTTCTATTTCTATATACTCAAGTTGAGAGATTCTTTCCTTTTCCATATCCTGTCTACTAGTGAGCCCATCCAAGGCATTGTTCATTTTTTGTTACAGTGTTTTGATTTTTAGTATTTCTTTTTCATTCTTTCTTACACTTTCTTTCCGCTAACATTGCCCATAAGTGCTTATATGCTGTATACTTCATCTGTTGATCATATTTGTTTTTTTATTATTTTTTCTTTTTTTATTATACTTTAAGTTCTAGGGTACATGTGCACAACGTGCAGGTTTGTTACATATGTATACATGTGCCATGTTGGTGTGCTGCACCCATTAACTCATCATTTACATTAGGTGTATCTCCTAATGCTATCCCTGCCCCCCCTCCCCACAATAGGACCCGGTATGTGACGTTCCCCTTCCTGTGTCCAAGTGATCTCATTGTTTTAAATTCCTAGTCTGATAATTCAACATCTCTGACATGTCTGGTTCTGGTTCTGATACTTGTTGTCAAACTGTGTGTGTGTATGTGTGTGTGTGTGTGTGTGTATTTTTTTTTTTTCTTTTAGTGTGGCTTTTAATTTTCTTTCTTTTTTTTGGGTGGTTGGACATGACGTACTAGATAAAAGCAACTACTGTAAGTAGACCTTTAGGAATGTGGTGGTAAGATGTGAGAGGAAGAAAAGCATTCTGCAGTCCTGTTAGGTTTCAGTCTTTTAACCCATTTATCCCTAGTTTTCCATTATTGGAATGCTACGCATGTGGAAGTTATTTATATCCTGCTGCTAAAGGTTATCACCAAGCTCTGATTGCAAAAATTAAAAAAATTGCAACCTCAAGCATAAATAGGTTAATGAGCCTTTGTCCTTGGCCTGTTAACTTTACAAGTAGTGTTTCTCATTCTCTTCTGAACACTTTGGTGCAATGGCATACCTGGAATATAATGAAGTTAGGTATTTCCCTTTTCCCACGTGGAAACCTAGATGTTCTCGGAATTGTGTATTTTCCTTGCTTTCCCTCACACAGAATGCTAGACGGAGCTAGAGTTGGGTATTTTTTCTTTCCCCTGGTTGGTTAGGCTCTGAAAAATAACTCATAGTTTAGGCTCTGGTGAAACAGTTTTTCTTGAGGGCAGGCCTTGTTAAGAAGAACAGAATACTCTGGCATATTTGAAAGTGTTTACTTTCCTCTGCTCAACCATGAGGGGATTTTCCTCTGATATTCACTGTGAGAACCTGGTTGAACTGCAGATAAAACTTACAAAAGTGTGCGACCCCCTTTATGACTAAGTCCTCTGGGATTTTTAACGCTTAGACTTGTGTACACTAAACCCTCAGCAATTTGTCAATTGCAGTTTAGATCTTCATACTCCAATAATCGTTCCTGGGACTGTTTCTGCTTGTGGGTTTTTGCTTTAGTAAGTTGTGATTCTCTGTATTCACCTGGCCATCTTTCTCCCATTTTGGGGGCAGCCATGCATCCTGTGACTTCACTTCTTTGTCATGTCCAGGAAGAGTTGTTGATTTTTCAGTTTTACCCATTGGGATAGATAACTTCCAAGCTCCTTTCATGCTGGACTGGGAACTGGAACTCCTGTGTATTGCACTTTGATGCAGTTTTGGGTTTAACTTCTCTTTTGTATTTTGATGCTCTTAGTTTATCGTTTATTAAAAGTTTACTATGTATGTGGTTGAATCTGATCATATTTTTCTCTATAATTTCTTTACTTCCATTCTCAAGAAATTCTTCTTCCACAAGGCTAATAAATAGAGTGTTTTTCTTCTGATGGCTTAAAAAAAATCTTACATCTTTTATTCATTAGCATATGATAGTTCATTTTACCTTAGAGTATTGGATGTGATTCTGAATTCTTTTTTTCTCTGTTGCTACCCAGTTATTCGTCTACAACTGAATTCGAAAGCTTTGTTTCCCAGCTTTGTTTCAAATTCTTCTGTTTTTTTCTTTTGTCAGCCATTTCTTATATACTAGTCTGTAGTACTATACTTGTTGATGTTACTCTGTAGTATGTTTTATTATGAAATTAGTAGAACCAGTTCTCCCATTCTCTTCATTTATTGTACATTTTAATACCTTTTTTGTATTTTAAAGATTGTAATAGAATATCAGTAACCTAAAAATTACCATTTTAACCATTTTTAAGTGTACAGTACAGTGCCATTAAGTACAGTCACATATTTGTGCAGCCATCACTACCATTCTTTTCCAGGACGTTTTCCGTCTTCCCAAACTGAAACTCTGTATTTATTAAACTATAACTCCCCATTTTTCCCTTCTTCTGGTCCCTGGCAGTCACCATTCTGCTCTCTGCCTGTATGAATTTGACTGTTCTAAATATGTCATCATATGAGTGGAATCTCAGTATTTGTCTTTTAGTTAGTGGTTTCTTGTTTCTTAGCATAATGTCCTCGAAGTTCATCCATATCGCTGTGCAACCATTATCACAACTTTTTCATCTCAAGCAGAAACTATGTTACCATTAAATAATAATTCCCCATTCTACCCTCTCAGAATCCCCTGGTAGCCTTTAATCTACTTTCTGTCTGTGAATTTGTCTATTTTAGTTACTTCTTTAAGTGGAATCACACAATATTTGTCCTTTTGTGTTTGGCTGAATTTACTTAGCATAATGTGTTCAAAGTTCATGTAGCACATATCACAAGTTCATTCCTTTTTATGGCCCAATAATATTGTATGAATTCATACATTATATTATATAATAATATTGTATGAATTATTCATACAATAATTATTGTGTGAACATACCACATTTTGTTTTTCTTTTCATTTGTTGATGGACCCTAAGGTTGTTTTCACCTTTTGGCTGTTGTGAATAGTGTGCTACAGTGAACAGTAGAGTACAAGAATCTGTTCATGTCCCTGCTTTCAGTTCCTTTGGGTATATACCTAGGAGTGAGATTGCTTGATAACTTTGTGATTATGTGTTTAGCTTCTTTTTTTTTTGAGATGGAATTTCGCTCTTGTTGCCCAGGCTGGAGTGCAGTGGTGTGATCTTGGCTCACCGCAGTCTCCGTCTCCTGGGTTCAAGTGATTCTCATGCCTCAGCCTCAGTGCGCCACCACGCCCGGCTAATTTTTGTATTATTAGTGGAGACGGGGTTTCTCCATGTTGGAAAGGCTGGTCTTGAACTCTCGACCTCAGGTGATCCGCCCGCCTCAGCCTCCCAAAGTGCTGGCATTACAGGTGTGAGCCACCGCACTTGGCCTGTGTTTAGCTTCTTATATGGTAGCTCTCTATTTAGTTTTTTGAGGAACCACCAAACCATTCCACAGTGGCTGCGCTGTTGAACATTCCCACCAACAATGTACAAAGGTTCCAGTTTTTCTGTATTTTTGCCAATGTTTGTTAATTTTTTTTAAATGAAAAAAATTTTTTCTTTTTTTAAATTACTCTGTCCTAATCTGTGTGAAATGGTATGTTGTTATTTGGGCTTGCATTTCCCTAGTGATTAGTGATATTGAGCATCTTTTCATGCTAATTGGCCATTTGTATGTCTTTGGAGAAACATCTCTTCAAATACTTTGCCCATTTTTTGATTGTTATTTATTTTTTGTTGTTGAACTGTAGGAGATCTTTATATATTCTCAGTATTAATCCCTTAATATGTATGTGGTTTGATTTTTTTTGTGTTGAGACAGAGCCTCATTCTGTTGCCCAGTCTGGAGTGCATGGCACGATTGTAGTGCCACCTTGAACTCCTGGGATCAAGTGATTCTCCCCTCAGCTTTCTGAGTAGCTAAGACTACAGGGGCATACCATCCTGCCTAGTTAATTATTAAATTTTGTGTGTGTGTGTGTGTGTGTGTGTGTGTGTAGGCATTATGTTCTCCAGGCTGTTCTTGAACTTCTGGCCTCAAGCAATCCTCACTCAGCCTCTCAAGTAGCTGGGATTACAGGCATCAACTACTGTGCCCAGCCATAAGTTTTTAATTTTAATGAGTTCAAATTTATCTTTGTTGTTGACTGTGTTTTTGTTGTTATATCCAGTAAATCACTGCCAAATCTAAAGTCATAAAGATTTCCCCTATGTATTCTTCTAAGAGTTTTATAGTTTTCTGCCTTATATTTAGGTGTTTGATCCATTTTGAGTTAATTTTTGTAGATGGTGTTAGATAACCATCCAACTTCTTCCTTTTGCATATGACTATCCTTTGTTCACAGCACCCTTTATTGAAAGGACTGTCCCTTCCCTATTGAAAGGTTTCAGCATCCTTGTCAAAAATCTTTTGAGCATATATTTGAAAGTTTGTTACTGGGTTCTGTTTTCTGTTTCTATAGTCAATATGTCTCTATTCTAGTACCACACTATTTTAATACATTTTTATAATTTTAAAATATATTTGCTTGAGTATTAAAAAATTTCTTAGAATTTTGTCACACTGGAAAATATTTATTTTGAGCTTTTATTACATTTACTTGAATAATGTGAATGTTTATATTTCTTGTTCAGGAACTTGGGTGTTTCCAGTCCATTCATTTCCTTTTCTTATAAGATGATGGAAGCTAACAGTGTTTGAACATTGCTATCCTTATCTTTAAACATATGACTTTCCTCCATGTGTAGTTTAGAACCAGATTGCCATATTCTGCAAAAAACTGTTATTTGGATTGAGATTATATGACAGATGTGTTTGGCTTCACTGTATGTGCATTTGAATCATATGACATTACCTTTTGAAAATACTTATTCATTTTTATTTTTTGTTTCATGCCAACTACTTAATGCTTAGCATTTGGTCAAGAAAATCCTCTATTATAAAGTCTTTTTTCTACAACCATATAACTTTTAAAGTGGTTTACATGCGAAATCTTATTTTGTTTTTCAATGTTCGTTGTGCTAGAAAAACGAGGACTATTATACTGTTTGCTTCTTATATCAGGGGAAACATAAGTACCTAAGCATCTTTTTAGATCGTCTTTTAGGTCACATTCTATTTTTGTTTATAGTGCCTGTAGTGATAATTCTTTCAGGGAGAACAAAATTTTTTTGACTTCTCTTTTGGTTTTCATTTTCAGTAAACAAAACTCTATGGTATAAATTTGCTTAGATGCCCTTATTCTTCAAGAATAATTCTTGAGAGTTAAGGAGTGGAATGATTTGACTCAGTCAGAACCTCTTTGCAAGTGAAATTGGCTCACCCTTATGATTTTGATTATTTGGCCTTTTAATTTCCAATGTGAAAATAAAGAAAATTGTACCAAAGTAAATATGAAAATGAGCAGTGTAATGGCACCTATAACCCTTTCTTTAACTATGACACTACACTGGTGATGTTCGGATACTGTAGCTTTTTTTTATTTGTAAGTCATTTTTTCCCTTCCAAATAATTCTCTCAAAACAAAGAAGCATTATGTGCTATTGGTCTTTATAGTCCTTGTTTTTAACTTACACTAGTTGCCTTAGATGTAAATAATTTATATATTTTTAAATTATGAAATACTTTAAATACGCACGTAAGTCTAGAGAATGATATTCCAATACATATCACTCAGATTTAACCAATATAATTCCTATTTTTTTCAGATTTAAATTTGTTTTTAAAGAAGTATTATAGAAAGTTGAAAACTTACTTATTTTATATTCCCTGATTCTAATACTCTCCCTCTTTAGAGTTCTCTACTATCCAAATAGGCTTGAATCCTTCCAGTCTAAATTTTTATATTTTGTTTCATATATGTGCACTTATACATTATAGTATGTTTTGTATTTCTGAATTTTTATTAGCAATAACATTGTGACTGTCATTCCAAAATTTGTTATTTTACCAGTACCTTAGACTTTAAATTATTTTTTCTATAGGTAAAATTTATTACCACATACTGTTGAAAATTTGTTACCATACTTACTTTTGGATATATGAACCATGCTTGAAATATATTAACATTCAGCTTTGGCTTGTAATTGTTTGACTATACATAGGTTTGATTATTGAGGTACTTGTGTCCTTGGAATTTTACTTTTTAAACCTAACTTATTTAATACTGTATAGTATTACTCTTTTGCTCATTTTGCATGTGCACAGTCCTCCAATGTTGATATCTTGTTTTTTTTCCCCCAAAACACACATGGGGAATTTAAAAGTAGAAAAGGGAGGATAACTTATTTCTTAAATCTGAGTTCAATTTTTTTTTTTTTACTACCCAGCTGTTACAGTCTGCCATGTGGGACTGTGTTTCTAATCTGTTGGATTTTAAAATACATGATAGTTGGCTTCTAAATTCATTTGGGCTTTATTAGAATTGAGTATAATACAATTCTGTTTTGCAGGGGCTCACAACGAAGTAAGACAGTAGATGACAATTCTGTGAAGCAGGCTGTGCACAATAAAGAAAAACGAAGAAAGGATGATGACATTTCTCTTTTAATGTCTGATACTCAGCCTAAAGGTTTGTGAACCTTAGTAAACTGTTGGAATTTGAATTTTTGCTTATTGTATTAATTTTTGTTATAAAGAAATTATTTTATTTTACTTTGAAAGGATATGTGAAAGTAAAGGGAGATTATTTGGCAACACAAAGAAAATTGCTAAACCTTTTATGTAGTATAGTACTCATTTCTGGATTTATTTACTGATCCCAAAAGTTAAATTTTAATATTTTTTTTCTTCTTTGGGGAGACTTGGATATAGCTATGAAGTTATGTTAATTTAGCTATTTCTAAGTGTTGTTTCCATGGATATTAATGTTACTGCTAACTGGGTTTTTATTATTAGCTTATCACTGTCTGTTCGCCTACCATGAGATACATTCTCTATTCATTAGAATTTCTCTCAACTTTAGGAGGATGCCAAACAAGCCACTATTAGCAAATTTGAAGGTAAATACTTCCTAGACTTGGGCAAATTTTTTGTAGGCATCCTTGCATATATAGGATTTATGATTTGACTTATTTTTCTTGTTTGTCTCTCTTTCAAGAATTAAAAATATTTTACTGATACTTGGAGAAAAACAATTTTACATTATTTATTTGTGAAACTAACACCTTCAGGGGTCTGTTGGATTATTGATAGCTTCAAATGTTTGTTGAGGTCTCTTGCTTGCTTGCTTGCTTTCTTGCTTTTCTCTTTCTCTTTTTCTTTTTAAGACAGGGCCTTACTCTGTCACCCAGGCTGGAGTACAGTGGCATGATCACACATGATCACAGCCCACTTCAGCCTCTGTCTCCCGGGCTCAAGTGATCCTCCCACATCAGCCTCTTGAGTAGTTGAGACTATAGTCATTCACCACCATACCTGGCTCATTTTTTGTATTTTGCAGAGACAGGGTCTTGCCATGTTGCCCAGATAGTCTCAAACTCCTGGGCTCCAGCGATCTACCTGCCTTGGCCTCCCAAAGTGCTGGGAGTATAGGCATGAGCCACCACGCTTGGCCACTATTTTAGTTTTGAGTGGTTTCATAAGTTATTCGTAATACAAAGAAGTATTTTAACGGCACTATGCAGAAATTCATTGCACTTCATTTGGAGCACAGCTATTTAAAGATTCTTTTCAGTAGCCTTTTTAATAAAAAAAATTTTTAAATGAAACTAGACTAATAACTTATATTTGTACAAGAAACCAGCAGAAACTCTTATAAAGGCAGTCTTTGGAGAATGTGCTGTGACTTTGTACAGACAAACTTCCAATTAGTCACTGTCAATGTATAATGAAAAGCATTTTTCTTTTAAACTGTACTTTCTTAGAAATAATTACAGTCATTTCTCTGTATCTTTGTGTTCTGCACCTGCAGATTCAACCTACCAAAGATGGAAAACATATGAAAAAACTTCAATATACAATAATAAAAATATGTATAACAACTATTTACATAACATGTTGTATTGGATATTATAAGTAATCTAGAGATTATTTAAGCTATACAGGAGAATGTATATAGGTTATATGCAAATACTATACCTTTAGGGGCTTATGGATCCATGGATTTTGGTATCCTGGGTCCCTGGGACCAATCCCTTGAGGATACTGAGGGATGACTGTATTGATTACCAAGTAAAAATATAAGTAGTTGTACAAATGGGCTCATTTCAGATACTATCAAGACAAAGATTCCTACTCTACCCAGTAGTCCTCACATTGACCTGAATAAAATACTTTATGATTTATACCCAGGAGTATTACCTTAAGGTCACAGTGGCATTTTAGACATGCATCAGGGAAAAGTACATGACAAAATAAACGTTTTTTAGTTTTTCAGTATCCCTGAAGGTACCACCACTGGTAGGGAAAGTGTTTCTAATAAAATTAGCTATCAGATCTTTATTAAAGCAAAGTTTACTCTCCTACATCTGATACCAGTCATTTAAAAAAAAAACCTGTAAATGAATGGAAATTCTGACTTAAACCTTAGGTGTACCATTTTTTTCCATAGCACATTAAGTTTGCCTTGTGGAATTTGCTTTCACCAACATAATACCTTGGAAATACTTAATATTCTTTTATTTAAAGGATTTTGTCACCTTTTTAGTTTTATATGCTAGTAATATTTGCAGGTTAAATTATATATGATGCAGGTGTAATCTATTTTTACAATATTTCATTCTATATAATAAAGTTACTCATTTTTCCATGAGACAGGCTTGACCGATGTGCAAATAATAAATTCTTTAAAAGAAAATTCCTGTATAACCCAAGTTTTTCTCAAGCCCCTTTCCTTTCATGAGTCATTTTACTGTAGTATAATATTTATGTTTAGAAATTATAGTTTGATATGTTGTGTGTAGAAATTGTATTAGACCACTTTTATAGTTTACAATATTACATATAAAATTTAATGTGCTGTCCTAAATATTGTGTTGATGATTTGGAGGGAGTTTTATTTTCCTTAGGGAGTGAGTAAGGTGTTTTCTCTGGAAATTGAAAGGCTATTGACCCTCTCGGAATTTTTACCCTCAATCCCATTCCAGTGCCTTCCTTTAAGTGATGTCAAAGACAGATTATCATGAATATTAGTTATTAGGAATTGTTGAAGCTACAGTAAAAGCAAGAATAGTTCGAAGAGAAGATGTGTAGTATTGAAGAACGTTCCATGAATGGAGAAGTCAGGCCAGTCAGATGAATTGAAAATTGTGAATTAAAGGCAACTGCTTTGTGACTTGCTGTGCATAAACTTGGAGTTGGTACTTGTATGACATAGATTTGGAAAGCAAAATAATTCAGGATAACTTTTAGTTAATTAGGTGGAAACTTTTGGAAGGTATTTTTGTACAGTACATGTATTTGATAACAAATAGTATTTTTAGTAATAATTGGCATGAGTTTCAAAATGATTTCTTGTTGACTTAAAAAAGGATGTACTTCTCTAGAATGATGGATTTATTGGAGATTTAAAATGACAGGGTCTTGATTAGTGGTAAGTAAATTGGCAACCTTGTGAATGATCACATACTATAGCCAACTACAGAGCAAAGGTATTTTGGCTCCTTTTAAAGAGTAGCAATCAACACTCTTTCAAATTGTAGTCCCTTTCCACTAAAAATATGTATTTATGTAAATTACATTTTAAAAGACTAGTTTATAAAGTCACATTGAATTATCAAACTTTAAGACATGAATTTTCTAGATTTTAATAAGACCTCCCCTTTTTTGATAGTATAACCAAATTCATTTATAGCAAATGGAAAAACAGTTTGATGGCTTTGCTTTGGCTACAATGAAAAAGGATATTTCTTCTTTATGTATTTTTCTCACCTCACAACTATCGTATAATGAACATTTTACTTTGTGTATGCCAATTAAAATAGGGCATGCCTTTATCTTCATCCAGTGTCAGTATGAGAATTTAACAGTATATTTCTATTTTAATGAGCTTTGGAAGTAGTATAGCAATTTCGATGATGTTTCTTCGAGCTCTTCTAAAAGAGATTCTCTCTATACTTTTTTGTCCATATTTATGCTTCATTTGTTTTTTAAGACCTTAACAGTGGAAGTAGAGGTTGTGATCATCTCGAACAGGAAAGCAGAAACAAGGCTGTTAAATATTCTGATTCAAAAATGGAACCCACTCTGATTTCCAGGAAGACAAAGAGAAGGCTTAGAAATAATTTACCTGATTCCCAAAATTGTGCTTCTTTGGATAAGTCAACAGAACAGACAGTAAGTAGAGGTATTTAGATATTATAGAAAATTATTTCATGCTATGATAAAAATGAGTTGACTGTGGCCAAATAATGTTCCTCTAGCTTTCAGCTTTTATTATCAGATTTCTTTTTTTTTTGGTTCACTGTTAGCTTTATTATTAAAAAACAATTTTAAATGTAACTTTTCTCGGTGATACAGAGTTATTGGAACACATTTCAAATATTATGAATGATTAAAAAAGTTAAAATTGCTCCTTTTCTTGTATCACTCTTTCCTTAGTAGTTTGTTGTATGTCCTTTAGACTTTTCTTTTTCTTTATTTCAGCCAAATACAATTCATACTGTCTAATCACTTGCTTTTTTTTGTTTGCTCTGTAAAATTATTATTAGATTTATTTTATCAGTAGCAATTCACTTATCAAATTCTTTAAGCTTCTGTTTATTTAGAGTTTAGGGAATTTATTGTAAGTAAAGAATTATCATATTAAATACATACATTTTGTACTTTCAAAGACTTAGTATATAAATAGCAATAAAACAGTAAGACAGCTTTTCAATTTCTTTGATCCATAAATCATTTCAGGATCTTGTAATGTTTTTGGGTTGTAATTATAAGCAGGATTTAGATTTATACAGTAGATGAGATACTGAAGGCAATGATTGATTTTCATAATTTTCAATGTTGTTATATTGTTAATTTAAAATTTTTTTTACCAAAGTAGTTTTACCAAAGTAGTCACATTGGCATTATTACTTTTGCAAAATAAAAATACGTAAATACATCTTCTCATTCTAAAGTTGACTTAGATCGTGGGAGACTGTCTGACAAAGCATTTGTAATGATGGAAATCTCCCAATTTCACCTTTTAAAAAATTATCAGGCATCCGATTGGACAGATCAAACCCCATATCTTTATACTTGGGAGGCATTGGCAAGTATAATGTGGTATAATTGTTTAGTTTTCTATCCATGTAGTTACAGAAGTGAAACAATATTTTTACTTTTTTTTAGAAATTTAAAAATGGTTTAAGCAAGCCAAATTTGAAAAATACTATTTTTTTCTATGTGTTTATGTTTAGAAAAAACAAGAAGATGACTCAACAATATCCACTGAGTTTGAAAAGTCAGGTGAAAACTGTCATCAGGATCTAAAACTGCCTGAAGAAATTACAACGAAACCTACAAAAAGTGATTTTACTAAACCATCCTCACTTAACAGTCAGGAGTTGACTTTGAGTAACACCACCAAAAGTGCCTCTGCCTGTTCAACCACTGAAATTGTTGAGAACTCTAATTCCATTGATACTGTGGGGATTTCTTCCCTGGTTGAGAAGGATGAGAATGAGTTGAATACAATAGAAAAGCCTATTCTAAGAGGACATAATGAAGGGAACCAATCATTGATCTCAGCTGAACCAAGTAAGTGGCAGGAGGATTATAAAGTTACTTAATTTCCTCTGCTTCACTTAGTTGTTTTTTTCTTCCTCTTGAACAAATTTGGCTAAGGCCATAAGCTGTTTATGACATCATTGTGGAATATATTAACTTTAGGGAAAAAAGGCTTGGGGTTTGGAGTTTCCTTCATGAGTTTTAAAATACCGGTTTAGGTAAACTAATGGAGGACTTGAAAACAGAAGTAATTTTTTCTTAGATTCGTACACAGTAATCTCACTCAGTAGTTTTAAAATAGATTCTTTAAGGACCATCATTAATGTCATTTGGTTGATGAAGTATGCAGAATTTAAGTGCTATCTAATTATTATCATTAATTTTGATTTAATCAGCTTCTGAGTAGTTGATGCCGTCACATGGTACAAAGAAATTCCAAAGGTTTTAAAGGATCTCCAGCGAATAGTCTCCCACATCTTCCCCTAGTTATTAATTTCCCATTCCTTGAAGCAATTCATGTAACAGGACTTAAGGTACAATTTAGAGTGATGGCACAATACACTGTGAGAACTAGCATTTGTTCCTAAGGCCTCCTCATGGCTTTATCCATTTTTAAACATCTTTATTCTTTAGAAGGTAAGGGTACAGCTAACTGCTGAATAATTGCACTGATATGGAGTCATTGTCTATAACTACTGTAAATCAGATAACAAATGATAGGCCTGTTTCTAAATTGAATAAATTTAGGTGATTAAGTTTAACAGGATTATTAAAAATAAATTGCAATAATTACAAAGTTCTTTTTTTTTTTGAGACAGAGTCTCGCTCTGTGAGCTAGGCTAGAGTGCAGTGGTGCGATTTCGGCTCACTGCAGCCTCCCCTTCCCGGGCTCATGTAATTCTCCTTCATCAACCTCCTGAGTAGCTGGGATTACAGGAATGCACCACCACACCTGGCTAATTTTTGTATTTTTGCTAGAGACAGGGTTTCATCATATTGGCCAGGCTGATCTTGAACTCCTGACCTCAGGGAATCCACCCACCTCAGCCTCCCAAAGTGCTGGGATTATAGGAGTGAGCCACTGCACCCAACCGAAAGTTCTTTTTTTGATATGTGATTGTTACACATTTGAAATACATTTTTCGGCTGGGCGCAGTGACCCATTCCTATAATCCCAGGACTTTGGGAGGCTGAGGCAGGAGGATCACCTGAGGTCAGGAGTTTGAGACCAGTCTGACAAACATGCTGAAACCCCGCCTCTACTAAAAACACAAAAATTCGCTGGGCGTGGTGGCAGATGCCTGTAATTCCAGCTACTCAGGAGGCTGAGGCAGGAGAATTGCCTGAGCCCGGGAGGCAGAGGTTGCAGTGAGCCAAGATGGGGAGACTGTGTCTCAAAAAAAAAAAAAGGATAAAAATACATTTTTCTTTTCCTTTTAGTTGTTGTTTCCAGTGATGAAGAAGGACCTGTTGAGCATAAAAGTTCAGAAATTCTTAAGTTACAATCTAAGCAAGACCATGAGACAACTAATGAAAATGAGAGTACTTCTGAATCAGCATTGTCAGAACTACCGTTGATTTCACGTGAATCTGTACAGGTAATTTATTTCTGTCTTCTCCCAGATTAACAGTGAAATATACACTATTGGTTAATGACTGTTACTTGTTTTATCAAGCTGAATAGTGTAATGAAAATTAGAAATTTTCTTAGTTTGAATTTTGAGACAACTTTTATAGCAGTTTGAATGAAATATGTAGTTGTCTTTATTTTGAAATGAAAAGATTATACCATTTTTTTCTGGTGATTTATATTTTTTCAGTCTAAATATTCTATTACTTGAATATTTTTCTTTTTTTCTGGCTTTCACTGGACATTTCACTAACATTTTGTAGAATTAAAAACATCTTCTAGTATTTATATGTCTGGTCTTGGAGTATTATGGCTACTTGGAATTACTCCTTTTCCTCACATATTACGAAGGCAGTATGATATAGAGGAAAGAACATGGCTTTGGGGATATAGGTCAGAAACCTGTCAAATTTGGTAAGTCCTCTGCCTCTTCATTCTTATAGAAAATAGTAAATGGAAGTGTGTTAGTTTAGTATCAGTCAATTAAGTCAGTCCTTTGAAGAGAGTAGGTCTAAAATAAGGTTCAAAACATTTTTTGTCAGTATTTGTTCTTTCTTTCTTTCTTTTTGAGACAGGGTCTTTTCTGTCACCCAGGCTGGAGTGCAGTGGCATGATCATGGCTCACTGCAGCCTCAACCTCTTGGGCTCAAGCAGTCCTCTCATTCAGCTTCTCAAATAGCTGGGACCATAGGCTCGTGCCAGCATGCCCGGATAATGTTTTTAAAATATATATTATTTTTAGAGATGAGGGTCTCCCTGTGTTGTCCAGGCTGGTCTCTTAACTACTGGGCTCAAGCAATCCTCCTACCTCCACCCCCCAAAGTGCCAGGATCACATGTGTGAGCTACTGCTCCCAGCTGGTACTCTTTCTTGTTATTAGCCTCTGATTATTCTATTTGTAAGAAAAGATCATTGACCACCAGTGCAGAATTATGGTAAACTTATCTTGTTTTGTTTTTGAATAATGTCAGAGGCTGTTATTTTGCAGAGTATGATGAAGAGTTGGCCCGATCTATGAAAACAGTTTGGTCTGATTATTGTTTCATGGGTATTTGCTTTTGTATTTGGTATTCCACGTAGAAATCACTTCAGCAGCTTTGTTCTGAATTTTTGCAAAAATGTAACCGTTTTTGCCAGATTGGGTCAATATCCTACTTGATGGTTTAGTTGCATGTATAATTAAAAGTGTCATTGTTGATAATGAATTTAAACTTATAGAAGAATTAGGCCTTGGCAGGGTATAAATTGACAATGCAGTATGAAATGATCATAGTATAAGAAAATAACATATCTTTTAGAATTTACTAAATTCATAATCACAACCAAGCAGCCAATACTGTGGAGATCTACCATAAGGCAGAATGCCACATTTCTATGCTCTCTCTTGTACCAGTTTTAAATGAATTATGAGAAGTATAGATTGGTCATTTTTAGGAGCCACCTAGTTTTTACCAAATGTGAAGCCCAGTGAGAAATTATTTCTATACCAACTTCTCATTTGATCACTAAAAAAGCCCACAGTTATTTGTCTGACTGTTGTTGGAGCTACCTGATTTGATTTGATTGATTTGATTCCCTTTTTTACTTAGGGAATAAGAAGATATTAATAGTATACTAAACAATAAAACATGAGAATGACAAAGAAATTCAATTAAGCAGGTAAATGGCATTATGAGCTGGGTTTAATATAATGAGTATGATATGTTTTAGACAAGGATTAGTCACAATTGCTAGAGGTAAGAGGGGAGTGAGTACATGTTCATAATAATTGCTTTGGTAGTAATCTGTTTGGTCATGTGTGGTGTTAGGCATAATGTGCAGAGGTTCGGCACATTTGAAAAAGTTGAAAAAGTCATCTGAAAGTAATATAAAATTCAGAAGAAACAGTGGGGAAGAGTTGCTGCTGATATTGCTTGGTTTTCTGTTATAATTTAAAAGCAAAGTTGTATAGTCACTTGAGTGGAAGTGATATGATTTTTGAAATTTTAGGCAAGTATAAGCCATTTCTGGTTGGTTGTCTTCAAACATAGAGTAGATAGATTTGATATAATGGATGGTTCTTAGGCACTTACATTCCTTCATGGTGTATTGAAAGTGCAGTAGCACACAGGCGTAAAGATGGGAACAATAGACATTGGAGACTCCAAAAGTAGGGGGGAGATGAGGAGAGCCAGGGCCATAAAACTTCCTGTTGGATATTATCTGGGTGATAGGTTCAATAGAAGCCCAACTCTCAGCATCATGCAATATTATCCTTGTAACAAATCTGCACATGTACTCCCTGAATCTAAAATAAAAAATCTTTAAAGTACAGTAGCAAGAACATTATTTTGGTTAATGGAAACAGTTTTTATGGTTGAAGTGACACTGGACCTGGAGAGAGAAACCTGCATTTGAATCTTTGTTTTGCTTCTTACAAATCACATGATTTTGGGCAGGTCGCTTAACCAATCTAAACATCTGTTAACTTTATTTATGAAATGGAAGACTGAAAAACCTGCCTATAGGGTGGTTGTGGGGATTAAAAGAGATCATATATTTAAAAACTCATTTTAAACAAAAGTACAATATATGTTTAAAACTTACTTCTGTCAAGTTAAAAATGAATAAAACCTATTAGAGACTATTGAATGTGAAACCATGGCCTTTGATACAGAGGAGTATATATTTCTGGAATTAATTTTGAATTCAGCTATTTAGTGTAATTTTCTCAAAGGTAAGTCGTATTTTTTCAGAAAAGAAATCTAGATAACTATTTCTTCACAGTAAGAGCAGTATAAAATTCTTCAAAAATTTACTAATAGTAATTTAAAGAAGAATTTGATGGTGAAAGTCATTTTCAGTATTTATATAATACTTAGAGTTATATGCATTTTATGATTTATTCCTTGTTAGATGTCATCTGAATTATGCCCATATAATCCTGTCATGGAAAGCATTTCCAGTATTATGCCTAGTAATGAGATGGATCTACAACTGGATTTTATATTTACTTCTGTTTATATTGGTAAAATTAAAGGAGCTTCTAAAGGTTGTGTTACAGTAAGTATATTTTCTTTAATTTTCTTTTAGTTTTGGATCTTGGACAAGGCATTTTAATTTTTTTCCTTTTTTTTTTTTCTTAGGACAAATAAGAATAGAATTAAGATTTATTTTATATGGGACACTATGGATATGTTGAAAGTCATTATACCTAATTTGAAATGTGTCTTTAATTCTCCCCTCCTAACATCCCACCTAGTCTGACTACTCTAATGAAAATCATGTATGGAAAAAAATCACATTTATTGATAATCTTTGATTTCTAAAAGTTATCTGATGGTAAAGTGAAATTTTTTTCCAGGTATAGTTTGGAACATAAAGAAGAAATCTCATTTTGCCTGTTTAATCAGTTGTAAAATGACTTCTCCAAATTTCTAAATTAAGGACGTCCAGGAACTAATGCTACTCTGTTTTTCTAATTAAAAAAAAAAATACTCCTCCTCACCTACCGTATATGAAAGTGAGACTGGATTCTACTTGGTTCTTTCTCTATTTTTTTTTTTGTCGGGGGTACAGAGTCTCATTCTTTTTCGCGGGCAGTGGCGCACTCCACTGATCTTGGCTCACTGCAACCTCCACCTTCTGGATTCAAGCGATTCTTGTGCCTCAGCCTCCTGAGTGGCCAGGACTACAGGTGCGTGGCACCACACCTGGCTAATTTTTATATTTTTTGGTAGAGACGGAGCTTCGCCATGTTTGCCAAGCTGGTCTTGAACTCTTGGCCTCAAGTGATCCGCCCGCCTCAGCCTCCCAAAGTGCTGGGATTACAGGCATGAGCCACTGTGCCCAGCCAGTTCTCTATATTTCCTTACCTTTTCTACCTTTTAAAATCCTAATCGTCTTTTAAAGCTTCTCTGATATACTGACTCTTCCAGGAAACTTTCCCTGATCCCTCCTTTTCAGACAGAATTAACTTCGCCCTTTGCTGTACACTTGTAACACTTCATTTGTACTTCTAAGATTTATTCTGTGTGTTTTATAATTACTTATATTCTTGTATAAACTTCTCCATTAACCTTTTAAGCTTCTTATGGTGAAGAGCCACAGTTTTAGTTCCTTTTATACCTTCCATATATCTACTTAAATGTTTGTCGAAATGACTGTGTCAGATTTAGTAACTCAGGCATTTTTTATAGCAGTTTCATTAATATTTCACTGTGTTAGGGATAGGGCAGAGAATATAAAAATGCTAAGATATGGTTTCTGCTTTCAGGGAACTTTTAATCCAATGGAAGCGACAGACACATATTTACTTTATATTATGGTAAAATGTAAAACAGAAGTATGTACAAGAAGGGTGCATATGGCAATGGATATCTATCAATGTCTGGAGGAATCAGGAAAGGCTTCACAGAGAAAACAGCACATTAGTAAGACATGAAGTACCTGTTGTTTACTTGGTAGCCATGCAGACAAAGACCTAATCCTAAATTCTGGAAACTGCAAATAATAGTAGTTTGTGATGTAGTCAACATTGCTTTGAAAGCTCAAGAATGAATTGATTTAAAATTAATATTTTTTTGGCCACTGGTTTTTACTGATTTGGGCATGTTTGGGGTGATTTTGCAATTCTTTTTCTTTAAGGAATGTTATTCATTTTTCGGGATTTTCTCCCCTATTTTACTTTATTATTTTAATTCAGGCTTACCCAGTTATTTCTGTTGAATTCTTTGTAATGGCAAAAAGTTGGATAATCTAAATATGTGAGAGTAATTAGCCAGCGGGGAGGAAAATCCAATATAAGTATTCAACAGTGGACTTTCTATTAATTAATGTATTAATTATTATTACACAGTCAGGTGGGCATGTTATGCTCAAAAACCAAGATCAAGCAAAAAACCACAAACAGATTAGTCAAGGAACAATATTACAAACACATATAATCTTGCCTGTTTAGAGGCAGCCGCCACTCACTGTATAGTATATATCTTTGCATATTTTTCATACATCTATAGATACATTAAAACAAAGGGATATTACATAATATGTACTATTTTGTCACTTACCATAATTTCATTAATTTAATTCTTCCACTTATTTTGGGATATTTGGGTTGTCTTTAAAAATTTTTAATTGTTGGTCATTTCAAATTGTCCCAATATTTTACTATTACAAATAGTAGGGGACTGCAAATATTCAAGAAGTGTTGTAAAGTGGTCCTAAAAATTAGTTGTCAGAAGTCCTGGCCAGGGCCATCAGGCAAGAGAAAGAAATAAAGTATGTTCAAATTGGAGGAGAGGAAGTCAAACTATCCCTGTTTGCAGATGACAATGATTCTATGTCTGGATTCTATATATATATTTATATATATATTTTCTAGATAATAGGATCTCTGCCCAAAAGCTCCTTCAGCTGATAAACAACTTCAGCAAAGTTTCAGGACACAAAATCAATGTACAAAAATCACTAGCATTAATGACTTTTCCATATTCTTTATGTTTGTACAACTTTTCTCAAGGGTAATAGCTTTCCTGTGAAATAAGGTGTAACCACTGATTAAAAGTTTTGCCACATTCTTCACACTTGTAGGAGTTTTACCAGTATGAATTATCTTACCTACAATCTACAATCAAGTGTGGCAACCATATAAAGGCTTTGCCACATTTTGTGCATTTCACTAGGGTTTCACACTAGTATAATTTTTTTTTTTTTTTAATGTATTGACAAGTTGGAGGTGTTGGTAAAAGCACCGTCAGGTTTGTAGGGTTCCTCTTCAGCATATATTATCACCATGTCTCTTAAGAATTGAGAACTTATGACTAGGCATGGTGGCTCATGCCTGTGATCCCAGCACTTTAGGAGACTGAGGCGAGTAGATCATCTGAGGTCAGGAGTTCAAGACTAGCATGGCCAAGAAGGTGAAACCCCATCTCTCCTAAAAACACAAAAATTAGCCAGGTGTGGTGGTGGGCACCTGCAATCCCAGCTACTCGGAAGGCCCAGGCAGGAGAATGGCTTGAACCCAGGAGGCGGAGGTTGCAGTGAGCCGAAATCACACCATTGCACTCCAGCCTGGGTGATAAGAGCAAAACTCTGTCTCAAAAAAAAAAAAAAAAAAAAATTGAGAACTTGTTGTAGGCTTTGCCATGTTCTTTACACTTGTAGAGTTTCTGTCCAGTATGAATTATGTGTAATAAGGGTTGAGAACTTCTTTAAAAAGCTTTGTCACATTCTTTATATTTGTAGGGTTTATGTTCCATATAAATTCTCATATTTAGTAAGAGTTGAGGGCTGGTTAAAGGTTTTCCCACCTTCATCACATTTATAGGGTTTCTCTCCAGTGTAAATTATCTTATGCTTATTAAGCGTTGAGGAACATTTAAAAGATTTGCCACATTATTTACTATGTAGGGTTCCTGTCCAATATGAATTCTTTTATGTTTATTAAGGGCTGAGGACCGGTTAAAAGCTTTGCCACATTCTTCACATTTGTAAGGCTTCTCTCCAGGATGAGTTCTCTTACATTTACTGAGGCTTGACTAAACCAGGTGAAAGTTTTGCCACATTGATCACATTTGTAGGGTATATCTCCAGTATGAATTATCTTATGTATAGTAGGGTTTGAGGAACAGTTAAAAGCTTTGCCACATTCTTCACATTTGTAGGGTTTCTCTCCAGTATGAATTTTCTTATGTTTAGTAAAGATTGAGAACGTACTAAAGCCTTTGCCACATTCTTCACATTTGTAGGGTTTCTCTCCAGTATGAATTATATCATGTTAAATAAGGATTGAGGATGAAATGAAGGCTTTGCCACATTTATCATACTTGTATAGTTTCTTTCCAGTATGAATTTTCTTATGTGAACAAAGGGTTGAGGGGTGGTTAAAAGCTTTGCCACATTCTCTACATCTGTCGGGTTTCTCTCCAGTATGAATTACCTTTTTTTTTTTTTTTTTTTTTTTTGTCACTTAGTTTTAATAATGGTAAACACAACTAAAGCAATTTTAGAGAAATCCTA
>NW_012106564.1:201009-219251 GCF_000951045.1 Mandrillus leucophaeus
AGTCTTGCTCTGTTGCCCAGGCTGGAGTGCAGTGGTACGGTCTCGGCTCACTGCAAGCTCCGCCTCCCGGGTTCACGCCATTCTCCTGCCTCAGCCGCCTGAGTAGCTGGGACTACAGGCGCCCGACACCATGCCCAGCTGATTTTTTTTATTTTTAGTAGAGACGGGGTTTCACCGTGTTAGCCAGGATGGCCTCGATCTCCTGACCTCGTGATCCACCTGCTTCAGCCTCCCAAAGTGCTGGGATTACAGGCATGAGCCACCGCACCCGGCCTCCAGTATGAATTATCTTACATGTAGTAAGGTTAGAGGGCAGCTTAAAGGCTTTGCCAGATTCTTCACATCTGTAACGTTTCTCTCCAGTATGAATTTTCTTATGTGTAGTAAGGGTTGAGGACTGGTTAAAAGCTTTGTCACATTCTTTACATTTAAAAGTCCCCCCCTCCAATGTGTCTTGTCTTATATCTGTTTGAATTTGAAAATTTATGAAAGACTTTCACATACTTATCACATTGAAATATTTTTCTCTAGGTAGTTGTCAAACATTGGTTAAGTCCATTATAACCGCTTTTGTGCACCTTATGTAAACTCATCCACACTTTTACAGCCTTTTTTTTAACTGCAAATTGTCATGTCCACATTTTTCATATCTTCTCAATATCACTTTTTGGAAAGAATCTTTTATGCTCTTCTCTGGCCAAAGGTCTTGGACAAAATGAGAACATGTAACTGGGGGTTTGGCAATGGTCTTATGTCTCTTCGTAGTCAAAGGTTTTTTCCTTTGCTCCAGACAGGTGATCAGGTCTAGCTTAGAGACAACAATACCAAGGAAGAACAGGTTTCTGTAGTTCTCTAACATCACATCCCTACATAAATTCCACTGTGCAGTGTCCAGGCTATGCCACTTCTCGAGGTGGCTCATGCCTGTAATCCCAGCACTTTGGGAGGCCAAGGTGGGTGGATCACCTGAGGTCAGGAGTTCGAGACCCGCCTGGCCAACATGGTGAAACCTTGTCTCTACTGAGAATGCAAGCATTGACTGGGCGTGGTGGGGCATGCCTGTTGTCCCAGCTACTCGGGATGCTGAGGCAGGAGAATCACTTGAACCCAGGAGGCGGAGGTTGCAGTGAGTCGAGATCGCACCGTTGCACTCCAGCCTGGGCGACAGAGCAAAACTCCGTCTCAAAAAAAGAAACAAAAAGAAGATTCATAGTTAATAAAAGCATTAAAAGTGCAATTACTGTCAAAAATTCTTTCAGAAAATATAAGCCTTTAAAGTGAAGAAGATTATTTATTCTGAAGACAACCATTACAAATATAAAGGGGGTTGTAGTACCTTTACTTGTATCACAGATCTTATTGCACACATTTTGTACTAGAGGAAAACCCTAAAGCAGTTGCTCAAGCTTTGTTCAACATCAGGGAATTTATATTGGAGAAGAGTCCTGCAAATGTAATGAATTTGGAAACACTTTTTTTTTTTTCAAAAATTACAGCTTAGAAAACACCAGAGAGTTTATACTAAAAAATATTTTTGCAGATGCAATAAATATGAAAAAATATTTAATTCAAAATTGATTCTATGTAAATATCAAAGAATTTAAAGTAGAATAACTAAGGTACTGACACTTCACACATTACACTAAATCAGAGTGTTGAGTATAAAAACTAACCTACAACTAAAGTTGTTAGATAAATTATTTGTATATAACTTTAAAGGGAGTAGATTTTTTGAAGCATTGTAATTACAATGAAAGTATACTTGTTTCCTTGAAAAAATTTTTTTGAAAAGTGAGTAATGATGTAATACAGCTTTCAAATTACTTTATGCTGTTATTTTATTCCTATTGTATTTACATGTGAAAGCATGTGATCAATTGTTGCTACATTAGAGATATTAGAGATTCTTTTTTGTTAGTTGGGCATTATTTATGACCTGTTCTATGAAAGAATAAGGACATTAAAATGTAAGATGCATGATGAAAATGTAAGTGGAGAGGCTCTTTGTAGTTAACTTATGTTAAGTATTGTATAAGGTAGGTGTTCAGAGTAATACTTGTCAACATTGTAGTGAGAGGAATAAATGATTCATTATAGTTAAAAGTATATTCAAATAAATTAATATATTATTTTACTAATTGTACTTTTATGTAATAAAATTCAGTACATTAAAAAAAAATCACTAGCACTCCTATACACCAACAGCAACAAAGCCAAAAGCCAAATCAGGAACACAATCCCATTCACAGTTGCCACAAAATGAATAAAATACCTATGAATACAGCTAACCAGGGAGGTGAGAGAGCTCTACAATGAGAACTGCAAAACACTGCTCAGAGAAATCAGATGACACAAGCCAATGGAGAAACATTCTATGTTCATGGATAGGAAAAATCAATATAATTGAAATGACCATCCTGCCCAAAGCAGTTTATAGATTCAGGCTATTCCTATCAAATTATCAATGACATTCTTCATAGAAATATGAAAAACTATTTTAAAATTCATATGGAACCAAAAAAAGAGGCCTGATTGCCAAGGGAATCCTAAGCAAAAGGAACAAAGCTGGAGACATCATGTTACCCAACTTCAAACTATGCTATAGGGCTACAGTAGCCAAAACAGTATGGTACTGGTACAAAAACAGACACATAGGTCGATGGAACAGAATATAGAGCCTGGAAATAAAGCTGCACACCTATGACCATCTGATCTTTGGCAAAGCAGACAAAAACAAGCAATGGGGAAAGCACTCACTATTCAACAAATGGTGCTAAGATAACTGGCTAGCCATATGCAAAAGACTGAAGCTGGACCCCTTCCTTATACCATACACAAAAATCAGCTCAAGATGGATTAGAGACTTAAATGTAAAACCCAAAACTATAAAAACCCTGGAAGACAACCTAGGCAATATCATTCTCAGTATAGGCACAGGCAAATACTTCATGACGAGGATGTCAAAATCACAACAAAAACAAAAATTGACAAATGGGATCTAGTTAAACTAAAGAACTTCTACACAGCAAAAGAGACTATCATGGCACATGTATACATATGTAACAAACCTGCACATTGTGCACATGTACCCTAGAACTTAAAGTGTAATAAAAAAATGAAAAAAAGGAGAAACTATCAACAGAGTAAACAGACAACCTACAGAATGGGAGGAAATATTTGCAAAGTAGGCATCTGACAAAGGTCTAATATCTAGCATCTATAAGGAAATTAAATTTACAGTAAAAAAACAACCCTATGAAAAAATGGATAAGGGACGTGAGCAGACACTTTTCCAAAGATATACATGTGGCCAAGAAACAGATGAAAAAAAGCTCAGTATCATTGATCATTAGAGAAATCCGAATCAAAACCACAGTGAAATACCATCTCATACCAGTCAGAATGGCTATTGTTAAAAAGTCAATAACAGATGATGGTGAGGTTGCAGAAAAAAGGGAGGACTTACACGTTGTTGGTGGGAGTGCAAATTAGTTCAATCATTGTGGACTGTAATGTGGCGATTCCTCAAAGAGCTAAAAACAGAATTGCCATTCAACCCAGCAATCCCATTACTGGTATTATGCCCAGACAAATATAAGTCATTCTACCATAAAGACATATGCATGTGAATTGCAGCACTATTCATAATAGGAAACACATGGAATCAACCTAAGTGCCTATCAGTGACAGATTGGATAAAGAAAATGTAGTGCATATATGCAGCTAAAAAAAGAATAAGATCATGTCTTTTCCAGGAATGTGGATAGAGCTGGAGGCCATTATCCTTAGCAAACTAACATAGGAACAGACAACCAAATACCGCATATTCTCAGTTATAAGTGGGAGCTAAATGATGAAAACTCATGGACACAAAGAAGAGAGTAACAGAGTCTGGAGCCTACTTGAAGGTGGGAGGAGGGAGAAGAGCAGAAAAAATAACTATCGAGTACTAGGCTTAATACCTGGGCTACGAAACAGCCTGTACAACAAACCCCTGTGACACGGGTTTACACGTATAACAGGCCTGTACATGTACCCTGAACCTCAAATAAAAGTTAAAACATTTGATTTATGTTTGCTGGAACATTTCGTAGATTAAAAACTTAAATGTTTAATTATGGGAAAGTGATTTAGTAAATCAAAGTAAATATATGCATGCAAACAAAAGCTGAGAAGAATTCTACAAAAATTAAGACCGTTATGATGGAGAGAACATAAGCAATTAAATTTTTTTTTAAGTATAATGAATAACCTAAAAAAGGGAAAAAGGTAAAAATTTCAGGTTTTTATGTATATTCTTTTTCAGACAGTTCAGGATGCACTGTAACAGAAATTAAAGAACTTTTTTTTTTTCTTTTTTGGTGGATAAAGATATAGATAATTAAATTCATTTATTCTCCATACATTCAGTGACCACCTTAGAATTATTGTAGATACTGGAGACACTGTTCTCACTCTCACAGTAGTTACAATTTAGCTGAATTAGAAAAATACTTATGGCTGGAAATTATTACATAAATTAGAGACATGTTCCTATAGTTGGACACTTAAGTTGTTGTTTTTAGTGTAGCAAATGCTGCAATAAATGTAAACATTGTCTTTCTTAAAAATCTTTGTTGTTAGTATGAGAAATTATGTAATACTATATTCAGATAACTGTACTAGCTATTGTAAGAAATTATAAAATAGCTTTTATTATTAGCTTTATTCTTAAGTTTAAACAAAGTTGGTATGATTTCAGAGAACTAGGTTTACCTTACTGCCACAAAATTTTTCTTGTTTTTAAATCCAGGAGTTAAGTCTGCTTGGAGTAGGGTTTTAACTCTGCAGAGGTAACCTGTTAGTCATTATTCAGAGATATAAATGAATATCAGATCCTTGCCAAGTAGAAAAGTTTGATAGCTCCCGAGCACTTGATGGGGAAAAGTGAGAGAATAGTGTAGTAAGTAGCGGATGGGGACATACAGATGCACGACTTCTACTTTATAATTTGGAAGTCATGGCTGTGCAAATTCTGAAAGACAAATACTGCTTCTGTTTATTTTTTAGTACTAATGATTTACGTTTGCCAAGATATATTTTATAGGATTAAAGACCCTGTGAAATATGCCAGAAAGAGTTTGGAAAGGGGCAGTATACATTAAATATGGTGGCAGTTATGTGAAAGTAACAATAATTAGATTTTGATTAAATTATATAACATTCTTGATCAGATGCTAGTGTCTAATGATAACAGCTCCCCTTGATTAAGGGTCTTACTAAAGCTGGAAGAAGTTCGGTAAGTTACCTAAGTTTACATACTTATTACTTGTGTAAGTGGTAGAGACAACAGAGGCAGGATTTTAATTCCAAGCTCAGCTTTTAGCTAATTATGATCTATTTTGTTTTAGTGGCTGACTTACCTTATGAAATATAGGGTTTTATATTTGTGAAAGTACAAGATGAAACAATTTTTAAATTGGAAAATAAATGGAGTAAAAATAAACCTGTGGTTTCACTGAACATTGTTTGATACTTATATGGAGCTCACGTACCAAGAACATTTTGATTTTGTTTTGTGCTCACAGACCATACCTGATTTGATCAACAAAGTGTATTGAACAACAACAAAACTTAACCAAAGAATAAATAAATAGGTACAAATTCATTTGACATTAATGGAAAAACAAAAAAGCAGAAGTCTGTTTTAGATAGTACATGGAAGATTTGGCTAGGTGCTCCACAACGCTATTATAAAAGCAACTCTTAAGGAAGTCAGATACCTACAAAAGGTACCTAGAGAAAATAAGTGTCCTGGGACAGAAGGAGTAGAAAGAGCAAGGACCTCAGTTGGAAGAGAACTCATAACATGAAACAAAGAAAGATGAATGCTAGGAATGTGGACGGTGGTGGTGCCCACGTAAAAGTCATCCAGGAAAGAGGGTGTTCTGGCTTAGGGACTTAATTTACGTTACCATTTTGACAGGTGGATCACTGTTGTGAATGAAGTTGGATCTATGACTTTTGTAGCCATTTCATGTTAAACAACTGATTTTTCTAGTTCTGCTTTTATGTGGTAAAAGCAGCTTTTAAAATTATAATTGATAGTTTTGGTACAGAAACAGAATGCTCACATCAGGTGGGACACAAGCCTTTGGACAATTTTAATTTCTCGTTATAAATAATATAATATGTTGGCGTTTTGGTTTGTTTAGCAGTTTCTTGTGAGTTTGGTTAGTGTGAGTTCATCACCAAAGGAATCATCATCAGCTGCTGAGTCAGCAAAGCCAAAAATCAAACTCTGTTTTATGGAATATTTATATTTACCAGAGTCACTGCTACTTAGAGGTCTCTTGGTAGTTTCTTCTGGGCTTTATTTTAGTGTTTACATTTTCAGAAAATATTTTGAAAAATATATTTATTAGTCTTACTGGTTTTTGTAAATTAGCATATTGAGAATTAAAGTACATGGGGTTCTTAAAACTTCCATAAAACTAAGTCTTTGTAATGAAATATTTTATTGGCTTATTGATAAAAAGGCTTGAACACTTACAGTGTAGACTTTGAATATGTACTTGTGATTTGAAAAAAAAAATTAATTTGAATAGTAACACATTTTGAGTGATCATTCATTGTTTGCCTTTTAATTTTTTCTTCAGATCACAAAAAAATATATTAAGATCCCATTTCAAGGTAAGTTATTCTCTTATGACCTTGTCTTTTTACTATAGTTCTTAGTATAAATTTAAGTAAAACTAAGTTTAATATTTTTTTACCTTAATATTTTTTAGCAATTCCAAATGGAGTAAAAATGTTTTATAATAAACTTGCTCTGAAAATAGTATGCTATGACTGTAAATCAAACAATATTAAAGGATTCATGGTGATTTCTTGGGATTAACAGAAATACAGTTTTGATAGATAACAAGAATATTTTGGTATATATAAAAATGGGTAACAGTAACTATAAGAAAAGAAGCATAAGGAAAATGTTTAATATTGCACACAAACATGTAAAATATTTTTGCATACAGGGCAAGAGAATTTTATACAATTGCATATCTGAGTAAGGGAAAGTAGACTGGAAAATGTACCTGTAACTTATAGAGACTCACACCATTTTCTCATTCTCTTCCCAACTGAAAACCTTTCAGAATAAATTATGACACTAAGAAAACCAGTAAACAATAGAGGATAATCCTTTTATATAATGAATTATAAAAAGAACAAGGAAGAAAAACACACAAACGGCACAGATAGGAATTAGAGAAGAGGAGGCTTCTGTTGCATGATTGGAGATGCTATCAGAGTAGCTTTAGTTGGATTAGTTGGATTTAGTTGGATTCCACAGATACTTTATGTACAGAATCCAAAACTGTGTTATGATAATTGTTCTAATAATTTGATTGCTTACTATATCTTAATTATTAAGAATATAAAAGGCACAGAATAAGTATATTGATAGTCCTAACTAGGAAATACCAATAAATTATTAAGGAATAATGTAATATTTGTTCTGTAGAAGATACAAAAAAAGTCATATGATTTTAAAAGGGGATAATAATTTCAGAAAAGATAGCACTACAATTTATAGTTAAAGGCCTGGGTAACAGAGAGAGCTACCTCTCAAATTCTTGTGATACAAACATCAAAAATGATATTTTAGATTTTCATAGTTAATATTTATAATATTGCTTTCTTGTTTTATAACTTTTCTATTGCATATAATTTTTAAAAGACAAATTTTATTGTAAATTGTGGAAAAATACTCTCTTCAGTGGTAATAGGTTTATAATTTTATAATGGAAGAAGAAAATATTGGTCTTCTTCCTCAACTCCTGTCCAAGTTCCCATAAATCTTTTTAAAACAAAGCATATGTATAAAAGGTTTTTGTAGGTGGGAACCTGACGGTCTAAATGTTTCCTCTTTTTCTATGCGGCTGCAGAAAAAATTGATTTATCCATATTTATATTAGGTCTTAATTATGTTTGGCTGTTAGTAACAATGGCATAAAGAAAATATTTTATTTTTGCTTCACATAGAAGAAATCCAGAAGTAATCTGAACTGATGTGACGTTTCCTTCATCATCGGGGGGCACATGACCCTGACACATGAGTTGCATTTTTCTATTCTGTCATTCCTGACACATGACTTGCATCCTCAAGTTTGTCTCATGGCCATTATTGTAGCCCGTACTCCATCATCGTGTTGGTATTTTAGACAGAAAGCAGTAGGAAGGGGAAAACCGTAAACGGAGCACATGCTACCAATCTCTAGCCCTTTTAAGGAGACTTCTTGGATGTCCATGCTACATAACCTTTTCTGCTTACATTTTATTAGCCAGCTAGTCATGACCACACACCCATTTGTAAAGGAAGCTAGGAAGTAGAGTTTTCCAAACTGTGTATCTTGAAAATTAGGGTTCGTTACTGAGGAAGAAGAAGAAATGGAAAAGTAGGTAGGCAACTCCCACTTTCAGTATCTGCTATACACCTGTAACAGAATAAACCATATATTGGGGCAGACTTGGTAATGAGGTATACATTTTTCTCATGATGGTGTTAAATTCCTTTTTTTAAAAGATAATCTTTTAAAGTTGTCTTTCTAAAGAAAATTTAGCTTTCATTCTAAACACTAAGAGCAATTAGATTAGTAATAGTTGTGTAGATTTCACAGAAATAGTATCAAATGTACCTGTGGGGCTGTGAGCTTCATGAGAAAGAAATGCTGAGTAGTATTCTGAGGGCTCTCATCCTGGTTTTGATTTAAGCTTTGCTGCCAGTTTTTACTGACAGTTTTCAGAATGGAAGCGTTACAGTATGAAGAATAGAATGACTGGCTTGGGAACATTAAGATGACTGGTAAATACTCATCATGGAAAGATTTTCATATTAAAATATGTTCATATGAATCACGGGGTTGGAGTGGGCTGTAAAACTGAGATCTGCTGATTCAGTAGATGTAAGGTGGGGCCTGATACTCTGCATTTCTAACAGTCTTCCAGATGATGCTGATACTAATGTCACAAGCTCAGCTTAGACTACTCTTTGAGTAGCAAAGTTCCAGGAAATAATGCTGGGAGGAATACTAAGAGGTTTGTTTCAACTAGGTGCCCATCTTGGGTTTATGCTTAACTGATATTTATATTCCAGTTCAGTTGCTTGCTGTCTTGCAGTTGAACTAGGTGACCTTCAGGACTTCTTTAAATCTTTTTTTTTTTTTTTATGTTTCTTTGAATTAAAGAGTAAAAGTCCTCAGAGGAAATTCCTTTAGCTCCCTAACAGGGAGAAAGACTAAATTTAGAATGATCATCTAGAAGTTTCGAGAAATAAGACCTGGAGGAATTTTAAAAGAAATGTCTCCTTAGACCATTCAGAACCTCTTAATTTTCTTGAGACTCTTTTGATAGTGGCTCGTCTGTATAGTGGAATGCAAATGCCTTAGGAGAAGAAAGATGGGCAGAAATTGGCCTATGATGGCACTTGTAATCTTGGTTTATGTAGTATTGACCAATATAGAAAGGCTGGAAATACATAATTTTCTGAGTTATGCTGTGCTTAGTTTTCTGCATTGATGGACTTTTTTTTTTTTTCCTTTTTGCTAATGATTATCAGAATTCTTAGAGAGCATTCTCTCCAGACAGTTTTTATGCTATGAATATTTAATCTCAAATTTTCCCTCTCTGGTTATAACTGAAATCATGTAGTGTGAGGGACTAAATCTCTAATTGTCATTTAATAATTATTTAGCCCTTCCTAATTGTAACATGATTTTTTTTTACCTTAATAACACTGCTTGGGGCATTTTAGCTAAGGTTAGCAAAGTGCACTGGAAATATATTTTTGAAAAAACTTCTATATAATTCTTTTTTAAAAAATGTAATATATTAACAAGTGTCATATAATGTTTAAGTAGTATATTCTTAAATGGATTAATTTTTAAAATTACTATCTTTTATTTCTTTCAGTGTCGCTGAATGAGATTTCATTGCTAGTGGATACCACACATTTAAAGCGGTTTGGGTTATGGAAAAGTAAGGATGATAATCACAGTAAAAGGAGTCATGCTATTCTTTTCTTCTGGGTCTCTTCGGGTTATCTTCAAGAGATTCAGACCCAATTAGAACACTCTGTATTAAGCCAGCAATGTGAGTATAAAATGATTTCTAAATTTCAGGATAACTTGAAATTGTCCTATAAATAGTTTTTTCTAAAGTAATTTAATAGAATGTTATTTCAGTGAATTGAAATTGATTTTATTTAGTTAAAATAATTTTGTTTCTTAATTTTAGGATAGATTATTTAATTCACGTAATTTCTCCTTATAGTTGTATTCAACCAATTGAAATTCTCATCTAAAATAAAAAGAATAGCTTAAAAAATCTTAAATATTGTTTACCTTGAAAATTGTAAGTTCTTAAAAAAGGAATGCCTTATCTTTTAATCATTTGTCATCTTTGACTACCTTCCTTCCTTCTTTACTTTTCATCTGAGACAGTCTTACTCTGTTGCCTGGGCTACAGTGCAGTGGTATGTTCATAGCTCCCCATGACCTCAAACTCTTGGGCTCATGTGATCCTCCCACCTTAGCCTCCCAAGTAGCCGGGACTACAGGGGTGCAGCACCATGCCTGGCAATTTCTGTTCTTCTTTCTTCCTTCTTTCTTCCTCCTCCTTCCTCTCTCCCTCCCTCCTCCCTCCCTCCTTCCTCATTTCCCTCCCTCCTCCTCCTTTTTTTAAAAAGGATTGAAATCTTTTATTTAAAAAAATTTTTTTTATTTCCATAGGTTTTTGGGAAACAGGTGGTATTTGATTACATAAGTTCTTTAGTGGTAATTTGTGAGATATTAGTACACCCATAACCTGAACAGTATACACTGAACCTAGTTTGTAGTCTTTTATCCCTCACCCCCTTCCCACCCTTTCCCCCTGAGTCCCCAAAGCCTATTGTATCATTTTTATGCCTTTGCATCGTCATAGCTTAGCTCCCACTTATGAGTGAGAACATGGGCTGATTGGTTTTCCATTCCTGAGTTATTTCACTTAGAATAATAGTCTCCAGTCCTATCCAGGTTGCAGTGAATGCCATTAATTCATTCCTTTTTATGGCCGAGTAGTATCCCATCATATATAAGTACCACAGTTTCTTTGTCCACTCATTGATCAATGGGCATTTGGGCTGGTTCCACATTTTTGCACTTGTAAATTGTGCTGCTATAAACGTGTGTGCAAGTATCTTTTTTGTATATTGACTTCCTTTCCTCTGGGTAGAAACCCAGTAGTGGGATTGCTGGATCAAATAGTAGTTCTACTTTTAGTTCTTTAAGGAGTCTCCACCCTCTTCCATAGTGGGTGTACTAGTTTACATTCCCACCAGCAGTGTAAAAGTGTTCCCTTTTCACTGTATCCACACTAACTTCTATTATTTTTTTCATTCTTTGATAATGACCATTCTTGTGGGAGTAAGGTGGTATTGCATTGTGGTTTTGATTTGCATTTCTCTGATCATTAGTGATGTTGAGCATTTTTTCATGTTTATTAGCCATTTGTGTGTCTTCTTTTGAGAATTGTCTATTCATGTCCTTAGCCCACTTTTTGATGGGTTTGTTTTTTTCTTGCTAATTTGTTTGAGTTCCTTGTAGATTCTGAATATTAGTCCTTTGTTGGATGTATAGATTGTGAACATTTTTTCCCACTCTGTGGGTTGTCTGTTTACTCTGCTGACTGTTCTTTTTGCCATGCAAAAGCTCTTTAGTTAAGTCCCACCTATTTATGCATTTGCTTTTGGGTTCTTGGTCATGAAATCTTTGCCTAAGCCAATGTCTAGAAGGGTTTTTCCAATGTTATCTTCTAGAGTTTTTATAGTTCCATGTCTTAGATTTAAGTCTTTGATCCATTTTGAGTTGATTTTTGTATAAGGTGAGAGATGAGGCTCTAGTTTCATTCTCCTACGTGTGGCTTGCCAATTACCCGGCACCATTTGTCAAGTAAGGTGTCCTTTACCCACTTTGTTTTTGTTTGCTTTGTTGGAGCATTCAAATCTGTAAAGGGGAAGTCAAACTGTCACTATTTCAGGATACAGAATTAATGTACACAAATCAGTAGCTCTGCTATATACCAACAGCCACCAAGTTGAGAATCAAATCAAGAACTCAACCCATTTTACAACAGCTGCAAAAAATAAAAATAAAATACTTAGGAATACAGCTAGCCAAGGAGGAATATAGCTTACTTCTACAAGGCAAACTACAAAACACTGCTGAAAGAAATCATAGACAACACAAACAAATGGAAACACATCCCATGCTCATGGATGGGTAGAATCAATATTGTGAAAATGACCATACTGCCAAAAGCAATCTACAAATTCAGTGCAATTCCCATCAAAATACCACCATCATACTTCACAGAACTAGAAAAAAAAGTCCTCAAATTCATATAGAACCAAAAAAGAGCTTGCATAGCCAAAGCAAGACAAAGCAAAAAGAACAAATCTGGAGGCATCAGATTACCTGATTTCAAACTATACTATAAGGCCATGATCACCAAAACAGTGTGATACTGGTATAAAAATAGGCAAATAGACCAATGAAACAGAATAGAGAACCCAGAAATAAGCCCAAATTCTTTCTTTCTTCTCCTTTTTTTTTTTTCTTTCTCTTTTTCCAAGGATGGGCTCTTGATATGTTCCTCAGGCTGGTCTCAAACTCCTGGCTTCAAGCTCGCCTCCTGCCTTGGCCTCCCAAAGTTTTAATATTATAAGTGTGAGCCACCGTGCCTGGCCAACTACCTTTCTTATGAGTTTCTTGCCCTTGATCATAATGAACTCTGACAGAATTAGCAGCAAAGTTAAATAAAATATGAAAGTCTTTGCCTTCAGTCTTTTCTTTAGTTCCTAAAAAGTGAAATTCACTTTACTTATGTATATATTATTCCTTTAAGATTCAGTTGAATACTTTCCCATATGCACCTATAACACTTATCTACATAATATATATACATCTTGAGATATTTTTCAACTTTGTTTAGTCTCAAACTCCTAAAGGAGTTGGGTTTAGAACTACATCAATCAAATTTAGTAAGGTAGGTTCTTACCTGTTTGATCCCTCTACCTTTTCCTACTCTCCTGCACAGCAAAGATGTTAAGTAGTGAACTAAATTTTATAACTTTCAAATTTGTTATTTTCCTGTCCTAATTACTTGTAGTAGGAAAATTCATGATTAAGTAGCAGAGAAGGTGGGGAAAATAGAAACAGCCATTTATAAGCATTATCTGGGTAGAGAATGTCTTTTGAGGTCACCATTGAAATGACTGAGGAGAAAATGTAGGAGGTGTTTAATTGGAATACTTTTCTAGTTGATAGAATTGATTCATAAAGGAGGCTAGAGAAAAATAATATTCATTCATTTATTCATTCATACATTAACAAATGTTTACTATTACTAAATGTCAGGCACTGCAGGTATAGCAATCAGTACTATTGTGACATTTTAGTGCAGTAGAACAAGAGTCCACCAATTGTGAGTTTTGATTCTGGATTACTAATGGCCTGCTTTTGGGATATTAATTTGCCTTGATTATTACCTAAAATACAAAATACTTGGGGTTATATTCCAACCTTACTATTATTAATAATTAAATTACTTTTATTATAATCCTCTTGAAAAATAATACTATTAATACAAATTATTTTTTCCTTTTGTAGCAAAATCTAGTGAATTCATTTTCCTTGAACTACACAATCCTGTTTCACAAAGAGAAGAATTGAAGCTGAAAGATATTATGACGGAAATAAGTATAATCAGTGGAGAATTAGAACTTTCTTATCCATTGTCTTGGGTTCAGGCATTTCCTTTGTTTCAGAACCTCTCTTCAAAAGAAAGTTCTTTTATTCATTATTACTGTGCTTCAACTTATTCTTTCCCTGCTGGTGTTGCTGTTGCTGAAGAAATGAAGCTGAAATCAGTATCTCAGGTTAGCATGTCATTAATATAATCGGCAGAGAAGGGGGAGGTTGAGAAGGGTTTATTCATTGATATTTATGCATTGATATAAGGCTGCTTTCAAATGCTAAATTTTGTGAAAAGGGCACAGGAACCAACCCAAAAGAGCTCCCGTTGCCAATGCTGGAACAATTTGTTAAACAAAATCAGTAAGGACAGCATGGGATTATAACCAAATAAAAAATAAATATGCATCTGTATTTATATAAATAGCTGAGTTAGTAAATGAATGAATAAATAATACACAGTGGCTACGGGACAATTATATCTTAGAAAAAATCCAATTAATAAATGAAAAGGAATAAGGGAAATATAAAACCACCAGTAGAACACTTGTTTGTGATTATTGCAGTCAAAGTCCACTGACAGTTGCTAAATTTAATGAGTAAAAATTTAAGTAGAAACAAAATATATGCATAATCTCAAAGTCTCTAGCATAAAATATGTATTAATTATGAAAAGAAAAGTAGTAACTTTGCAGTGGAGAAACCTTGTAGACATCACTTTAACCAAGTTATCAAAATGGACATCACCAATAATAAGACATATTGACATAACACACCCCTTCATATCATGCACTGAGAAGTACCACATCACTTCTGCGGTATTCTTTCCAATAATATGTAATCTCAGTAGAGAAAAATGAGACAAATCCAGTTACAAAATAATTGACCAGTACTCTTTAGAAGTATCAAGGTCGGCCGGATGCAGTGGCTTACACCTGTAGTCCCAGCACTTTGGGAGGCCGAGGCGGGTGGATCACGACATCAAGAGATCAAGACCATCCTGGCCAACATGGTGAAACCCTGTCTCTACTAAAAATTCAAAAATTAGCTGGGTGTGGTGGCACGCGCCTATAACCTCAGCAACTGGGAGGGCTGAGGCAGGAGAATCGCTTGAACCCAGGAGGTGGAGGTTGCAGTGAGCGAGATTGTGCCACTGCACTCCAGCCTGATGACAGAGCGAGACTCTGTCTAAAAAAAAAAAAGTATCAAGGTCAGGAAAAACAAGAAAAGACTAAGGAATTGTAGGATCCTGTAACAGAAAAAGGATGTTAATGGAAAAGTGAAATCAAAATGAAATCTGTAGTTTAGTTAATACTATTATGCCAGTGTTAATTTTTTAGTTTTGGTCATTGTATTATGGTTGTATATGATAAGATTAGGGGAATTTGGGCAAGGTTGATTTCTTTCAACTCTTTTGTAAGGCTAAACTTATCTTGAAAACAATAGTAAGTTTTAAAATGCTATGTTTATTTTTATAGGCGGTTGGTAATATACATGTAGCTTGTATATCTCTGCTAAATAGTTCTAGAAAGAAAAGAATTTATTAAGAAGCTATGGCATACTCATCTACACACCTGTGCACATGCATGCACATACGCGGGTTTGGCCAGAGGCTAATCTTTTATTCAAAAGGCCTTTAGAAAGCCACATTAGTGTTAAAGTATAAGACTTCATCTCTATGTATAATGTCAACATTTTGCATCCTAATTATATTGTATATATTTATATATTTTCCATTTAATGGAATTACATTATTATAAATGTAGCTTCTTTTAAATTTTATTTCCTCATATTCATTACATTTTTTGGTCATTTTGAACTGCAAAATTGTTATATTCTTCTTTAATTCTGTAGTCCATATCTGTAAACAGTACTTCAAGTTAATCTTTGACCATTGTTTATACAATATCTTTTCATCACAAGTATTATTTTAGTTTGGTTATATCTATAGAAAATCTAAAAGTATAGATATGACTCATAGGGATTTTTAAAGTCACATTTTCTCTTACAGTAGACTTGTAAGAGAAGTCTTTGTTTTGACTTTGTTCTTTTGAAAGTTACGATGTTTGAGACCATTTTCCTTGCCACTTTCTGCCAGCCCTCAAACACAGATGCAGCCAAGCCTACTTACACCTTCCTGCAGAAGCAAAGTAGTGGTTGCTACTCCCTTTCTATTACATCTAATCCAGATGAAGAATGGCGAGAAGTCAGGCACACTGGACCTGTTCAGAAGTATGTCCTGTCATAGCATGTTTGTAATAGATGGGCATATTAGTAGTTTTTATTCGTGTTGCTGCTTTTCAGTAGTTTAACTTTTGAAATGTTTTAAGTTTTACTTTCATGCTGATAGTAATGGAAATAGGGGTTTTTAAAAAGAAATTAAGAGGAAGTTAAAAAATGTATTAAGAAAACAATAGGTGCCATTTTACTTACTTTTATGTCAGTAAGACATAAATGGCAGCCAAAGTGTCGTATTTGGTAAGATTAAAGTGTTTATTAAAAATATTTGAATAGCAATGTATGATTTAAAAAATTCTACATTCCTTATCTGAATATATGATAGGGAAAATGAAATTGCTTACTAAAATATGCTTCAATTTAAGGTACTTTGGAGTTTGTTACAAGTTCTCTTTCGGAAATTGCTTCTTTGTTCATATTTCATCCATGTCTTCTCATGGTGCTAAGACAGAATATGGAGTCTGTGCATTTGACGGTGATTTCTATACCTCCATGTGATTCTATTTCTTTGTTTTGAAGAAAGACACTTGAAAGAAAGACTAGGATAGGAAAATAGCCAGTAAAATAGAAACTATCATATTAGCACTTTAAATTTACATTTTCTTTTTTGATTTAGGTGCCATGGTACTAAGATTAAATCAATGTGGATAACTCTTACCATTCTGAACCTTTCTGGTGCAAGAAGTACATATTATACCTTCATTACTGACTACATTTTTCATTGAGTATTGCTCTACCTATTCCAAGATTATAGCCAGGAATTCGCAACTGGTCTTATTTCTAAGCTTTAAGAGAGAATGCCAGCAGAAGGATGACTAGTTAGTTGTCATCTCTTCTCCACTACTTTCTGGTTGTGATTAAATTGTTTGTTTCCTTTATAGTGTCTTAAGTTGTATGTGGCAGGCACTTTGTTATGGGGAGACTTCCTCCTCAGCTCCCATGTTACTTCTTTTTTGCCCTGCTGCTGGTATAGCTTAGCCACCAGGAGCAGCGCACAATTTTTGACTGCTAGCTTTTCTGAAAGGAAGTGAACTAGTCTTGAGGATTCAAACTTAGAAAATGGAGAAAGGAAAAGCTATATTTATTGTATCAGTTTATTGAAAGTTAAAAATTATGAAGAAGAGAAGCATCTTCAATGATATAACTGATTGTGAGATAAAACCTATTGATTAGAGACTAATTGAGATAGTAGCCTATTGAGAATAGCCCACATGGAAAGTATTGGAAAAGAAAAGATAATACTCAATGGGAGTACCATTAGTAGCTTGTGAGGATAAAGGAAGGAAAATATCATTGTTTATGCCAGGTCAAATGTTTTTTACCCGACAGATTTGAGTTACAGAATACCACTGCCCAGTTATTGTTTCATATAAGAAATCTCTTAGATAATAGGATATTCAACATCAATATACTTTAACTTTATTTTTACTTTTAAGGTTGATTGTATATCCTCCACCACCTACTAAGGGGGGATTAGGAGTAACTAATGAAGATCTGGAGTGTTTAGAAGAAGGAGAGTTTCTTAATGATGTAATCATTGATTTTTACCTTAAGTAAGTACAATGATAAATGATCCTATGTTTTACAGATTTCACTGAGAAACTTAAAATAAATGTTTTTATCTCTGAATTATTTTAAATCCTGTTAAAAGTAACCTGCCAAGATTTCAGATTTGGAAAATTTTTGCTTACCAAGGTTTTCTAGAATTGACTAATTCAGTTTCATTGCTTTACTTACTGTGGATGCTATACAGTTAAGAAGAGTTGCTACATTTTTGTTTTTTTTTTCTTTAGCTTTTGTTAGTTTTTGATATACATTTCTTTAACTATTGCATTATGGTGGTGAAAGAAGTTACTTACAAATTACAAATCATTTTGGGAATTAAAAAAAAGCAGCTCTATTTAGATATCTGTTGTATCTTTTTTTTTTTTTTTGAGACGGAGTCTCACTCTTGTCACCCAGGCTGGAGTGCAGTGGCACAGTCTCGGCACACTGCAACCTCCACCTCCTGGGTTCAAGCTATTTTCCTGCCTCAGCCTCCTGAGTAGCTGGGATTACAGGTGCCCGCCACCACGCCTGGCTAATGTTTGTGCTTTCAGTAGAGATGGGGTTTCATGTTGGCCGGGCTGCTCTTCAACTTCTGACCTCAGGTGATCTGCCCGCCTTGGCCTCCCTTAAGCACTCTGAGAGTTAGCTATCATTTTAAGAATCCATATCACTTAATTTCTACCCCCC
>NW_012106564.1:219301-264565 GCF_000951045.1 Mandrillus leucophaeus
AAAACATTTAAAACTTTATGCAAAGGAAACTTGCTTGTAGCCGTCATTTCTTACTGTAGCTCTAGACCTAGATTCCCAACTGTTGATGGAGATATCTCCTAATTATTTTACACATCTCTCCCAAACCAAATTTACTATAATCTTATCTAAGCTCTATTGTTTTACTAATAATACTAGTAATCTTTATTCCAGTGACTCAGGTCAAAATCTCATATTATATTTGCAGACATTGTAGATTTCATCTTTAGGAATTAAATGTGAGTCTCTTTTATATCTTCCATGTTTCTTTTTGAACATATGGAATACAGCTATAATTGTTTTAATATTCTTTTCTGCCAATTCTAACATCTCTGTCAGTTTTGGGTTCAATTGACTGATTTTTCTCTTCATTATGAGTCATTCCTTTGTGCTTTTGCATGTCTGGTAATTTTTTGATTGGGTGCTGGATATTTTTGTATTTATAAATATGCTTGAATTTTGTTTTGGAACACAGTAAAACTATTTGGAAAATGTTTTGATGCCTTTAAGATTTGTTAGATGAGGCCAATAACTTAATCTTACTACTGAGGAAAGACCTTTTTGAGTACTCTACCCAATGTCTCAGGAATTACGAAGTGTCCAGTTTCGCTGATAGGAACAGGCACCATTCTTGGTCTCTGTGAATACTTGGTATCATTCTCTCTAATCTTTTTGAGTAGTTCTTTCCCTATCCCTGGGTACTTTCCTCATGTACATTCAGGGATTAATACTCTCCTAAATACTTGAAGAGGACTCTCTCTGCAGCTGTCTGGAGTTCTCTGTATAGCTGTTTCCTTTCTAGTATTCTGATCTGCAAACTCTAGCTACTCCATTTTTAAAAAACAATCACACGTTTTCAAGCCTGCATAAACTATAAAGAATAGCAGAGTTTTCTATTATGAAGGGGTTAGTTACTAAGCGATTGAATTATAAGCTTATATGGAAGGATTGTTTTAGTACAGAAATGGACTAAGAATTTAGAGATGAATCATATCACACAGTTATTAACATTTTTCTAGATTTATTTAGCAGTGTCATAATTTCACTTTTATATTTGAGTATATGATTATTTGATTAATGTTTTCTACCCTCACTCCTCTGGATTATAGGCTCTACAGGGGCAGGTACTTTATTTTTCCCCTCTTGTTTTGTGTCTCTAGTATAAACATGGAGTTTGGCACATGTTAGGAATTTTTAAAGTTTTTAATTTTTTTTTTATTTTTGAGACAGAGTCTCACTCTGTCACCCAGGCTGGAGTGCAGTGATGTGATCTCAGCTCACTGCAACCTCTGCCTCCCGGGTTCAAGTGATTCTGCTGCCTCAGCCCTCTGAGTAGCTGGGACCACAGGCACACACCACCACACCCAGCTAATTTTTGTATTTTTAGTAGAGACAGGGTTTCACCATGTTGGTCAGAATGGTCTCAATCTCTTGACCTCGTGATCTGCCTGCCTCGGCCTCCCAAAGTGCTGGGATTACAGGCGTGAGCTACCATGCCGGGCCACATGTTAGGAATTTGATAAATATTTGTTAAGTAAATGAATGAATAAGTGGGTGATTTCTGCTTTACATGATGGAAGGCTAGGTAACTAACCAAACTGAAAGCTGAAATTAGAGGAAACTGCAAGATTGCTTTGAATCAAAATAGATAAAAAACAAAGATTTCCAGAACACATAAGGCAATTGGGGGAAGACCAAGTAAAATCTAAAAATAATTTACTTTTGTGGGGTTACTGCTTTACAGGTATCTTATATTGGAGAAGGCATCAGATGAACTTGTTGAACGAAGTCACATTTTTAGTAGCTTTTTCTATAAATGCTTGACAAGAAAGGAAAATAATTTAACAGAAGATAATCCAAATCTTTCGTAAGTTAATCCTCTAATGTACTTAAGTTTTAAGAGAAAATATACTATTTTTATGCACCTAGTAAAGTGGCTTCTTCATAGTATTTCCTAGAGTAGGCAGTACTACCATTTGTGCAGGTCCTGGGTCTGTTTGCCACGAGAGCCATTTCTCATTCTTCCACTGTTTTGCTGCCCGTGACAGGGAGGCTGACACTTGCAGTCTGCATTTCCAATTGCTTGTCCCCGGGGGAAATCCTGGAAGTTGGAGGGCAAGGAAGAAAGCAGCTAGGTTATTTCTTCCCTACTCCCTTTGCACTGGGAAATGATTCTGACAGTGGCTGTATTTCCTCTGTGAGTCCACCTCTCACAGGACAGTCCTGCTATAACTCCGGCTTCCATCTGGAGGTACTGCTTCTTCTCTTTGCCCTCTACCCTACAGGTATAGCAGTTTCCTCCTCTGCTAATCTTTGGCTGTCTCACTGTCCCCATTTTTGGCTTTATGTTTTTTTGTTTTTCTTTTTTTGTCAATGCTGTAGCCAATTTCCTGCATTACATTCTATGTGTTATATAGGGTTGTTTTTGTTTTCCTGGTTGGACCCCCAATGACAGACTATTTAATTAAACCTATGCTACATTATATGAAATACCATATTTGTTTGCATAATGTAGCTGATTTTTGCCCAAGTATTTTTTTGGTTAATACTAAAACTGTGGAGCAGTGGCTAGGGATAGGCAAAAAGGAGGTATTTCATAGACAGTAGAAACTTGTATAGTTGTTGCAACATAAGGCATTTCTCCCCTTTCCCCATACTTAACAATTTGTATGATAATCTGAGTAGACTCATGATAAAACTGAGTTATTGTTATTTTAAAAGTTAACGTAAACATTTCTCTACTGTTTTACAATTTACAATTCCATTTATTGACATTATTTCAGTTTTTCCTATCATGACGGTACCTTTTGATAGGGCATATAAACTGTATCCCAGTTTTTCAGATGAGGAAGCAGTCTAATGAAGATTAATAAATTTTACTTAAGATGAACAGCTAGTGAATGGCAGAACTGGTTGGTACTTAAATCTTTACCTTTTAACTTCTAATCCAAAGTTTTTATTGTACTAGATTGCTTTAAAAAATGGCTATGAGAGTTTGATTCATCTCATTAAAATAATAGGAATAATAAACAAGTTAGAAGAGGATTAATGGATAAACTGCTTGAATTTGATATATTGTTGGAGAAAGAGGGTAGGAATAGAGAGACTAATTAATATTTATTGAGTGCCTGCTAGGAACTAAGACAGTGAACATAAAGTTATTTGATTCTACAGTATTATTGTCATTGTCTTTATAAATTGAAGCTTAAAGAAGTTATATAAGTTTTTCAAAGTTGGATATAGCTTTCCAGTTTCAAAGTTCAGCTCTTTCTGTTGTTCATAGTGTTGTGACTGTATAATTAATGGTCTAAATTGGGACACTTGTGAGAAAAATAGGAGGCTCTGTCAGTGGGTACACTAGACAACGAGTGCGTATACCAGGGCTTTCCTAGACAGACTGGGATGTATGATCAGCTCCATTTTTAGAGTCTTTATAGGTCTAGAATTTGTCCTGATGGACAAGACCTGCCAGGATCAATTAAGGAGAAAACTGCAATTTGAAAATATTTCTGATAATCAGGGCTAGTGGAGAGGGATGTATGGAAGGGGGAGATTTATTAAATAAATTAGATAACATTTCTGATGCTCTCCTGTTCTGTTTTATGTATGCAGATTTAATGATTGGTACTATGCACTTAATCTCATGTTTTATTTTAAGATTATTCAATGTAGAGATTGTGAATTTTGTATACTCACCTTCCTACTAAGGAAATGAAAGTAGATAGATTCTGCTATATTACAGAGTTTTTTCAAAAAACAGATATTATGTACCTGATTATTATGTACATAATAAATATAAAGTTACGTGAGTGGCATCCTCTAGGGTAAGATGCATAAGATACTAACATACACATGCACACGCACACACCATGCACACGAATGTGTGAATACTAATGCTTGGTCTGTTAAGCATTCACACAACTTGATATATCAGACCGAGCATTAGTGTTTACACAAAGAATCTCTACAAATCAGTTTTTAAAAGTCATCAGAGCAGCAAGAGATATGAATTTTAATGGCCAATAAATCCACACCAAAAGGCTCAAACTACTAGTGTTAAGAAGCCACAGCTTCCTTACTATACTTTATGAGATCCCGCAAGATCTGGCTTCTTTCCATCTCCTTAAACTCATCTCATAACATTGTTTCCTCTCGTTTACCATACTGACGTTCAACCTACCTCCTTTCCACTTTCAAACGTGCTGACCTCTTTCCTATTTTCTGCCTGAAACAACTTATCCTGGCATTTAAAAAATTTGTTTCACAGCATGATCTCTAATCATTTTATTCGTTTGTTTGCTTCTTCATTTTCTGTTTCTCATTTGAAGCTACATGAAGTTAGGGACTTATCTGTCTTATTTTCCACTCTATCCCCAGTGCCTTGTTCAGTGCTTGGAACATACTAGGAACTCAAAATACGAGATGATAACAGTGCCTGTTATTGATTACTGAGATAACTGTTGGACATTTAGTTGAAGGTTTTCTACACAGGAACTGAGAATAGGAGATTATGTTTGGCCCCTATATTCTGCCCTATCCTCCTTGCCTCATTCTATGTCTAATACATTCTCAATCAAATAAGGTTAGCATAATCAGGAAATGGACCAAATACCAATATAAAACCAGATGTCTGTCCTTAAGATTTTCAAATAGAAAACAAATTAACAGACTACGCACTAGTTGAAAGTAATTGTTTATAGTCATTATAATGGTTGGGTCCTTCTGAAATGAGAAAATTCAATAAACATATGACTTTGATTTTTTTGTGTGGTTAATCTTCCACATAGTGTCTAATTGCTGTCAAATCTTTTAGCTCATTCTGGATCCTATGTTACTCCTAATGTTTACCCATATGGTTTTGTTTAAATATTACTCAGATGAACAAGATGGGGCAATGATTTCAGTTTCCTGTATGACTTGATAAAAATTATATAAGAACGTAATGGTTTGCCTTTTTTCCCCCTGCAATAAGAGTTCCATCCAAGGGACTGAGCCAGAAGTCACATATCACCTTTATCGCCCTGTTAAATGTCATTTTCTTCCTTCCTAAAACCTTTCTTTTGACAGTCAAACTTGGTTTTGTATCCTTCTTTTTTAACTCCCCTGATTAGGTAAAGAAAATAAACTAGTGTTTGTGTGTATGCAAGCCAACCCTGTTCAAGGTGGCTGTATCAGATGCTTTCATAACGGGGTCCCCAGCCCCTGGGCTTCAGACTGGTACCAGTCCATGGCCTGTTAGGAGCCAGGCCACTCAGCAGGAGGTGAGCGAGCATTACCGCCTGAGCTCTGCCTCCTGTCAGATCAGTGGCAGCATTAGATTCTTACAGGAGCACGAACCCTGTTGTGAACAGTGCGTGTGAGGGATCTAGGTTGCGTGCTCCTTATGAGAATCTAACTAATTCCTGATGATCTGAGGTCCCTGGAAAAATTGTCTTCCACAAAACTGGTCCCCGGTGCCAAAAAGGTTGGGGACTTACTGCTTTACCGTAATTCCTTTGTACCTCTTATGACATATTTTAGTTATTTGTTATAGTTTTTTCTGCCCATATTAGATTATGAATCCTTCTAGGGCAGTGTAGGTGACTTTCATTATTTGTTTTTAGGAACCTAATACATATTTGTTGAAGAAATAAAAGGAAAGATGGATGAGTAGTAGGTACCTTTAACGTTGTCCTGTAGTTTCCTTGTGTATGAAAGGAAGGGAGATGAATTTTATTTTAAAGAATCTGAGAATAAAAGCCTCATTTTTTTCCCTCCTCCATTAAGATTTTTAATTCAATTAAATTAACTGATTAATTTATTTTTTAGAGATGGGGTCTTGCCTCGTTACCCAGGCCAGAGTGCGGTGGTGTGATCACAGCCTCAAACTCCTGGGATTAAGCAATCCTCCTGAGTAGCTGGGACTGACTGTTGGTGTATGTCACCACTCTGGCTAATTTTCTTTATATTTTTAGTGACAGAAGTCTCACTATGTTGCCCAGTCTAGCTTTGAACTCCTGATCTCAAGTGATCCTCCCACCTTAGCATCCCAAGTAGCTGGAATCACAGGCATGAGCCACCACACTCAGCCCACTGAGTTTTAAAACCTCCCTAATGACAGATATAACAGTTGGAGAATTCTGTTAAGGTTTAATGACAGTGTTTTATATCATGCCTAGCTGGAGCTAAGCAAAATAAACAGATTTAACTGTGTTTATACTAAGTTGCACAGCAGGTTTTGGAATCTAAAAAGCATTTAATAAATTGCTGCCTTATTCTGTCCATTTCATTATTGTTTATAGTTATTAAATTTAAGAATAACCAGGAGTTACTATAAGGGGATACATTTATAATGTGTTAAATATTATATATCTTAAAGACGATGACTAAATAAACTAAATTTAAGATATTACAGTATATAAAAATGGCTCTTGAAGTCCCTGACTTAAATGAAAAAATTTTTACATATCTTTCATATTCTCAGAATGGCACAGAGAAGACATAAAAGAGTAAGAACATGGACTCGTCACATAAACATTTTTAATAAAGATTACATCTTTGTACCTGTAAATGAGTCGTAAGTATTTCAGATTATTTAAGAACGTATTGGAAAGAATTCAGAAAAAAATTGTATGGTGTTTTTAGATTCAAAATCAGTAAAAATTATGGGCACATACATCTCAGGTATTATTTTATTTTATTTTTTATAAAAGTAGCTAAGGCAATGAATTCCTTATCTTGGATTTTGGTTTGACAATGGTTATGTTGTAAAAGTAGTGAAAAAAAAAAATAAAGTGACAAATGACCACAAGACTATAATGACTGAGACATTGAATGTTTTTTTGTTTGGATTAAGGAAAAAATTTTCTAAATAAAAGAAATATTTTTGATTGAATCTTCAAATACTTAAGAAAACAAACTGTTCGGCTGGGCGCGGTGGCTCAAGCCTGTAATCCCAGCACTCTGGGAGGCCGAGACAGGTGGATCATGAGGTCAGGAGATCGAGACCATCCTGGCTAACACGGTGAAACCCCGTCTCTACTAAAAAATACAAAAAACTAGCCGGGCGAGGTGGCAGACGCCTGTAGTCCCAGCTACTCGGGAGGCTGAGGCAGGAGAATGGCATAAACCCAGGAGGCGGAGCTTGCAGTGAGCTGAGATCCGGCCACTGCACTCCAGCCTGGGCGACAGAGCGAGACTCCGTCTTAAAAAAAAAAAAAAAAAAAAAAAAAAAAAAAACTCTTCAAGCACCAATACGAAAAAAATAATGCTATGAGTCTATTTATTAAGGCAAGTCCTTAATAGGAAACACTGATTGTATGAAAGTAAATTAAATTTGAATTACTCATCTGTTACCCTAAATAGTGTTACTTATGCCTTGGTAACTCTGGATATTTAATTAGTGTTGGTATGTATGCTCTATGTTATAATGAGATATCACAGTGGATGTCTTCAAAATTAATAGGAAATATTATTCTCACTTGCTCAGATGTATCTCTAGAATGTATTATATGTTGTTTAGACTTTGCATGGTATTAAGATTGTAGTTCTTTTTCCACAGGTCTCACTGGTATCTCGCAGTCATTTGTTTTCCCTGGTTAGAAGAAGCTGTGTATGAAGATTTTCCACAAACTGTATCCCAGCAGTCCCAGGCTCAGCAGTCCCAAAATGACAACAAAACAATAGGTGACATCCATAACGTAGATGGTGTTTTTAATAATGATGACAATAATATAATGGTTACAGGCAAGCAAATGAAGTTAATGGTAGTGTAGTTATTTATTATCATTAAACCTACTTTAGCAGGATGAATAAAAAATCTGAAATTTGTAATGATAGACTCATGTATAGACAAAATATAATTCTGAAGTTGTATTCTTATATCAAGTTTTATTATGGCACTTAAAAATTACTACTTATCGATCTTATGAAATATTTCAAACATACAAAAAGTATAACTAATATGACCAACATCAATACCTGTTTCACCTGGATTAAGAAATTAAAACTTTTCCGATATAATAATAATAATCTCCTCTGTGACCACTCCCATTTCACTTTCTTTAATCCAGAAGTAACCACTACCCTAAATTTTATGTTTATTCCATAATGTATGGAATAATATGTACTATTATTTCCATTGACATTTTTTGCTTGTTTTAACTTAAAAAAATTGACAGATAAAATTGCATGTATTTACTATGTACAACATACTTTTTTTTTTTTTTTAAGAGATGTTGTCTTGGTGTAGTGCAGTGGCTCAATTATAGCTCACTGCAACCTTGAACTCCTGGGCTCAAGTAATCCTCCTGCCTTACCCTCCTGATTAGTTAGGACTACAGGGTTGCACCACTTTACCTGGCTTATTTTTAAATTTTTTCTTTTGTGAAGATAGGATCTCACTATGTTGCCCAGGTGGGTCTGGAACTCCTGGCCTCAAGCAGTCCTCACACCTCAGACTCCTAAAGTATTGGGATTACAGGCGTGAGCCACCACATGTGGCTACAGCATGATATTTTGAAATATATATACGTTGTGGAATGACAAAATCTAGCTAATTAATAGTATTATAACATTTTAAAAAATACACTAGGTTTGCTAACATGACTAAGAATTCATGCCATTGATTTCCAGGCAATGCTTGAAATCCCCCGTTTTTACTTAATCTAATTTCTTGTAGACTCTATTAATTTGGTTAGGTAATATAGGATCTCTTATAATTCTTCCACGAGTTTTCTTACAAGCCAGAATCTAAAGTAAATAAGCCTACTTTCTTTGAGAAAAAAGTAACAAAATTAAGTGTTTCATAGCTGTAGCCTAGGCAGTAAGCTGATTGAAAAATAGCTGTTACCATTAATACTGGCCAAAACTGATGTGGGGAAAAAGACAAACTGATGAAGCAACTGATTATGTTTAATTATCTTGAAACCTCTTAAGCCTGAGATGTGTACTTACACAAAACTGTATGGTCATAGTTAGAAGCACCATTGTTAGGCAGATTAACTAACTACCTTCTGCATTAAATAGCAGACATTTTGATTAATGAGCTGTTTTTGAATATTATCTTTTTATAGAGAATTTGCTTAGCTAACTGGTATTTCAGATCATGGCTCTGGGGTTTACCTGTTATTTGATAACAGCCAACTATTGTCAGTTTTATCTGTTGATTGAATTTTATTCATAACATTGATCATGAAAAAAATTAAATCTCAAGTATTTTTACTGTACATCCAGTAACTGCATGAAAATTATAATTTTAAGCTTTTCTAAGTTACCTGTATAAAAAATACAATAAACATTCATAATTGCTTAATTATTTCTAACTAGATAATGATCTACATACTACTTCGACACTGTCTTTGAGTGCAGAGGATTCCCAAGTAAGTGTGTTCTTCACAGATGGGAAGGAAGAAAACTCATGAATATAATAATGTTATCTATAAAATAGAGCATAGCTAGGTGGACTCTACTGGCCCATCATTAGATTGTGCTGCTTTGTGATTCTTTTGACAGTTTTTGTGGGACTGGGGAAGAGAACAAAATACATTATTATTCTTATATCTGTTTAGCTTGCTTTAACTTTCTAGATTATTTAGTAGTTTATCTGATGTTCATCTTGGTTAACTACTTTTCTAATTTCTAAGGATCAGATTTACTTTTATTCTTTTTTATGTCAGTAATTTTTTGAACTTAGGTAATTAATCCTTTTAAGCACATTGTATATTCTACTTTATTTTCTTTCTTCCTTTTTTTTTTTTTTTTTTGTGATGGAGTCTTGCTGTCACCCAGGCTGGAGTGCAGTGGTACCATTGTGGCTCACTGCAACCTCCCCCCGCTGGATTCAAGCAGTTCTCCTGCCTGGCCTCTCAAGTAGCTGGGACACAGGTGCTCACCAGCATGCACGGCTAATTTTTGTATTTTTTTTTTTTAAATAGAGATGGGGTTTCACCGTGTTGGCCAGACTTGTCTCTCACTCCTGACCTCAGGTGATCTGCCTGCCTGGGCCTCCCAAAGTGCTGAGATTAGAGGCGTGAGCCACTGAGCCCTGCCAGAAAATTCTTTGTAAAAATCATTCAAGGTAGACTCAAAGTGAATCCGTGTAACTCCTTAGGCTAAAACAGTTATCATTAACTCTTCTTTATTTGGCGCTCCAAACTGATCTGCATAGCCTAGGTTCAGTGTTCTAAATTGATTAAGATTGCCATTTAATGATTTTTTTTTTTTTTGCATGTACAAATAGCAGCAGACTCCCTGGCACAGGCCTATGTCTTTACTGTCACTGATATGAAGTGTCACTTCTTACGGAGGAAGGTTTCCTTTCCTGCTGTCACAGTGGCAAAACAGGAGCATTCCTTCTTGCCTCTAGGGCCAGATTTCTCAAATTAAGTTTGTTTGGGTATTCATTCTGAGACACAGTTCATGATAAGCAGGATTCCAAGGCAATTAAGTTGGGCAAACTTTGTATACTCTTTCTGTCTTAGAGAGCCATTGTGTATATTAGAATAATAAAGGCACTGAGAAGGTCTGCATTAAATAAATCTGTTTAAGTTTGGTCTGTGGTTTCTCAAACTTATGAAGAAAACAAATAACATCAACAAAACAAAATTCCCTATCCCTTTTCCCTTATAGATTAAGGTTAAAGTGATAATCTTAACCTAATATAGATTAAGGTTCTGCATCTTATGCTTCAAAGGGAAGAAATGTGTTCCTACTGACATCATAAATTGGCGAATGTATGTAAAGACACATTAAATTAACTTGTTTATCTTTGCTTAAGATAATAACTTGGAATGGAAGTAATTAAAGTTCCAGATTGCCTTTTAGGACAAGTTAAAACTCCTTAACTACTTGAGACTGCATGTAAAAATATATAGCCTACTGTTTTAGCAGTATAATAAAATCAATACATTTGTGGAAAATAAAGTTAGCTCACTTTTGATGATGAAAATAACTATTATTTGACATTTTAATTTCAAAGTTTGAAACACTTTAAAGGAGTAACTGAATAGTAAGTTATTCAAAATAGCTTTAATTGCAGTCATAAAAATTTATGTTATTTCAGAGTACCGAGTCGAATATGTCAGTACCAAAGAAAATGTGTAAAAGGTAGGTACATGCTGTAATAAATAATACAGTTTTTTGAGGTATTTAGATATACTTTGTATACAAGTGTGTAAATCTTGATTTTGTTCTTTGCTTTTCATAGGCCATGTATTCTTATACTAGACTCCTTGAAAGCTGCTTCTGTACAAAACACAGTTCAGAATTTACGAGAGTAAGTAATGACAGTTTTACCATTCAGTCTGTCATCTAAATCCTCAGTAATTTTGAAGTTACCTTCAGAATTATTGAAAAGACTATATCAGGAATTATATTTTATTATCTATTTCAACAAGCCTTATAAATTTAATCAGTAATATCTTTAATTCTGTTAATATTCAATATTAATATTTCTAAAGGATTATATTAAAGGTAAATTCAGAATTTGTATTCATAATTGAACAGAAAGTATAGTTTTACAAAGAAGCATTGCATTGATTATCAAAAGTACCACTTTAGAAAAAAGTAGGAACTCTTTCACATTTGTATCATTATGTGTATGTATGTGTAATTTTGTAATTTACTGTAGTACTTGGAAAAAACTAACGATGAAACTTTTAAAATGATTTCCTAATTTCCTTTATTGAGTTGTGAAAGTTGAGTTGTTGAAAAAAGTCTAGCTTTATAGTTTGAAAATCACATTACATATTTTCTTTAAAGTAGCACTTGAGAGCCTCAAAATGTAGGTTGCACTGGTAAAATTCAGTCTGGAAATTTGGCTTGAGACAGCACATCTGGCAACAAATGTTTTTCCGCCTTTGTGAAAATGTTGCATACTGATAAAGAGATTTCTACTTTAGTCACTTTATTTGTTGATTATTTCAGGTATTTAGAGGTAGAGTGGGAAGTTAAACTAAAAACTCATCGTCAATTCAGCAAAACAAACATGGTGGATCTATGCCCTAAAGTTCCTAAACAGGACAATAGCAGTGATTGTGGAGTATATTTATTGCAATATGTGGAAAGCTTCTTCAAGGTATGTGAAGCTATAAATAAGTTTTAAATTCACGATTACCACCATGCAGTCATAAGTTACTGAGTGTAATAGTCTGTTCTCATGCTGCTAATAAAGACATACCTGAGACCGGGTAATTTATAAAGGAAAGAGGTTTAATTGACTCACACTTCAGCATGGCTGGGGAGGTCTCAGGAAACTTACGATCATGGTGGAAGGGGAAGCAAACATGTCCTTTTTTACATGATAGCAGCAAGGAGAAGAATGAGAGCTGAGCAAAGGGGGAAGCCCCTTATAAAACCATCAGATCTCATGAGAACTTACTATCATGAGAATAGCATGGGGGAAACCGCCCCCATGATTCAGTTACCTCCTACCACAGTGGGGATTATAGGAACTACAATTCAAGATGAGATTTAGGTGGGAGCACAGCCAAACTATATCACTGGGCGAGCAAAGAGGCAGGTAAATGTTACAGGTAATCAAGATTTTTTTTAAAGAGAAATAAATAGAACCACAGGTGATCCAGATACTGTAATTAACAGATAAGAACTTTAAAATGATTTGATTAATAGGTTAGAGAAGATAAAGCCAAAGATGAAACAAAATGGATGAAGACATGGAGTATACAAATAAAAGAAAAAATCAAATAGATGTTCTAGAGCTGAAGATGTGTAATGACATATCTGAAATTAAGAACTTATTGGACAAGTTTAATAGAGGACTAGATACAGTAGAAGATAGGATTAGTGAAATTAAAGGACAATAAAGTATCCAGCAATAGCCCAGAGAGAAAAAAGAATGTAAAGAAGAGAACAGAGCTTAAGAGACAAATATGAAACAGTATAATTTACTGTTTGAAAGGTATAATTTACATGTTACTGGAGTCCCAGCAAGATTGGAGAGAAAGAGAATAGGGCAGAGACAGTATTTTAAATGAAAATTTCTAAAATGAAAAGATCTGTTTATTCAAGAAGCTCAGAAAACTATAGCTGGAGAAGTACAATGACAAACATAGGTGTTATTTTCTAGTTCACAGAGACTTTGTAGGAACTGTAGCAGTATTAAAAATGAAATTTTAAATAGCAAGGAATCACTCTTTGCTTTTTGAACTGTCAGCTCATTACTTCAGTCATTACCACTATTATTTACGAAGATGGGTCTAGTAGCAGGATGTCTTTGACCAGAAGTCGGCTTGGAGGATGCGTAATGGTACTTAGAAAGCATGAGAGTTATAATATGCAGCTACAACTTTTTGATGTCTTTAATATGAGAGAGGAAGGATAATATATAGTAAAATACAGTACACATTTTGGAAATCATTAAATATCTATTATGTTGGGTTTTTTTCTCCCTTTTTTATTCTACACTAGAACTTCATCATCGGGTGTCAGGTTCTGGCCCTCTCATAGCCTTTCCAAATAGATTTGATTTTGTGTTTCGAATATCCAGATTGCCTTATTACATAAGGTATTCTGAGTTTGTTTCTTACGTAATTCTACTTTATATAGCCCAGTCAATAGAATATACATCTAATACAGGATGAAGCACCATGTAAGATTCCTGGGAAAAACCTCAAAAATCTAAGCCTTGTGTTTTGTAAATTTGGTGCACTAATATAAGATAGCTTAGATTTAAAACATGGGCTTAAGGCAGATTGCTCAAAACCTATGGGACTTTGTAAGTAAGCCCTAATAAAAATAGTATTACTTCTAATAAAAATATTGGCACAGTAATTCTCCACTAGCATTTGCTCCTGGACTCACAATCAGTCCATCCTTTCAGCCATACACCCTGGGCTCTTAATTCCTTCTTCAAGATGTAAGTCCTTCTTACCTCTGGCTTCTAATAATTTTATCAAGTTTATAAACATATGCTAAGGATAGCCCTTTTCAGAATTTTTTTTTTTTTTTTTAAACACAGGGGGAAACGTCCTGTGGTTGCAATTTGCGATTTCCTGGTTAAGCTTAACATCATTGAAACAGTAGTGATTCTTGAAGCCATAAGTCAGCTATTTCTTACACCGAAAGAAGGCACTTGGCAGGATTTTCCATTTTTAATCTGAGATTTTTCATTAACTACTAAGGCTTTCTCTTTAATATTTCAAAATCTTAACATGTTGGGAAAAGTTGTGATAAAACCAACTTCATTCTGAATCATTCTTTATTTACCAATTCTGTTTGTGCTAATTCACTTAAACATACATTGTAGCAGAACAGAGTATTTAATTTTGATATTTAGAAGTTAGCAATTTGATAAAAATGTTCTAAAATTGATTGTGGAAGTGGTTACACTGTGAATATACTAAAAATGCTCAATTGTATGCTATTGGTGAATTGTATTATGTGAATTATATCTTAATATAATTGTTATTTTAAAAAAGTTAGCAATTTGTCATTTCTTACAAAAATGAAGTTAAAACAAATTTGAAATTACGCTGCTAAAGTGATTGCACTCTTTTTTTCCTCTCATTAGGATCCTATTGTTAATTTTGAACTTCCAATTCATTTGGAGAAATGGTTTCCTCGTCATGTAATAAAGACCAAACGGGAAGATATTCGAGAGCTCATCTTGAAACTTCATTTACAGCAACAGAAGGGCAGCAGTAGCTAGTTAATCTGTACAAACATGACACAGATGTTCTCTAAGATTACTGGAAAGCCTCTTACTAGCATTTGTGTTAGCCAGCTCACAGAGAAGAAAATAACTTGCAGTAGTTTTATAATAAGTCATTGGAACATTATTTAAAATACATAGGATATATTATTAGAATTGTTGGGATCTTATAAATGGAGTGGGAATGGGGGTGATACGGATAAACTTATTAGATATAAATTAAAATTTTATAAATATTTCATATTTTTCTGAGTAAATATGCTTGGATTATGCAATAGCATATGTAATATGGAAATGTTTTGTAGATAATAAAACTTACATGATCTGTACTTCCACATGACTGGGTGTTGAGGGGAGTGAAAGCCTCCCTGGTGCCAGCCCCAGTGCTTGTCAAATTTGTTGGCAAGTCACATCATATTGTAATTCTGTTCTTTGCAGCTCAAGCATGCAGTATGAATACTGTGTATTTTTTAAAAAAGAATTTAGTATCAAGGTTTCAGAAAATGCCATTTATGGCATCCCTTCTGTATGTAACAAAAAGACATTCTTAATGTTAGGAAGATTATAAAAATTCGCTCTTTTAAAGTGCAGCTTATTATTCTCAATTGCTAAATGCGATTACTCTGCTCTTTTTTTTTTCATTTCTTTTGATGTCATATGTGAGCATCCTGTAATTTAGTTCATTTGTTCAGGGTAAAATCTGAAACAAAAAATTTTACCTGTGCAAAATAGTTTTTTAAAAATTATCCATGTAGCTCAACTTGAGGTACTGCTATATAAATATTCACTCTTACATTATCACGGAATTTATGTATAATTTCTGTAATATAGAAGATAAAATTGATGTCCTCATAACTTTAACAAAGAAAACCCTCAGTCCTATTTATTAATGGTTAGAATTAAATATATAATTTTATAGCTCAATTTACCCAGTATTGATTTGCAAAGCCAGATTGCTCTTACTGCTTTTATATTTTTAAATTGTAGCTTTTAGAGACCTATGATCCTCATGGAACTTAATTTTTTATTAAATATTCAGGTAACAGTTCTGAATTCATGTGATAATGGTGGCATTGTGTATGATTAAGCACTTCAGAACTTTCTAATGTTATCAGGAGTATTTTGAGGGAGATATGATTATATTGTATTTTCTCAGATAAGAAAAATGTTTTTTAACAATATTATTTTAATCTGTTTTAAGCATCTCTTAGATTTACATTATAACTATGTAAAGCAGTGAAGCAAAGGCAATTTAAGATAAAGCTAGAAAGTCTGAACATTTTATTTCAAAATCATATGAATTGAGGTTGTCACTTAAGCCTCAGTATTCTTAGCTTTTGATTTTGTCGCTATCTTTATATTATTAAAGATATTTGTCTTTTGGATATTTCATATAAAGATGGCTATAATTACATATTTCATTCCCAATTTGTGTGTGTTGGGGGGTACTTTTAAAGGTGACTATTGTTTTGTACATCTAATTTTGGGAAAGCAAGTCTGTAAGTCATCTTGTGATTTCTTAATGTTTTTGTTTGTATGTTTTTCAAAGATACCACTGTCCTTTATCATGTTTTGAAGATTGTTTAAAATTCGTTTTCCTAAATTAATGTGCAAATAATGTTTTGAGGATATCAGTGTTTTATATTAAACATATTTCCAATTCATTAAATTGAGGTGTAATTTTTTTCCTTAAGAAACATGAGTTACTGTTAGAAATAAATTTCCAGTTGTATGCTGCTCTGTGTATATCGTGAAATTGATGCTTATATTAATTTTTCCTCATAGTTTAACAAGCATATAGTTTGAGTGTCATTTCAGTTCAGGGAAATTATTTTAACATCTACTACTAGCAGGCATTTTGCTAGGCACAAAAAGTGAATGATAGCTTTTGTTCCTGAGTCATTTATGGACATGTGAACATTTTAAATATTTTCTGGTAAGAACAACCATAGAGTTGCTTTGGGAATGCAGGAGGGAGCTCAGCCTAGAGGGGTGTGTGTGTGTGTGTGTGTGTGTGTGTGTGTGTTACTGAGGCGGTAGAGAGACAGGGGGCTGTTAGTGAACAAAGCAAGCCTTCCTCGAGAAGATAATATTATTTTAAATTCACAGCTCCTAGGATGTTACAAAAAAAAAAAAAATAGAAAAAATTAGCCAGGCGTGGTGGCGGGCGCCTGTAGTCTCAGCTACCAGGGAGGCTGAGGCAGGAGAATGGCGTGAACGCGGGAGGTGGAGCTTGCGGTAAGCCAATATCGTGCCACTGCACCCCAAAAGAATGAGGAGATCCCTGGGCGACAGAGCGAGACTCCGTCTCAAAAAAAAAAAAAAGTTATTTAAATCATATCCAATCACCTAATTAGGACTTTTAAAAAGTTTAATACCTTTTGAAATCAACTTATTTTATGCCAAGAGGAAAAATAGGTTTAGACTTGGCATATAGAACCCATCCTTAATCTTGTTCCAGCCTATATCCTATTCTCATCTTTCCATTGTCCTCTACTTTTGCAGTTGTATAAAAGTATTCGTTCATGCATTTAGGGTACTTCCCTCTGCAGTCTCTTGTAACTAAGCTTGTCCCTGTGGAAATTTGGAAACTTAGCCCATGCATTGTTAAGAGGCACAGTTCTGTGTGTATGAGGCTTCTGTCTGCTTCTGTGGCCTGCTCCCACCCAGATAGTCTCTTCTGTTACAACTTCGTGCATCGTTCTTGGGGGCTGGAAAAATCGGAGTCAGGGCTTCTATAAAGACTCCAGATGAAGATGTACTTTACTTGAAATTGTTATTATAACACTGTTTCCTGTGCCGTGTTTCTCTACAAAGTAAGCCTGGAGCCACGTTTTGGACTGTTGTCCCATGAGTGTGAATGTCACTTTGAACCCAAGACTACAGATGCTTGTGTGGAGTGGGGGTTGTGACATTGTACCTCCATACCTTTTCACCACTTCTTGTGAACTTTATTTTTTCAAAATTGAACTTAAGTGTTACCACCCCTACACCTACTCAAACAATAATTCATTCCCCCTCCTGCTCCCCTGTAGCAATTCGTATATACTTCTCTAATTACTGTTTTATATTACTTGTATACACGTTTTTCTCCTTAGACTGTAAGCTCCTCAGAGACTGGAAGCATTTTTCCATTTCTGGCATTAAGTATCTTAGTAGCATATAGTAAACACTCAGAAAATTTTGTTGAGTCAATAATGATCCTTGACTGATTTGTAATTAAGTTTAGATGAAGGAATCTGTATTTGTTGTCTCTAAAGCACAGAGTTTTATGTTTAGTTTCTCATATGCTTATGATTTCTTGAAGCATAAAAGGTTCAAGGACCATCCTATGAGATTTTGAAATATTTCCTAAAAAGAATGTCCTTAAATAAAAGCTCAACAAATATATTTTTTGAGTAAACATTAGAGAGAGAATCTGTTTCATCTGTAGGAAAAAAATCCAAAATTCTTGCTAAAACTTTGAAGGTATTCCATAATCAATCTCAACTTTTCAGCCTTCATTCCCAATCTATTTGCTGTATGCTCTTATCCTGCTCTAGCAAATATCTTCCTATTTTCTTTATAAAACAGTGTACTTTTCCACCTTATTGATCACTACCAGGGATTTCTTTCCTAACTCTTAGTTCTTCCCACTAACAATCCTTACTTTTGCCCACTGAAATACTGAAATGCCAAGTAGGCCATTCAAGGCGCAGCTGAAATACCCACCCCCTGCTTCACCCCCACCCCCTTTCTTTTTCTAGTTGGAGTTACTCTTGCTTTTGGATTCCTATGACACAAACTTATAGCAGGCATCACCTGCTTTGTATCATAGATACAGTTATTCTAAGAATGATGCAGTTCAAAGTTACAAATAAATGTCAAGTTAAACTAAATTTGTAAAATGGTGATTATATTTCGAAACAAATGAACCCATCTAATTTCTTATACTTCTTTTTTTGAAGTACAATTATACCAACTATATTTTATAGGACATAATATAATACATGTTTTAGAAGTTTTTATGTAAATTATTTGAAATATAAGTTAATGGAAAATTTATTTTGGAGCTTGAATAAAATAGAATTTCAAAGCTTGAAACATCTTTGGACTTTGTGAACACTTGTAATACAAAACAATTACTGTTTATGAAGTTTACTAGTAATACAAATACACAAAGTTTACAGAGAACTTTCATATCTCTTAATTCTTGACAATGACCCTGTGATACAGGTAGAGATTATCACATGTAATTTCTTTGGTGAGTAAACCGGCTCGAAGAGCTTAGGTTATTTACCAAAATCAAATAGTAAGTGATAAAACCAGGATTTGAGCCCAGGTTTTCTCAGTCTAAATACAGGAATCTTTCTAGATTACTATGATTCTCAGTTTTTTTAACTTTTTGGTCAAGGCCATCAAAAAGAATAATTTCCAACTAATATTTGTTACCTAAGAGTTTTCCCTTGTTCTGAATTGTCAATATGAAGCTTTTCTTAAAATTAAACTTTGACTTAGCTAATAAAATTTTTGGCTTTTTTTCTCCTACCATACAATAAATTTGGCAAATAAGTTTCTTATAAACTTACCAGTATTTTGCAAATGCAACTATGCACATGTATTTAATGGTCATTTAGGTTTGTTAGCTTTTATAAAGGCTGAAAATGTGGTTTATTTGAGGCTGTATTGAAAAAATATACTTGAGCTTTTCCTAAAGCATAAAATAACATTGAGGGTGATTTAGCTAACACAATTAGTCAAGGATTCTCAAGAGAAATGTGGTTTAGATCTTTACAATATGCTTTTTTTTTTTAAGAGGATTTTCCCAGAGATAACATGAAATAAAATATAATCTCATTGCTATTTGATAGTAAATCCTAGCTTCCACAGATATTCTGATGAATTGCTTTCTACTAGGTTTATTTGATTTAAAAAACTGTTCTAATATAGAGAATTTCATCTGCAGAGAAAATCTTTTCTTGGTTAAGAGTTCCTCATATAGATAAACATACTGGGTCTCACATTTAATGGCAAAGTAAACAACAAAGTTATCACACAGCTATCATTTATATTAGGTGCTTAGTATGTTCTGGGCACTATTCTAAGAAATGTGAAGATCAAATTAGTTAATTAGTTAGTTTAATCCTCACATTAGCTCTACCATGAGTTTACTATTTCTATTCCATTTTATAGGAAAGGAAGGAGACAAAGTAAGTGATTTTTCTATCAAGGAAGGAAATTTGCAAGAGAGTAGTTTCAATACAAAAACTAAATTTGTATGTAGCTCTGTATTGAAGTAGGTAGGTATAGTCAGTCTGGACATTTTATGCTTATACATCTTAGTCCCTAGGAAAACCCAGAAAACGTGAATCTATCAGGTTCAACTGATAGATTCAGAAAAGGTGGAAAAATCAGTGAATTGTATGTGAAACACATTATTCTTAGTGGACTGCTTGTTAAAGGCAAGGAGAGTGTTAGTAAAGAGCTTAGCTAGATTAGAATAAAGAAATTGTCTCTCTCCATCTGTTCTAATTAGCTTATCTCACCAGCTTTTATAGCATGCTGGTTATTTCAGAAAAGAAGTGAGAGCTACTTTGAAAGGACAACCATTTTTCTTTACGCTAATTTATAATGGTTTTGAAGTGGTTGTTCATTCTCAAACATAGACTTTTAAATGTTAGGTCTTTCCTATAACTCGTTGTTATTGGAAGTTTCAAGGATTTGGACGCTCAGTTAAGGATTTTGTCCTCTCCTCATTCCTTTGGTTTTGGCCCAAATGATTATGTTTCCTCTTTTTGGGAAGATTTCTCTGGGTATTTTGATATTTGTCCTGATAGGAGACTTTCCATCGTTAACAGGTATTTAAAAATCTGCATTTGTTTTTATCTTTCCATGTTTGTAGTATATGCTCTTCAAAAATAACATTATTTGATGTGATTGCTGCAAGAAATTGAATCAAATACTACTTTATTAATCTTTGATATTGCTTCATTTAAGCCGTTTTAAAATATCTCCAATAATTTTGGTTTTCCCTCCTCATTAGTAATTTCCGGTTTAGACCTTTTTTTATTTTGTTGAAATTGGATGTGTATTTACTTGATTTTGATAACAATCTTGAATGAAAGGAGTGGGAGTTAAATGGAAAAAGATCGAATGCTTCACTCCTCTTTTCCTTAGATATGCCTGCCTGCCTATGATTTGGGCATTGGCTTCTATATCTTAATGTAGCATAAGCGTCAGTTTTTCTTTAGTTGTTACCTTTTGTACTGTATCTTCATCATCAGAAGACTTGACTATACTTTCATTCTGTAGCACAAACCTACTTATCTTTAGAGGAGATCCAAGAACCCAAGAGTGCAGTTTCTTTTCTCCTGCCTGAAGAATCAACAGACCTTTCTCTAGCTACCAAAAAGAAACAGCCTCTGGACCTCAGAGAAACTGAAAGACAGTGGTTACTCAGAAGGCGGAGATCTATTCTGTTTCCTAATGGAGTAAAAATCTGCCCAGATGAAAGTGTTACAGAGGCTGTGGCAAATCATGTGAAGTATTTTAAAGTCCGAGGTAAGCAAACATCCAAATCCTTCAGCTCCATAATGAAATTCAAACATAGTTTAATCATTTATTAGGTAACATTGTAAATTAAAGTTTATGATAATTTAGACAAGACTGAGCCAAAACTACCTTTCTACGGCTAAGAATATAGTGCTAATGTAACTTCAGAGAACAGTTTACATTAAGAGAGGAGGTATGTTTTTTTCCAGTGCCCTCCAACTAAGGCAATAGTAACATTTAATAGTGACATGCACTTAACCAAAGGAAGAATGTTCATGATTTGAGTTTGTAGCTTTTGGTGCGTTATGTAAGAAACTTTTTTCACATGAGGGCAGTCACAATAAGATGTCTTTCATTAATTTCAATAACATACTCAGAAAGGAAATGTCTTAAATCTTTTTAAGCACTTCAGAAATACCAGTTTATGTTTTGGACTACATTAATTTTAGTTTTTACTTCTTCTTTACAGTAAATGCCTAAGTACACTCACAAAATAGCTCTACCAAAGTATACTCACACGCTTGCCTATTTATTGATAGTTATTATATATACAAATATAATCCGTTTCTATATTTTATAGTTTAGATATTCTACAGATTCACACAGGTTGCTCTCTAGTTGGTACACATACAACTTTTTACATCTAAAGTGATGGCATTTCTGAAACTCACATTTTATTTTGTCTTTAATTAAACAGTATTCTTGATCTCATACTTTTTATGTAAGTCAATTCTGTTTCTCATATATTTACTAACATTGCTTAATTGACCTTAGTATGTTCCTTAGACATTTGAAGGATTCCCAAACTTTGCTTTTTACTGCTCAAGAACCAATAAAAAGCCATAATATGGATGTGATGTTAGTAAACAAGGTGGAGATAGATGATGAAGTGATTGTAAAATTAGGCTTTTAAATTCATGCATTTATTCATTAATTCATTCAACAAATGTTCATTGAACCCGAATTTTCCAGGCACTGGATTATATGAACCTTCTGTCTGAGCTGCTACTTTATCTTCTTTATTTTCCTCTTCCTGTCCTTCCCTTCTTCCCTTCTCATCAAAGTTTTAAAAACACAATAAAAATTTAATATAATACCAGCTATTACACATATTTATATATTTGATATTTTTGTTTGTTAAAGTAGTACAATGTATTATATTGGCAGCTCTTTTTTATGAGTGTATTTCTATTTCTTGATTGTATTTGGGAGCTATCAAACATTACTGTGCAATAAGCTTTCCTTTTGCTTTTTAAATGGAGATCCATAGACCTGGCATTTTGAATATAGGCCATATGCCAGAAATGGAAAATTCCAAAGACAGTGGGAAGAGAATAAAGGAACTGAAGGTGAATGAGAATGACAGTTAATTTATCAATATTTGATTTCTACCACCTGGATTTTTACTTTATATTATTATTATTGTTATTTATTGTTACTATTTTTTGGAACAGACTCTTATTCTGTCGTCCAGGCTGGAGTGCAGTGGCACGATCTCGGCTCACTGCATCCTCCACTTCCTGGGTTCAAGTGATTCTCCTGCCTCAGCCTCCCGAGTAGCTGGGATTACAGGCACATGCCACCACGCCTAGGTTTTTTTTTTTTTTTAGTAGACATGGTGTCTCACTGTACTTTATATTATTTTAAAATAAAAATATCTTGGTATTTTGGGAACTGATTAAATAGTGAAGAGGAAATAACCAATCATGTAAGGGATTTGGTCATAACTTTTGATTGACTTGCTCTTGTTTTTATAAATTCAAGAGATACTGTTGAAAAAGGAGCTGACAAAAATGAAGATAAAGCATTCCTAGAATAATTGATTTTAAAATACAGATGCTATGAATAGGATCCTTGAAAAGGGATCTCATACAGCTAAGATGGTTGGCACACGACATCAAGATTATAGCTGAGAGAGCTGTTACTGGTCATGGTAAAGAGTAAATATTTCATTCGTTATGTTTTTAAAATTTGAGATAAATGAGTATTTCAACATAGGTCTCGCTTGATTTTGAAGAGATAATTGTATTATGTCCTTAACACCAAATGCTTGCAATTTAGAGGGAGGGAGTTATTCAATGTCCAACTAAGGATCTTAGCTCTTTCTACCAAGCCAATTCAGTCTAATGGTTTGCTCAATTTTTCCTTCATACAGAATTTGGTATTAATTGCTAGTTTTTGTAACAAATTTGAAAAGTGTTTCTAAGGAAGACACAACTGTATTTAACCTAATGTTTTGTAAAATTAAACAGCATACTAGGATGCCCCTCTCTTTTTTTAAAAAAAAATTCGTTGTTGGACTTTTTAAAATATAGCTTTATTGAGGTATATTTTAATGGAATATAGCCTGCGTATATTTAAAGTATACTATTTCATTAGTTTTGACAAATGTACCCTTGAAACCATCTTATAGTTAAGAAAATAAACCTATCAATAACTCTTAAATGTTTCTTTATGACCATTTATAATGCCCACCTCCCTCACTACCTCTCCTTACCCCAATACTGAGGCAACCATGAATTTGCTTTCTATCACTATGTATTAGTTTGCATTTTCTATACATATATATATATATATATTCTTTTTGGTATATACTCTTTTTTTGATCTGGTTTCTTTTACTCAGTGTAATTATTTTGAAATTTATGCATGTTTTTTGTGTATCAATAGTTTGTTAGCTTTTATTGTTGGGTAGCATTCTATATTACGGATATACCACAATATGGGATATTTGGGTTGTTTTTAGTTATTACTGATTACAAGGAAAGAAATTATGATCATTTGGGTACAAGTTTTTCTGTGAACATATTTTCATTTCTATTGAGTAATAATAGTGGAACGTCTGGGTCACATGATAGGTATATGTTTAACTTTCCAGTAAATTGCCACGTCATGATAGGTATATGTTTAACTTTCCAGTAAATTGGCACGTTTTCCAATATGACTGTGTCACCAACAGTGTAGCAGGATCCCATTTTCCTCACATCCTCACAACACTTGGTATAGTTGGTCTTTTTAACTTTAGCCATTGTAGTGGATGTATATCTTATTGTGGTTTTAATTTGCATTTTCTTAACCGCTTATGACTAACAGTTTTGAGCACATTTTTAACATAATTATTTGTCATTTATAGACTTTTTCTTTTTGTGAGGAGTCTATTTGAATATTTTGCCCATTAAAAAATGGGTTGCTTGTCTATTATTGAGTTGTAATAGTTCTTAATGTGTTCTAAATATAAGTTCTTTGTCAAACATATATTTTGCGTACATTTTTCTCGCCATCTGTAGCTTGCCTTTTCTATTTTCTTAATGATGTCTTTTAAGGAGCAGAAGTTTTAACACTTGATAAAGTCAAATTTATCAGGCTTTTTGGGGGAGCATCCTTTTAGTTTTTGATCTTAGTTTGCATAACCCAAGATCACAAAGTGTTTTCTTTCTCAGTCTTTTCCTGTAGAATTTTTACAGTTTTTAGGTTCTAGATGTAGATCTGTGATCTGCTTTTATTTTTGATTATGACATATGGATCAAAGTTAATATTTTGTATACGTAGAGCTAATTGTTCCAATACCATTTGTTAAAAAAGATTATCCTTTCATGCCTTTGCACCTTTGTTGAAAATCATTGTTCATATACGGTGGATCCATTTCTGCACTCTTCATTCTGTTTCACTTATTTGTCTATTTTTATGCCAATACCATAGTGTCTTATTTACTGTAAGCTTTATTATAGGTCTTGAATCAGGTAGTGTAAGTCCTCCAACCTCTGTTCTTTTTTCAAATTTGTTTGGTTATGTAGTCTTTTGTATTCCATATAAATATTAGAATCAGCTTACCAATTTTTACAAAAGGGCTGCTGACATTTTGATTGGGATTGTGTTTCATTCTATAGATCAATTTGGGGAGAATTGCCATCTTAACAATACAGATTGACTATTTCTCATCCAAAATGCTTGGGGCCAGAAGTGTTGTGGGTTTCATATTTTCTTGGATTTGTGAATATTTGCATAGACATGAGATATTTTGAGAATGAGACTGAAATCTATACACAGAATTCATTTATGTTTCATATACACCTTATACACTTATCTGAAGTAATTTTATACAATATTTTTGATAATTTTGTACACAAAATAAGTTTTTGTGCATTTAACCATCAGAAAGCAAAGGTGTCACTATTTCAGGCACTCATGTGGACAATCTGTAGCTGTTTGGCATCATCATCATTCCTGACTCTGAATTTACATGCTACAAACAAGCAATCATTTTCTTATACTTATTTACATATTAGCACTTCACAGTGAAAAGTATGCTATACTGTTAATACAGTGAAGAAGAATGTGTTCAGGGTAACTAAGCAGAACAGTGGCATCACCAGAATACCTGCCTCAGCTGTTAAACAACAGTAACAACAAACGATGGAAGGCTTCTAGTTTCTCTCTACAATTCTGTGTTTTGATTGAAGGTTCTTGTACAACATACTTTATTTGTTACTGTTGTTCATGTGTCTGGGCTGCATGGGTGCCATTTTATGACCCTTTGTGGGTGTACTTGGTGGAGTAACCTGGACATGGGCAGAAAAGATATCACACAGCTGAAGGGAACTGGGAGAGTCTTTTCTTTCCCTTGGGTACTCTGAATAAACTGTCTAGTGTACCTGCATTTTTGACTATCACCCATCAAAAGAGGTCAGGTGTGGAATTCGCTACTTGTGGTATCATGCTGGCAGTCAAAAAATTTCATATTTTGGAGCATTTTGGATTTTTGGATTAGGGATGTTCAACCTATATTGAGTCTTCTGATCTATGAACATGATATATCCCTCCATTTATTTAGGTCATCTTCAGTTTCTTTCAGGAATGTTTTGTGATTTTTATTCATTCATTTATTCATTTGTTAATTTACACATGAAACCTCATTTATACTGATTCTATCAGGTATAGAATTAACCACAATAATTAAAACACTGTAGAGTGTGCAATAGTAAAGGTATGTACAAAGTGTATATGTGGGAAGGACACAAGTGGGAATGGCCGTCCATGCCTGGGGTGAAAGAAGTTAGTTGACCTGGATTTTGAGGAATGAGTTGGCCTTTTCCAGTGAATCAGATTGGGAAACAGCCTATGGAAGGTCTCAGGACCCAAACGCTGGGCATAGTTTCATTTGTTTAAAACTTACTATGCAAGTTTAGAGTCCTAAGGAGTGAGGCCATCCACAGCCCATACTTGACTGATACATAGAGTTACCAGATTTAGCAAATAAAAATGCAGGGCACCCAGTTAAATTTCAATTTCAAATAGACAACAAATAATCTTTTTAGTGTACGTATGTCCCATGCAATATTTGAGCCACAGGGCTACGCAAAGCTGAGTCTGAGATGCAGGTTTATTGGCGCTTTGTTTTTAGGAATATTATTCAATTTGTTAAAATCTTAGTTTCTTCACCCTTGAAATGGGAATAATAATCATATAAAATATATTTAACAGTTTTGGTGACTTTGCCTAAGAGTTCTAGGGCCATTGTAGATCCCAAATAAATGACAATGTTATTGATTGAATGGAAGGAACATACAACCAATGTTTCGTTTAGTGTATGGATCTTGCATATCTTTTATCAGATTTGTTTATAAAGATTTCACATTTTTTCATGCTATTGTTAGTGATATTTTTAAAAGTATGATTTCTGATAATTCCTTGCTAGTTTATAGAAATACAACTGATTTTTGTATATTGGCCTTTTATCCTGCAGCTTTGCTGAACTCACTTACCAGTTCTAGTAGCTTTTTTCAGTATATTCCATAGGGCTTTCTACATAGATAATTATTTCATCTGCAAATATAGTTATACTACTTAACAATTTCTCTGCCTTATATTTCTTTTTCTTGCCTTGTTGCACCAAAATGGACTATTCCATGTGCTTTGGGCTCCACAATTCTGAAAGGAAAATACATTACACTAAAAAAAGATAATTCCATACTGGATTTCTGGATTCCTGTGTTTTAGATAAGACACAGCTGGAGATCTAGTAGAAGGATTAAAGGCAGGTTAAATGCTGGCATTCTCTTCTTCAGAATATTATAACATTTTCCCTTCCACTACTAGTTTCCAGGGCAGGTTATTTCTGCCACAAGAGAGGCCATTTGTACATTAGTTATCTTCTCAAAATAGAAAGCTCTCTTCAGAAGTTACTAAAGGCTATAATATCCTTATTTGACAAGGATGGGAATTCTGAACTGTTTAGTTATAGGCCAAGTAGTGAAGTATGCAGTATTTGTCAGTGATGGAATTTTATCTTCCTTAGTACCTCTTTGCCTGGAGGTCATGTTGATTTTGCTCTTCTCTTTTCTGCCTACATGTCCTATCTAGGTTTCTCCTTTCTGAGCTGTGCAAATGCTTCAGAAAATGTAACCATTCTGAATCCTGTTATTCCAAGTTAATTAGTTGAACCTTCTTGTCAGATAGCTCCCAATTGAAAAGCCATTGGATTAATTAAGGATGCATTCCCTTTCCAGAGGGAATTGCAATTTTACAGCTTTCATTGGGATGTAATTCATATATTATACAATTTACCTATTCACACTACAAAATTAAGTGGCTTTTTAGTATATTCACAGATGCACCAAATCACCACAGTCAGTTTAAGAACATTTTTATCACCTCAAAAAGAAACACGTAACCCTTTAGCTATCATCCTTTTATGCTTTTATCTCCCTTCCCCCTCTTCCCAGACCTAAGTAACCGCTAATCTACTTTCTGTCTTTACAGAATTGTGTATTCTGGATATATCATAAAATAAGATCATATAATATATGGTCTTTTGTGACCGGCTTCTTTCACTTTGCATATTATTTTCAAAGTTCATCCATGTTGTACATGTATCAGTACTTTATTCCTTTTTATGGTCCAATAATATTTTAGTGTATGGATAGATCACATTTGTCAGTCAATTTGGGTTGTTTGTATTTCTGTTAGGTATATATCTTGGAGTAGAATTTCTGGGTCATACAGTAACTGTGTAACTACATGAGGAACTGCCAAACTAATTTCCAAAGTGACTGTACTGTGTTATATCCCACCAACAGTGTATGGGGGTTCTGATTTATTCACGTCTTTGCCAGCACTGTTTTCCTTTTTTTTAAAAAAAATTATAACCATTCTCATAGGTTTGAAGTGATGTTTCACTGTGATTTTGATTTACATTTCCCTAATGATTAATAACATTCAACTTTTCATATGCTTATTGCTCATTTGTATATCTTCCTTTGAAAAATGTCTGTTCACATCTTTGCCCATTTTAAAATTATGTTATTTGTCTTTTTATTATTGAGCTGTAATTTATTTATGCTGGCTATAAATTCCTTATCAGATAAATGATTTGAAAATATTTTATCCCATTCTGTGGGTTGTTTTTGACTTTCTTGATGGTATCTTTCATGCACAAAAGTTTTTTATTTTGACGAAGTCCAATTTATCTATTTTTTTGAGCCTTTGGTATCATGACTAAGAATCTGTTGCTGAACCTGAGGTCATAAAGATTTATTCCTGTATTTCTTTCTAAGAGTTTTATAGTTTCGGTGTGTACATTTAAGTTTTACATCTACTTTGAGTTGATTTTTTTTGTATATGATGTCAGGATCTAAATTTATTATTTTGCATGTGGCTACCCAGTTCTCCCAGCAGTGTTTGTCGAAAAGGCTATTCTTTTCCACTGAGTGATATTAGCACTCTTGCTGAAAATCACTTGACCATGACACATGATTTATTTCTGGACTCTCAATTGTATTCCACTGATTTATATGTCTATTCATGTGCCAGTTCTGTAGTCTTTGCTTTGTAGTATGTTTTTAAATTAGGCATGAGTTCACCATCTTTGTTGTTTTTAAAAATTACTTTGGCTATTCTAGGTCCCTTGCAATTCGACATAAATTTTATAGTAAGGTTGTCAGTTTCTACAGAGAAGTCAGCATGTATTCTGATAAAATTGCATTGAATGTGTAAATCAGTTTGGAGATAACGCCATCTCAACAGTGTTAAATATTCCAGTCTATAAATATGGGAAGTTTTTCTATTTATTTAGGTCTTTATTTTTTAAAATAATTTTTTGGTTCTCAGAGTATGGTTTGCATTTTGGGAGACTTACGTTTATTCCTAAGCATTTTAATCTTTTTGATGCTTTTGCATATGCGCTTGTTTTCTTATGTTCATTTTTGGTTTGTTCATTGTTATCATATAGGCATACAACTGATTCTTGCATATCAGTTTTGTATCCTGCAACCCTGCTGAACTTGTTCATTAGTTCGAATAGTTTTAAAGTGTATTCCTTAGGTTAGGCTTTCCTAGATACAAGCTCATGTCATCTGCAGACAGATGTAGTTTTACTTCTTTTCCAATTTGACTGCCTTTTATTTCCTTTTCTTGCCTAATTGCCCTGGTTAGAACCACTGATTTTCACTTTTTTTTTTTTTTACCTAGTTGTAGTAGATTTTCCTGAGCAAATGTTTCTTCATTTGTCATATGCCCCTAGGACCATTTCCAGAGCTTTTAAATGATGTTTTCAAAATGATTTTTGCCTGTTTCTCTGGGGGAATGGATCTATATAGCTCCTCACTCTTCATGCTGGAAATGGGACTTTGGTAATTGAATTTTAATAGACTACAAGGTATAAAAGGGTTAAATTTAACTTAGAAGAATGAATTTCTATGGAGTTTTTTAGACAAAGCATTGAACTACTGAGAGAGCTTTTTATAGGAGGTGGGGAAACATTGCCCAAAGCATAATTTATAGGAGACAGCTTATGCTATTCTGTGAAACTAGGAGTGAGGTCAAGGGGAGGTCTGCTATGAAACCTGGTGATTTATATCACTTCTGGATGCTCTCCCGTATTCCTTCCAACTACATTTCTTCGGCACACAATAATATTTTTCTAAGATTTTATGAAAACATTTTAAACAGAAAAGTGAAAGAATTATGTCATAAACATTCATATTCTCAAGGCTTAGTTCTGCAGTTAACATTTTTTTATATTTGCTTTATTTGTGTCTATCTCTCTAACCACTTTCTTTTTTTTTTTTTTTTTTGAGACAGGGTCTCACTTTGTCACCCAGGCTGAAGTGCAGTGGTGTGATTACACCTCACTGCATACTCGATCTCCCTGGGTTCAGATGATCTTCCCACCTCAGCCTCCTGAGTAGCTGGAACTATAGGCACATGCCACCATGCCCAGCTAATTTTTTTGTAATTTTTGTAGAGACAAGATATCGTTGCCCAGGCTGATCTTGAATTCCTGGGCTCAAGTGATCTGCCTACTTTGGCCTCCCAAAGTGCTCGGATTACAGGTGTGAGCTAACATGCCTGGCTTAACCATCTAATTTTTTAGATGTATTTCATAAGTTGAAGACATCAATTCCCTCTAGATATTTCAGTATGAGTATCATTAACTAGAACTCAATATTTGTTTACTTTCTTAAAGGTGAAATTTACAGAGTAAAACGCAATAATCTCATACGTACCACTTGGTGACTTTTGACTAATACACATTAACCCCAACCTCTCTTGTTTTAGGATATTATCACCCCAGAAAGTTCTCTTATACTCCTTCCCAGATAATTCCCATTCTAGTATGTGACCACTCTTTGAACCATTTTTTAACTCGCAGATTATTTTCACCTTCCTAGGACTTTATATAAATCGAATAGTATGTGCTCTTTTGTGTAATGCTTCTTTCACTCAGCCCTTTGAGATTCATCCATGTTGTTGCATGAATTAGTAATTTCCTTTTGATTCCATTATATGGCCATTTGTTTATTTATTTTTCTATTGATGGATACTTGGGTTGTTTTCATTTTTAAGTTATTATGAATAAAGATGCTCTGGCATTGAACATAAGTCTTTCTGTGAATATAAGCTTACAGATGTCTTAAAGGAATACCTATGAGGGGTCAGGCATGGTGGCTCACACCTGTAATCCCAGTACTTTGGGAGGCCAAAGCAGGTAGATCACAAGGTCAGGAGATTGAGACCATCCTGGCTAACATGGTGAAACCCCGTCTCTACCAAAAATACAAAAAATTAGCTGGGCGTGGTGGCGGGCGCCTGTGGTCCCAGCTACTTGGGAGACTGAAGCAGGAGAATGGTGTGAACCTGGGAGGCAGAGCTTGCAGTGAGCCAAGATCGCACCACTGCACTCTAGCCTGGGTGACAGAGCAAGACTCTGTCTCCAAAAGAAAAAGGAGTACCTAGGAGGAAATTGCTGGGTCATAGGTGATATAGTTTGGCTGTGTCCCCACCCAAAATCACATCTTGAGTTGTAATCCCTATGTGTTGGGGGTGGGACCTCATGGGGGGAGATTAGATGATGAGGGTGGCTCCCCCATGCTGTTCTCATGATAGTGAGTGAGTTCTCATGAGATCTGTGCCTTAATAAGGGGCTTTCCCCTGTTTCACTCAGCACTTCTCTTTCCTGATGCCATGTGAAGAAGGATGTGTTTGCTCCCCCTTCCACCATGATTGTAAGTTTCCTGAGGCCTCCCCAGCCATGAAGCACTGTGAATAATTTAAATCTCTTTCCTTTATAAATTCTTCAGTCTTTGATATTTCTCCATAGCAGCATGAGAATGAACTAATATAGCAAATTGCTACCAAGTAGGAGGTCATTGCTGTAAAGATACCCCAAAATGTGGAAGCAACTTTGGAACTGGGTAACAGGCAGAGATAGGAACAGTTTGGAGGGCCCCGAAGAAGATAGGAAGATGTGGGAAAGTTCGGAACTTCCTAGATACTTGTTGAATGGTTTTGACCAAAATGCTGACAGTGATATGGACAATGAAGTCTAGGCTGAAAGAAGGTCTCAGATGGAGATGAGAATCTTGTGGGAACTGGAATAAAGGTGACTCACTATGTCTTAGCAAAGAGGCTGGTGGCATTTTGTCCCTGCCCTAGAGAGCTGTGGAATTTTGAACTTGAGAGAGATGATTTAGGGTATCTAGTGGAAGAAATTTCTAAGCTGCAAAGCATTCAAGAGGTGACTTGGGTGCTGTTAAAAGCATTCAGATTTATATATTCACAAGGATATGGTTTGGAATTGAAAGTTATGTTTAAAAGGGAAGCACAGCATAAAAGTTCAGAAAATTTGCAACCTGACAATGCGATAGAAAAGAAAACCCATTTTCTGAGAAGAAATTCAAGCTGATTGCAGAAATTTGCATAAGTAGTGATAAACCAAATGTTAACCACCAAGACAATGGGTAAAATGTCTTCAGGGCATGTCAGAGGTCTTCACAGCAGCCCCTCTCATAACAGGCCCAGAGGCCTGCTGCTTTATGCAGTTTCTGGAGTTGGTGCCCTGCACGCCAGTCATGGCTAAAAGGGGCCAACATAATGCTCAAGCTGTTGCTTCAGAGGGTGCAAGCCCCAGACCTTGGCGGCTTACATGTGGTGTTGGGCCTGAAGGTGCACAGAAGTCAAGAATTGAGGTATGTAGAACCTTCACCTAAATTTCAGAGTATGTAGGGAAATGTCTGGATGTCCAGGCAGAAGATTTTGCAGGGGTGGAGCCCTTGTGGGGAACATCTGCTAGGGCAGTGTGGAAGGGAAATGTGGGCTCGGGGCTGCCACACAGCCCCCATTGGGGCACTGACTAGTGGAGCTGTGAGAAGAGGGTCACTGTCCTCCAGACCCCAGAATGGTAGATCAACCAACAGCTTGCACCAGATACCTGGAAAAGCCATAGACACTCAATGCCACCCTGTGAAGGCAGCTAGGAGGGGGGCTGTACCCTGCAAACCCACAGGGGTGGAGCTTCCCAAGACTGTGGGAGCCCATCTCTTACATCAATGTGACGTGGATGTGAGACATGGAGTCAAAAGAGATCATATTGGAGCTTTAAGATTTCACTTAATTTTGGCCAATTTCTCCCATTTGCAACAGTGTATTTACCCAAAGTCGGTACCCCCATTGTATCTAGGAAGTAACTAACTTGCTTTTGATTTTACAGCCTTATAGGTGGAAGGGACTTGCCTTGTCTCAGATGAGACTTTGACCTTGGACTTTTCAGTTAATGCTGGAATGAGTTAAGACTTTGGGAGACGTTGGAAAGGCATGGTTGTGTTTTGAAATGTGAGGACATGACATTTGGGAGGGGCCAGGGCAGAATGATACAGTTTGCCTGTATCCCCACCCAAAATCTCATCTTGAATTTTAATCCAAATTGTAATCCTTATTTGTTGGAGGTAGGACCTTGTGGGAGATGATTAGATTATGGGAGTGGTTCCCCCATGCTGTTCTCATGATAGTGAGCAAGTTCTCACAAGATCTGATAGCTTTATAAGGGGCTTTCCCCCACTTCACTCAACACTTCTTTCTCCTGTTGCCATGTGAAGAAGGATGTGTTTGCTTCCCTTCCACCATGATTGTAAGTTTCCTGAGGCCTCCCCACCTATGTGGAACTATGAGTCAATTAAATCTCTTTCCTTTATAAATTACCCATTCTTGAGCATTTCTTCATAGCAGCATGAGAATGAACTAATACATAGGATTGGTGTATTTTTTGTTATATAAGAAACAACATTTATTTTCAAAGTGGTTGTACTATTATACATTCCTACCAAAATGAGGCTTTTGGTTGCTCTGCATTTTTGCCAAATTTTGGTGTTTTCCATGTAAAAATTTCAGTCATTCTGGTTTGTGTGTGTATACTTTAATTTGAATTTCTCTGAAAAATGAATGATGGTGAACAGTTTTTCACATACTCATTGGCTATTTGTATCTCTTTCTTTGTGAATTATATATTCCAGCCTTTTACCTACTGTAAAAATTAGGTTGTTTGTTTTTTTTTTGTTAGGGAGTTGTAGGAATTATTTCAGTGTCCTAAATCCCAATTCTTTGTCAGATAAATGTATTTTGAAAATTTCTGCTAGATATGTGGTTTGCCTACTCATTTTTATTAACAGTGTCTTTTGATAATCAGACACTTTAGTTTTGATGAATTCTAGTTCATTATTTTTTTCTTTTACAATTGTTGCTTTCTGTGTAGTCTATAAAACCTTTGTCTATCCTCAAGTGATGTAGATACTCTTCTATGTTTTATTTCAGAAACTTCATAGTATTAACCCTAATATTTCAAATCATTTTTTGTGTATAGTATGAAGAAGGCATTGAGATTTGTTTTTTCTTTCCCTATGGGTAGATAGTTGTTTTTTCAAACTTTTAAAATACTTTCTCTGAATCACTTCATTTCATAACCACACATTATAGACATTCACTTTTTGTTAGTTTTTACTGACCCAGACTTTTCACCTCTGTGTTGTCTTTTGGAATTTACTTTAATGTTCATTTCGAAGTTTTAAGAAGAAGAAATGAAAAACAATGATCTACAAATAGTTCAGCTCTGCCTCAGTCAGTGCCTGCTGGACTCTTCTGTCTGCCGTATGGTCAAAAGTTCTGAATAACAATAATAAGGATACAGTTAGTTCAATAAAAGGCAAATTAAGTTTGTAATAAAAGGTTCAGTTTAGCCCTAAAACTCAATTGACAGGGAAACTTTCAATACTCATACATTTCATAATCTGTTAAAGCTTAAGAATTTTTTTGGCTTGGACTATCTTCTTCCACCAAATAACTATTGGACAATCAGAATTGAACCTGATACTAACATATGATATTCATGTTGCACTTTGCAATTTGTAAAATACTTTCACAGATAAGATAATAAGGTAGTAATTATTTATCCTGTTAAAAAAGAGAGATGAGTCAATTGAAGCTTTGAATAGTTAGGTAAGTTACCCATGGTTATCAAACTAGTGTACTAGAAAGCTAGAGCAGGAATTCAGATCTTCCGACTGTGTAAATCCAGAGGCTCCACCTCACTATACTGCCTGATGTGTATTCAATCTTCTTGCTATGAAAAATAATTTTTTAAAAAAAATCTCTGTTAAATCTAACTTTCTCTCTTATCACTCTCTTCCTCTTCCCTTCCATCCTGATCTGTTACCTACAGAGTCCTGCACCTCTGAAATGGTTACAAAACAGCAGTACATTCAGTACTATGCAAAATGCACAGAGATACTATTTAGCAGCCTTTCAGATTTGATGCTTTGGAATAACTTAGCAAATAAATTGATTAGTTTTTATTTTAATACAGCAATATATTTCTCCTGAATATCATTTTAAAGTTCATGTGTATGTATGTATGTTTGTGTGTATATATATAGTTCTTAAATTAATAGGCTATATTTCTTAGAGCAGTTTTAGGTTTACAGAAAAATTGAGCAGCGTGTTTAGAGAGTTACCATATATTCCCTCAACTCCCCCACCACTTTTCCCTATTATTAACATTTTGTATTATTGTGGTACATGTGTTACAATTTATGTGCCAACACTGACACATTATTATTAACTGAAGTTCATAGTTAACATTAGGATTAGGATTCACTCTTTGTGTTGTACATTCTATGGATTTTGACAAATGTATAATGACGTGTATCCTCCATTATAGTATCATAAGGAGTACTTTCACTGCCCTAAAAATCTGCTATTCATCCCTGTCTCCCCCAGCCCCTGGAAACCACTGATCTTTGTACTGTCTCCATAGTTTTGCCTTTTCCAGAATGGTATTGGAATCACCAGTATGCAGTCATTTCAGATTGGCTTCCTCTACTTAGCAATGTGCATTAAAGTTTTCTCCATATCTTTTACAGCTTGAAAGTTCACTTCTGTTTATCATTGAGTAATATTTTAGATCTATCACAGTTTGTTCATCCTTTCACCTATTGAAAGACATCTTCGTCACCCCCAAGTTTTGGCAATTATGAATAAAGCGACTTTATAAATACTTGTGTGCAGGTTTTTATGTGGACATAAGTTTTTATGTATAAAAAAGATGATTATTTTCTGTTCTCAGATATGAAATATAGTAGTTTGAGAGTGATAATTTCAGGTGGATATCTTCTACTCGATTTCATGTAGTACTTTCTGCTTCCTGTAAGCTTTGAGGAAAAGTTTGAATACTCCTGTTTTTTTTTTTTTAAGTCAGAAACGTGATGACATTTTGAGCAAGTAGATGCAATGCGGTTATGTCACTGCATTTAGCCAAAAAGCTCCAGGCCATTTATATATGTCAGTGTCTCCTTCCCCAGTGATCCTGAAAAGCAAAGAAGCTGGTTTTTGAAGTTAAGACTTTAGGATATCGCTTCTCGGCCTTTTGGCTAAGATCAAGTGAAGACTTTAGGAGAACATCTGCGAACATTCAGGAAACTGAAAATCACTGTGTCCATTAGGAAAACAATTGGATTAAATACAGTATACTCAATATCAGCTCCACTTTTGTAAAGTATAAATATGGATTTTTTTAAGAGATGGGGGAGACACTCCAGCTCATGAAGAGATGAATCAATTCCCTTTGTAAGAGAAAGGAATGGGAAATATAAATTCTCTTCAGAAATGAAAAGTTTAAACTGGACATACACTTTGACTGAGAATCATTCCTAGGTCCCTCCAGAAAGGACACTTGAGTGTCTCAAGGAATCTGTATGAATCCGTCTATGATCGTTGTAAGAACCCCAGAGCATGTTAGCTTTTTGTAAAATACACCTCTCTATTTTCTAGTGTGTCAGGAAGCTGTCTGGGAAGCCTTCAGGACTTTTTGGGATCGACTTCCTGGGCGTGAGGAATATCATTACTGGATGAATTTGTGTGAGGATGGAGTCACAAGTATATTTGAAATGGGCACAAATTTTAGTGAATCTGTGGAACATAGAAGCTTAATCATGAAGGTAAGTGTCACAACAGAGGAATGAATTCCTGGGCTATTGTAGGAGGATATACACAGCTAAAGCCTAAAGGAAGCAAAAACAAGTGGCAAATGCCTGTATTACTCTTTTGTTGAACTGGGCTATCCGAGTAAGCAGCCCTAGCGTGTGGCCTAGTCTTTTATTCCTAGCTCTGGTCTCTATAATATACATTATTAATATTTTCATGTTATTCTGTCTACAAAAAGAAAAAGAAGACATTATTAACTCAGACAAGAGCCTCAGCCTTGTTTATAGATGTAAATATTTGGAAATAATATTCAGCAAAGATTTAGGTTAAGAATATAAATCTGTGACAGCCAAATGTTTTCGCCAAAGTTTTACATGTTATCAACTCAGAGTAAATAGCAATAACTCTAATTAAGACAGACGACATAGTTCATTTGAATAAATGTTAGTGAGGCATAGGTATGATTCTAATAATGAGTGTGTGCACTTGTTTTCCTTGTTTTAAACAGTGTTTTACTCTTAGCAAAGGATAAGTAAACATGCAGAAAGACGAATTACCTGCCACTTTTCCCTTTTCGTGTAGCACATATGTATTCATGACAAGACAGTGAAACTGTCCAGACATATGTGGCAAATTGTTCATGCTGTTTGTTATTCCGTATATCTCCCTGTCCATCTATTCAATTCCTCTGTGTCCTCATATGTAACTTCCCTTGCAAGGAACCAACCCTCAGCCTAGAAGATTTAGCTACCATAATTCTTTGAGCTCCCACAATTCTTTATTCATTTTTAATACTGTACTTTTTATATTTTATGATGATTAGTTGTATATGTGACTAATTCCTCTGCTAGACTGTAAGGCACAAGGCAAGGATTATGTCATTGTTCATTTTTGCTTTCCCGTAAGGTAGTAAAGCTGCAATAGATATTTGTTTAAATGAGTATACAAGCAATAACTATATTGTATTTTTTTACTTGGTACAATTTGTAAACTTTATGAAGATTATTTTAAGTACTGATTCTAAGTATTATATACTTTACAGAGACTGAGGAAATAATTACTGACTCAATAACACTGAGCTATTTTGTGTATAATCAAATCAGATTAGTATATCGTAAAGGTAATAAAACATATTATCCTATTCTATTTTAAAATTTTATTTATAGTATAAGAATTATATTATACTCTTAACATTTAGTCCAAGAGAGGAATGATCTTATTAAATGGGGGATGTTGGGGAGAGAAGGATGGTTTGATAAACATGGGTGGACTAAAGACAAATTTTGCAGGGGTACAAATGTTTTGAAGCTGTGCAGGGCTTTGTGTGTTTTAAAATGAACGCGACTTTTAATCATGGCACCTCACATTTTAATCAAAGGTATTGCATGTGTTTTTTTGCTTGTCACATTTTTAACTGCTCAGCATTAATAACTATGTTAAAAGCTACTATTTTTTCAGTATCTACCATGTACCACGTCATGTATCAAACTCATTAATAAGTTATTAGATGTTATAACGGCAACCTTACAAGGAGGTGGTAATATCCCCATTTTACAGATAAGGACATAGAATTATTAAATTCTTTATTCTATAACATTAAACCAGATATGATGGAGCTTAAATCCAAATCCAGTTCTCTTTTCCGAAATTGGTTTTCTTTCCTTCACACCATTGGGCCTCCTTTCTCAATCATTACCAATTTTACAAATTGCAGTGGCTAACATGGGATAGCTATTTAAGGGAAACTATATAGACATACACACACATATACATACTTATATTTCTAATTGTGTTGCCTATCTTAATGATGTCCACAATATAGGATCAGCCATTAGTGTAGCAAATATATATGATGGGTTAGTATTACCAGAAGAACACAATCTTCTGATGTTACTTTGGAATGTATCTCTTACAAGTGGAACTTTTAGTAAATTTAGATTTGAAGGCATAGAAAATATTCTTCCAATAATTATTCAATAGAAAAAGCAGATGAAGGGAATGATGTGTTGCCTGGATAGAGTTGTAAATGATAAGTACAAGTTAGTTAAATGAGTAAGATTGCGGATAAACATTCTAGCAGAAAGGACAGCATGAGCCAAGTGTTTGTAGGGAATGACCTGGACCAATATACCAAAAAGTAGACTGGGAATGACAGGAGATCAGACTGAAAAAATGGATAACTGAACTAGCTTGGATTTAACTCTGTAGATCTTAGGAAACCATTGAAGGGTTGTAGGTAGGTAAGTTGCAGGAACTGATTTGGCAGTTTTGAATTTTAAAAAGGTCGTTATGGTTTCTACATAGCATAGGATGGATTATGGGAGATAAAACTGGAGCAGAGAGACAAGGTAGGGTGTTGCTTCAGTACTCCAGGCCAAGGAGGATAAGGATACCAACCAGACCATGAGATAGACAAAGGGAACCTGAGAGATGTAAACAGGAACAAAATTAGCAGGACTCTGATGGGTTGAGACAGGGTGAAGGAATGGCCCAGGAAGCCTTCCAGTTTCTAGCTTGGGTAACTAAACCAATAACTGGGGCAAAGAAGCAGCTTTGTAGATGTGGCAGGGAGAATGAGTTCACTTTTGATGTGTTCATTTGAACCACCTGTGTGAAATATGAATTGCTTGATATTTAGGTATGAAGCCAAGGATAGGGGTTTGGGATGTCAGTGTTGCTATAGGAATCACCATTTTGGACTTAGCGCAGGCATACCTCGTTTTATTGTGCTGCCCTTTATTGTGCTTCACAGATACTGCAGTTTTTTACAGATCAAAGGTTTATGACAACTCTGTGTCAAGCAAGTCTGTTGGTGACATTTTTCCAACAGCCTGTGCTCAGTTTGTGTCTCTGTCTCACATTTTGGTAATTCTCAAATTATTTGAAACTTTAAAAAATTATTTTCTTTATCTCTTATGTAATCTGTGATCAGTGATCTTTGATTATTACAATTACAATTACTATTGTAATGGTTCTGGAGTGCCATGAACAATATCCATGTAAGACAACAAGTTTAATCGATAAATGTTGTTTGTGTTTCAGCTACTCTACCCACTGACTGACTACCCCTGAGGTCTCTTTCCGTCTCCTCAGGCCTCCCTGTTCCCCGAGATACAGCAATATTGAGATCAGGCCAGTTAATAACCCGACAATGGCTTCTAAGTGTTCAAGTGAAAAGAATAGCATGTCTCTCACTTTAAATCAAAAGCTAGAAATGATTAAGCATAGTGAGGAAAGTATGTCAAAAGCTGAGATAGGCCTTAAGCTAGGTCTCTTGCATCAAACAGTTAGCTAAGTTGTGAATGCAAAGGAAAAGTTCTTGAAAGAAATTAAAAGTGGGGGTCGGGGCCAAGATGGCCAACTAGAAGCAGCAGCAATCTGTGGCTCCCATCTAAAAGAACCATAACAGCATGTGAGTCCTGCACTGGCAGCCGAGGTATCCAGGTTCTGTTATCAGAACTGACTAGGCAGCTGGCCTGACACACAGAGAGGCAGGAAGAGCGGTGTGGTGCCGCGGGCCCCAGCCAAGGGAGGCAGTGAATGAGCCTGCTACCCAGCCTGGGAAAACGTGCTTTTTCCATGGAACTGTGCAACTCACGGATCAGAAGCTCTCACTTGTGAGCCCACACCACCGGGGCCTAGGGTCCCAACCACAGAACCCAGCAGATTTTCAACAGCCACTAAGCTAGAATCTGCTTAAGCCTGCAGAGCTCCCAGCAGGAGGGGCAACCAGCACCACAGCTGCGGCTGCCTGCTGTCTAAGCCCTTTGAGCTCCTTGCAGGAGGGGCTATGGCCAACAATGGGACCCATAGCTGCCTAACACACTAAGCTCCCAGGCGGGGGAAGGGGGGCAGCCATCTCTATAGCTCCAGGCCATGTCTTTCCTCTGCTGGAGGCAGGGAGGCTGGACTGCTTTGTGCCAAGAAGTATCCCCCACAGCCCAACACACTGGCTGTGGCAGACTGCAGACAGAGCGCCTCTTCAGGCCGGACCTTGACACGTCCCTCCTCACTGGGCAGGGCCTCCCTGCAGGAACTCCAACAACTCCATCCAGGGGCTTAGGGACAGACTCTAATCTCTCTGGGCCTGAGCCTCTAGGGGGAGGGGTGGCCACAGTCTCCGTGGACTGTCAGACTTTAGCCTTCCCTCCTGGTAGTTCTGAGGAATCTGGGTAGCCCAGATGAGTGAGTTTCCCCACAGTGAAGCACACTCCCTCCACCAAGGCACAGTCAAAGTGCTTCGTTAAGTGGGTCCTGTTCCCTATGCTACCCAACTGGGTGAGACCCTCTAACGCAGTTTCTTCACAGTGTCTCCTGTATAGGGGTTGTCAGACACCCTATACAGGGGCATTTCTACTGGCATCAGGTTGGTGCCCCTTGAGGTCAGATATCACAGAGGAAGGAGCAGGCACCCATCTTTGCTGTTCTCCAGTCTCCTCGAGTGACATCTCCAGGCATGGGAATGAATCAGATGAAGAGGGGCTGAAGTGAACCCCTTGCAAACGGCAGCAGCCCTGCAGAAGAGGGAGCTGACCATTGCAAGAAAAACAAACAAACAAACAACAACAGCATCAACAACAAAAAATTCCCTACAAAAACCGAATCCAAGGGTCAGCAGCCTCAAGGATTAATACTAGACAAACTTATGAAGATGAGAAAGAATCAACAAAAAAAGGTTGAAAACCCAAAAGGCCAGAGTGCTTCTCCTCCTCCAAATGATTGCAGTGCCTCTCCAGCAAGGATGCAGAACTGGATGAAGGATAAGACGGATGAATTGACAGAAGTAGGCGTCAGAAGGTGGGTAATCACAAACACTGCAGAGCTAAAGGAGCATGTTCTAACCCAATACAAACAAGCTAAGAACCTTGATAGAATGTTACAGGAGCTGCTAACTCAAATAACAAGTTGAGAGAGGTATGTAAATGACCTGATGGAGCTCAAAAACATAGCATGAGAACTTCATGAAAAATACACAGGTATCATAGCCAAATCGACCAAGCGGAAGAAAGGATATTAGAGTTTGAAGACCATTTTGCTGAAATAAGGCATGCAGACAAGATTAGAAAAAAAGAATGAAAAGGAACAAACAGAACCTCTGAGAAATATGGGACTATGTAAAAAGACTGAACCTATGATGAGTGGAGCACCTGAAAAAGACAGGGAGAAAGGACCAAATTGCAAAACATACTTCAGGATATTATCCAGGAGAACTTCCCCAACCTAGCAAGACAGGTCAACATGCAAATTCAGGAAATACAGAGAACACTCTATGATACTGCATGAGAAGATCAACCCCAAGACACATAATCATCAGATTCTCTAAGGTTGAAATGAAGAAAAAAATGTTAGAGGCAGCCAGAGAGAAAGGCAGGGTTGCCAACAGAGGGCAAGCACGTCAGACTAACAGTGGACCTCTCAGCAGAAACCCTACAAGCCAGAAGAGAGTGGGAGCCAATATTCAACATTCTTAAATAAAAGAATTTTCAACCCAGAATTTCATGTTCAGTCAAACTAAGCTTCATAAGTGAAGGAGAAATAAAATCCTTTCCAGACAAGCAAATGCTGAGAGATTTCATCACCATCAGGCCTGCCTTGCAAGAGCTCCTGAAGGAAGCACTGAATATGGAAAGGAAAAACTGGCACCAGTCACTGCAGAAACACACCAAAATACAAAGACTGAAGACACTGTGAAGAAACTGCATCAACTAGTGTGCAAAAATAACCAACTAGCATCATGATGACATAATCAAATTCACACATAACAGTATTAACCTTAAATGTAAATGGAATAAATGCCCTAATTAAAAGACACAGACTGGCAAATTGGATAAAGAGTCAAGACTCACTGGTGTCCTGTATACAGGAGACCCACCTGACATGCAAAGACATACATAGGCTCAAAATAAAGTGATGGAAAATTTACCAAGCAAATGGAAAGAAAAGAAAAAAAAGCAGGGGTTGCAATCCTAGTCTCTGACAAAACAGACTTTAAGCCAACAAAGGTAAAAAAAGACAAAGAAGGGCATTACATAACAGTAAAAGGACCAATTCAAAAAGAAGAGCTAACTATCCTGAATACATATGCACCCAATACAGGAGCACCCAGATTCATAAAACAAGTTCTTAGATGCCCACAAAGAGACTTAGATTCCCACACAGTTATAATGGGAGACTTTAACACTCTGCTGTCATATTAGACAGATCAACAAGACAGAAAATTAACAAGGATATTCAGGACTTGAATTCAGCTTGGGATCAAGTGGACCTAACAGTCATCTACAGAACTCTCCACCCCAAATCAACAGAATACACATTCTTCTAAGCGCCACATGGCACTTACTCTAAAATTGACCACATAACTGTAAGTAAAACACTCCTCAACAAATGTAAAAGAACTGAAATCATAACAAACAGTCTCACAGACCACAGTGCAATCCTGTTAGAACTCAGGATTAGGAAACTCACTCAAAACCACACAATTACATGGAAATTAAACAACCTGCTCCTGAATGACTCCTGGGTAAATAATGAAATTAAGGCAGAAATCAAGAAGTTATTTGAAACCAATGAGAACAAAGACACAATGTACCAGAAGCAGTGTTAAAAGGGAAATTTATAGCACTAAATGCCCACAAGAGAAAGCAGGAAAGATCTAAAATCGACATGCTAACATCACAATTAAACAGCCAGAGAGGCAAGTGGAAACTAATCAAAAGCTAGCAGAAGACAAGAAACAACTAAGATCAGAGCAGAATTGAAGGAGACAGAGACATGACAAATCCTCCAAAAACAAACAAACAAACAAACAAACAAAAAATCAATGAATCCAGGAGCTGGTTTTCTGAAAAAATTAACAAAATAGATTGACTGCTAGCTATCCTAATAAAGAAGAAAAGAGAGAAGACTCAAATAGACACAATAAATAATGATAAAGGGGATATTACCATTGATCCCACAGAATTAAAAACTGCCATCAGAGAATACTATAAACACCTCTATGCAAATAAACTAGAAAATCTCGAAGACATGGATGAATTCCTGGGCACATAAACCCTCCCCAGACTAAATCAGGAAGAAGTCCTGAATAGATTCAGAATCGCTGAATAGACCAATAACAAGTTCTGAAATTGCAGTAATTAATAGTCTACCAATCAAAAACAAAACAAAACAAAACAAACAAACAAACAAACAAAAAAACCTGGGACCAGATGGATTCACAGCTGAATTCTACCAGAGATACGAAGAGGAGCTGGTACTATTCCTTCTGAAACGATTGCAAACAATTGAAAAGGAAGGACTCCTCCCTAACCCGTTTTATGAGGCCAGCATCATCCTGATACCAAAACCTGGCAGGCGCACAACAAAAAAAGAAAACTTCAGGCCAATATGCCTGATGAACATTGATGCAGAAATCCTCAATAAAATACTGGCAAACCCAATCCAGCAGTACATCAAAAAGCTTATATAGCACAATCAAGTTGGCTTCATCCCTGGGATGCAAGGCTCGTCCAACATATGCAAATCACTAAACGTAATCCATCACATAAACAGAACCACAGTCATCTCAATAGATGCAGAAAAGGCCTTTGGCAAAATTCAACAGCCTTTCATGTTAAAAACTCTCAACAAACTAGGTATTGATGGAACATATCTCAAAATAATAAGAGCTATTTATGACAAAAACCCACACCCAATATCATACCGAATGGGCAAAAGCTGGAAGCATTCCCTTTGAAAACCGGCACAAGACAAGCATGCCCTCTCTCACTACTCCTATTCAACATAATATTGGAATTTCTGGCCAAGGCAATCAGGCAAGAGAAAGAAATGTATTCAAGCAGGAAGAGAGGAAGTCAAATTGACTCTGATTGCAGACAACATGGTTCTATATCTAGAAAACCCCAGTGTCTCAGCTCCAAAACTCCTTAAGCTGATAAGCAACTTCAGCAAAGTCTCAGAATACAAAATCAATGTGCAAAATACACACGCATTCCTATACACCAATTATAGACAAGCAGAGAGCCAAATCATGAATGAACTCCCATTGACAATTGCTACAAAAAGAATAAAATATCTAGGAATACAGCTAACAAGGTATGCAAAGAACCTCTTCAGGGAGAACTACAAACCACTCACTGCTCAAGGAAATAAGAGAGGACACAAACAAATGAAAAAACATTCCATCTTTATGAATAGGAAGATACAATATTGTGAAAATGGCCATATTGCCCAAAGTAATTTATAGACTCAATGCTATTCCCATCAAACTACCATTGACATTCTTCACAGAATTAGAAAAAACTACTAAAAAGGGCCTGT
>NW_012106564.1:264615-332902 GCF_000951045.1 Mandrillus leucophaeus
AAACCTGGGACCAGATGGATTCACAGCTGAATTCTACCAGAGATACGAAGAGGAGCTGGTACTATTCCTTCTGAAACGATTGCAAACAATTGAAAAGGAAGGACTCCTCCCTAACCCGTTTTATGAGGCCAGCATCATCCTGATACCAAAACCTGGCAGGCGCACAACAAAAAAAGAAAACTTCAGGCCAATATGCCTGATGAACATTGATGCAAAAATCCTCAATAAAATACTGGCAAACCCAATCCAGCAGTACATCAAAAAGCTTATATAGCACAATCAAGTTGGCTTCATCCCTGGGATGCAAGGCTCGTCCAACATATGCAAATCAATAAACGTAATCCATCACATAAACAGAACCACAGTCATCTCAATAGATGCAGAAAAGGCCTTTGGCAAAATTCAACAGCCTTTCATGTTAAAAACTCTCAACAAACTAGGTATTGATGGAACATATCTCAAAATAATAAGAGCTATTTATGACAAAAACCCACACCCAATATCATACCGAATGGGCAAAAGCTGGAAGCATTCCCTTTGAAAACCGGCACAAGACAAGCATGCCCTCTCTCACTACTCCTATTCAACATAATATTGGAATTTCTGGCCAAGGCAATCAGGCAAGAGAAAGAAATGTATTCAAGCAGGAAGAGAGGAAGTCAAATTGACTCTGATTGCAGACAACATGGTTCTATATCTAGAAAACCCCAGTGTCTCAGCTCCAAAACTCCTTAAGCTGATAAGCAACTTCAGCAAAGTCTCAGGATACAAAATCAATGTGCAAAATACACACGCATTCCTATACACCAATTATAGACAAGCAGAGAGCCAAATCATGAATGAACTCCCATTGACAATTGCTACAAAAAGAATAAAATATCTAGGAATACAGCTAACAAGGTATGCAAAGAACCTCTTCAGGGAGAACTACAAACCACTCACTGCTCAAGGAAATAAGAGAGGACACAAACAAATGAAAAAACATTCCATCTTTATGAATAGGAAGATACAATATTGTGAAAATGGCCATATTGCCCAAAGTAATTTATAGACTCAATGCTATTCCCATCAAACTACCATTGACATTCTTCACAGAATTAGAAAAAACTACTAAAAAGGGCCTGTATAGCTAAGACAATCCTAAGCAAAAACAGCAAAGCTGGAGGCATCATGCTACCTGACTTCAAACTAGACTGCAAGGCTACAATAACCAAAACAGCATGGTACTGGTGCCGAAACAGACATATAGACCAATGGAACAGAACAGAGACCTCAAAAATAACACCACATATCTACAACCATCTCATCTTTGACAAACCTGACAAAAACAAGCTGGAGAAAGAATTCCCTGTTTAATAAATGGTGCTGGGAAAACTGGTTAGCCACATGCAGAAAACTGAAACTGGACCACTTCCTTACACCTTATACAAAAATTAACTCAAGATAGATTAAAAACTTAAATGTAAAACCCAAAACCATAAAAACCCTAGAAGAAAACCTAGGCAATACCATTCAGGACGTAGGCATGGGCAAAGATTTCCTGACGAAAATGCCAAAAGCAGTAACAACAAAAGTCAAAATTGACAAATGGGATCTAATTAAACTAAAAAACTCCTGCACAGCAAAAGAAACTCTCATCAGAGTGAAGAGGCAACCTACAGAATGTGAGAAAATTTTGCAATCTACCCATCTGACAAAGGTCTAATATCTAGAATCTACAAGGAACTTAAGTTTACAAGAAAAAACCCCCATCAAAAAGTGGGTATAGGATGTAACAGCATTTCTGAAAAGAAGACATTTATACAGCCAACAAACATATGAAAAAAAGCTCATCATCACTGGTCGTTTGAGAAAAGCAAATCAGAACCAAAATGACATACCATCTCACACCGATCAGAATGGCGATTATTAAGAAGTCAAGAAACAATAGATTCTGGCGAGGCTGTTGAGAAATAGGAATGCTTTTACACTGCTGGTGGGAATGAAAATTAGTTCAACTATTGTGGAACACAATGTGGTGATTCCTTAAGGATCTAGAACCAGAAATACCATTTGACCCAGCAATCCCATTTTTGGGTATACACCCAAAGGAATATAAATCATTCTACTATAAAGACACAGGCACATGTATGTTTATTGCAGCACTATTTACAATAACAAAGACATGGAACCTACCCAAATGCCCATCAATGATAGACTGAATGAAGAAAATGTGGTACATATATACCATGGAATACTATGCAGCCATAAAAAGGAATGAGATCATATCCTTTGCAGGGACATGGATGAAGCTGGAAGCCATCATTCTCAGCAAACTAACCCAGGAACAGAAAACAAAACACCACATGTTCTCATTAATAAGTGGGAGTTGAATAGTGAGAACACATGGACAAAGGAAGGGGAACAACATAAACCAGGGCTAGTTGGGGGGTGGGGGCCAAGGGGAGGGAGAGCATCAGGACAAATAGCTAATGCATGTGGGGCTTAAAAACTAGATGATGGGCTGATAGGTGCAGCAAACCACCATGGCACATGTATACCTGTGTAACAAACCTACACATTCTACACTTGTATCCTGGAACTTAAAGCAAAAGTAAATAAATAAATAAATAAATAAATAAAAATAAATTAAAAGTGCTATTCCAGTGAGCAAATGAGTGATAAGTAAGCAGAACAGCCTTCTTGCTGATATGGAGAAGGTGTTAGTGGTCAGAGTGGAAGATCAGAGCAACCATAACATTCCCTTAACCAAAGCCAGATCCAGAGCAAGGCCTCACTCTTTTCAATTCTGTGAAGGCTGAGAGAGGCAAGGAAGCTTCAGAAGAATAGTTGGAAGATAGCAGAGGTTGGTTTATGTAGTTAAGAAAAGAAGCTATCTTCATAACATAAGCAAGTACTGATGCAGAAGCTGTAGCAAGTTGTCTAGAAGATCTAGTTAAGATAATTTATGAAGGTGGCTACATGGAATGAAAGATTTTTAATGTAGATGAAGCAGCTTTCTACTGGACAAAGATGCCACCTAGAACTTCGATAGTGAGAGAGAAGTCAATACCTGGCTTCAATGAAGGACAGGCTGAATTTCTTGTTATAGGATAATGCAGTTAGTGACTTAAGTTGGAAGGCAATGCTTATTTACCGTGCCAAAAATCCTAGGGCCCTTAAGAAATATGCTAAATCTACTCCACTTATGCTCTATAAATGGAACAAAAAGTCTGATGGCACCACATCTGTTTACAGTATGGTTTACTGAATCTTTTAAGCCCATCTTTGACACCTACTGCTCAGAATTTTTTTTTTTCAAGTATTACTGCTCATGGGCAATGCATGTAGCCACCCAAGAGCTCTGATGGGGATGTACAAGGAGATTAATGTTGTTTTTGTGCCTGCCAATACAATATTTATTCTGCAGCCCATGGAGTAAGGAGTAATTTCAACTTTTAAGTGTTGTGATTTTAGAAATACTTTTCATGCAGCTGCCATAGATAGTGATTTCTTTGATGGATCTAGGCAAAGTGAACTGAAAATCTTCTGGAAAGGATTTACCATCTAGATGGCACTCACAACATTCATGACTCAATAGGTGAGGTCAAAATACCAACATGAATAAGGGTTTGGAAGACGTTGATTCCAACTCTCATGGATGACTTGGAGGGGCTCAAGACTTCATTAGAGGAAGTAACCACAGATGTGGTGGAAATAGCAAGAGAACTAGACTTAGAAGTACAGCCTGAAGATGAGACTAAATTACTACAATCTCATAATAATACTTGAATGAATAAGAAATTTCTTCTTATGAATGAACAAAGAAAGTTGTTTCGTCAAATGGAATCTACTTCTGGTAAAGATGCTGGGAACACTATCGAAATGACAGTAAAGGATTTAGAATATTACATAAACTCAGTTGATAAAGAAGTGACAGGATTTGAGAGGATTGACTCCAATTTTAAGAGAAGTTTTAGATAAAATGTTATCAATAGCATTATATATTACAGGGAAATCTTTTGTGAAAGAAAAATTCAATTAATGGGGCCAAATTCATTGTTGTCTTATTTTTATGAAGCTGCCACCATTCCCTCAATCATCAGCAGCCATCATTCTGATTAGTCAGCAGCCATCAACTGGGAGGCAAGACCCTCCAGAAGCAGAAAGATGATGACTTGCTGAAGGCTCAGAGTATTGTTAGCATTTTTTAGCAATGAAGTATTTTAAAATTAAGGTATATACCTCTTTTAGATGTGATGTTATTGCACTTTTAATAGACTACAGTATAATGTGAACATAACTTTTATATGCACTGGAAAACTAAAAAAATATGTGACTTGCTTTACTGGGATATTTGCTTCATTGAGCTTTTATGTGATCTGGAACCAAACCTGTAATATATCAGAGGTATGCCTATAATTGAAACCATGAGAGTGGCTGAGATTATTCTGGGAGAATCTGTAGAGCAAGAAGAGCAGTGAGTCATTTCTAAATGCAATGAGACGTACTTAGAGTAATAGTCTCTCTGTTTTACCCATGAGGAAATTGAGGCCCGGCACCAGAAAGATTTTGGGATTTTCCTATATAGCTAAGGAGAGGAAACTGGAACTTGAAACTAGGTCTCCTGATTCCAAGTCACTATTCCTTCTATCATATTGATCTCAAAATAACAATCCTAATTTAGGGGAAACTTGCAGGCAATTTGCTTTAGAATGCCCCTGGAGAATAATCCAATTATTGGTATGATATGTCTTTTTTGTCTGAATTCTGTAGAAACAAATTTATCAATTATTTTATCCACATGTTTACATTGTTCTAGGATGAGAATTACTATAAATACATCAGATAAAAAATTCTTTGATTCTAAGTCCATGGCAGGTTTATGTAAAACTCTGCAAATCTATAACTTTGATACCTTTACAAAATGATTGGCAGATCAAGTCTGTTATTTGTGCCCATTAAGAAAGAGCATAGGAACTTTTGTGCATATAAGCAGACTGAATGTCAGGGTGTTGCAATAGTCACAAAACAAACTTGGTATCATTAGTACTTGTTTTAATCACTTGTCTAACCATAGAGAATAGTAACATGGATTCTACCATGTTAGGGCAGTAGTGGTCCCTATGAAATAAGTTTTATTTACTCCTTAATAACTGTTGTTAACTCAGTCATTTTTATGTCTTTGTTTTCCTTAGAAACTGACTTATGCAAAGGAAACTGTAAGCAGGTGAGTGTCTCTTTTTCCCAAAATTCATGTTTGGCAACACAGATGTGTCATAACCGAATTCAAGACTCACCCCAAATTTAATGGTGCCTTTCTATTTTCTTGCCAGTTTGCAATGACCAGGCCTGTGGATAAGTCCCAAATATTTTTCCTCATTCCCAAGCCACCTTTATTTCCAAACCACCACCACAGCCACTGTGCGCATTTGCTGTCTGACCTTATTATGAGGCAAACTTGCTCCTCTCTTAGATAAGAAAACAGATTTATGGCTTATATGGAATCACCTATTATTGTCGAGGTTTAAAGGCTAATGATGAAATTGTTCTGAAATGGTACACCACAGTTGAGGATACTTTATTAAATGATGGGTGGTGCTATGGATCAATTTATTGACTATTGATGATTATGTTCTTGAAACTTAGGAATAGCATAACCTTGATGAGTCTATCAGTATTTTGATTCTTGACTCTGTTCACCATGGGCTTGGGGCTAAGGTAATTTCTGGCTTCTGGGAAGTATCAGTACAAAAAAGATCACAGAAGGTAAGGGATTTTGAGCCTATAGGGGCTAAAGCTTTCCAATTCTATTCATCATCAGAGTATCTAAATTGTAATAGCATGTGGGTGGTTATATAGGAAAGCACCACTAGAGCATGCAATCCAGGTCACAGTCCAGAATTTTGCCTCAAATTAGAGGGAAGGACAGATTGAAAAACCAAGTAGGTGAGTCAGTGTCCAGAGATCCAACCTGGGCATCAGAGTCAGGGCAAAACCATAAATGGAATATATATGTGGGTGGTAGTGGGGTGTATCCAGGTTTCAAATCAAACACAAGTAAATAGGAAAGAAGTGGGACTCTGTGTGGTATTATTCATACAGCCAATGGCACTGAGTCTATACCAGGGTGTGGGATGATTGAATATTTACTTAAATATGGGGTCATGTGGTCTCTTGGGTGTGGTTTATTCTGTTTTAATTTTTATATTTATTTATTTGGAGACAGGGTCTTGATCTGTCACCCAGGCTGGAGTGCAGTGGCATGATCACAGCTCACTGCAGTCTCGAGCTCCCAGGCTTAAGTGATCCTCCACTTCTGCTGCCCAAGTAGTTGGGACTACAGGCACAAACCATCATGCCCAGCCAATTTTTTTTGTATTTTTTGTAGAGACAGGGTTTTGCTATGTTGCCCAGGCTGGTTTTGATCTCCTGGGCTCAAGCAATTGGCCCGCCTCAGCCTCCCAAAGTGTTGCGATTGACTGCAGGCATGAGCCACTATGCCTGTCTGTGTGTGGTTTCTTCACCACAGAGAGGCAGAGCTCAGAGATTCCTTGTGATTGCCACTGCAACAGACAGTGGATCAGTAAATCTACGGTTGTAATGATAGAACTAGAAGGAACCTTAGAGGTCGCTTCATCCAACTTTCACAGTCTATTGGCTCAATTAACTTCTCTAAGATCTCTTTAAGTTCATTGTGCCCGAAGCTATATCAATCATTTCCTCATAAATCTGTTTCTTTCTAGGTTCCTCTTATCAGTGAATGAATGGCATTATCATCCATCTAGTTGCCCATATTCTTTTCTCTTGCTTTCTCCCTTCTCTTCTCCTATTTTCTAATTATCCCTTGATTCCATCCATTTGTCTCTGACCCCACAGTCTCTACACTAATTCGTATAATCAACACTTATTTCCTGGTACAGAGGCTTGCCAAGAGTTCTCTCTACTTCCCTCTGAGCCCTCCTCTCCACCCCGGCCAGAAATCTTCAAAAGAATAAATTTGATCACGTGCCTCTCCTCTGTAAGACAATTTAATAGTTCCTCATTGCTTTTAAGATCAAAATTAACATGACCCACAAGGCTCTTCACAGTTAGGCCTGTGCCCAGCCTCATCTGTCTCAGTTTCCTTCTCAAACTCTATGGTTTAGCCACAGTTTTTCAGAGTAGTCTTGAGCCATTGTGTTTCCATATTTGTTGCCTGACTAACATTATCAAACACGTAATAGCATTTTAACATTTATTGATTGCTTACAGTATACTAGATACTTAACATATATTAATTTATTTAATCCTCTGAGTTTAAGCCTCTGAATTATGTACTTTTACTATCTTTATTTGATAGACGAAGAAACAGTATTAGAGTTTAAATAACTCAAGGTAATCCAGCTTATTTGATTCTTAAGCATCTGATTTTTAACCTCTATTAATACTGCCTTTTACTGTGTAAAATATGTTACCTCACTTAATTATTACAACAACAACAACCAAAAACCTAAGTTAGTAATACTCTTACAGGAATCCAAAATATGAATAAAATCAGTAATGCATACAAATCAGTAACTGCACAAAATACCTAAAGCCTGACTCTTCTTGAAAAATCTACCATGTAGCCTTTAGCAGGTTTCTGCCGGATCCTAATGAATGAATAAAAATGGATCTTACTCATTTTTGTAACCCTAATAGGTAACAATCTTGAGGAAATGCACTGTTTTAGGATTTGTTGTAAGCTCTACATTAACTAGCACCAAATGTGTATGTAGTGTAATCTTAATATGTACAGTTTGTATTGCTTTGGTTGACTTTGTTTAACCAATCAGACCAATATCAAAACATGCTTGTGTTCATAGTGCACATATGTGCACACACACCCATACATAGAGAGAGGGAAGAGAAGTCAATTCCAAGGATAATTTTTTAAAAATTTAGCTTTTATTTTAGATATAAAGGATACATGTGTAGGATTGTTACATGGGTATATTGGACCCAGGTAGTAAGCAGAGTACCCAATATGTAGTTTTTCAACCCACACCCACCTGCCCTCTAGTAGTCCACAGTGTCTATTATTCCCATGTTTATATCCGTATATGCTCAGTGTTTACCTCTCCCTTATAAGTGAGAACATGCAGTATTTGGCTTTCTGTTCCTACATTAATTCACTTAGGATTATGGCCTCCAATTCCATCCAAGTTGCTGCAAAGGACATGAGTTCATTCTTTTTCCTGGTTGCATAGTATTCCATGGCATATATGTACCATATTTCCTTTATCCAATCCACCATTGATGGCCACCTCGATTGATTCCATGTTTTTGCTGTTATGAATAGCTAGTGATGAACATGCGAGTGCATGTATCTTTTTGATATAATGATATGGGATTGCTGGTTTGAATGGTAGCTGTGTTTTAAGTTCTTTGAGAAATCTCCAAACTGCTTTTCACAGTGGCTGAACTAATTTACATTCCTACTAATAGTATATAATCATTTCTTTTTCTCTGCAACTTCATCAACATCTGTTATTTTCTGATTTTTTAGTAGCCATTCTGACTCGTGTGAGATGGCATTTCATTGTAGTTTTGATTTGCATTTCCCTGAGTATTACTGATGCTAAGTATTTTTTCATATATTGACCTCATATATGTCTTCTTTTGAGAAGTGTCTGTTCATGTCCTTTGCCTACTTTTTAATGGGGTTATTTGTTTTTTGCTTTTTGAATTGTTTAAATTCCCTATAGATTCTGGATATTAGACTTTCGTCAGATGCCTAGTTTGTGAATATTTTCTCCCATTCTGTAGGTTATCTGTTTAGTATGTTGATAGTTTCTTTTGCTGTGCAAAAGCGCTTTAGTTTAATGAAGTCCCACTTGTCAATTTTTGTTTTTGTTGCAATTGCTTTTGGGGGCTTGGTCATAAATTCTTTGCCAAGACCAATGTTGAAAAGGATATTTTCTAAGTTTTCTTCTAGAGTTTTTTTAGTTTGAGGCCTTACATTTAATTATTTAATCAATTTTTAGTTAATTTTGGTATATGATAAAAGGTAGGGTTCTAGTTTTTTTCTTCTACATATGGCTAGCCAGTTAGCCCAGCAGGATTTATTGAATGGGGAATCCTTTCTCCATTGTTCATTTTTGTCAGCCTTGTTGAAGATCAGATGGTTGTAGATGTGCAGCTTTATTTCTGAGTTTTCTATTCTGTTCCATTGGTCTATGTGTCTGTTTTTGTGCCAGTACCATGCTGTTTTGGTTACTGTAGCCTTATAGTTTAGTTGGAAGTTGGATAGTGTGATGCCTCTGGCTTTGTTCTTTTTGCTTAGGATTACTTAGGCTATTCAGGCTCTTTTTTGATTCCACGTGAATTTTAAAGTAGTTTTTTTTCTAATTCTGTGAAGAATGACATTGCTAGTTTGATAGGAATAGTATTGAATCTGTAAATCGCTTTGGGCAGTATGGCCATTTTAATGACATTGATTCTTCCAATCCATGAGCATGAGACTTTTTTGATTGATTTAGCTTTGGGTGTGGCCAAGATGGCCACACTGTAAATTTTGCAAAGGCTATGTTTCCATGTTAATTAGTCATGGATACATGCTAAGTACATTTTGTTTCAACAGATTCTGTGTTACTATACCCTGACAGTAACACAATATTCCTGAAAACCTAACTTCAGACCTTACTGGATTTCATCATTCAAAGAGAAAAATGTATATCTGTGCTGTTTTCCTGCTAAGAGATGTATTTCTTGCATAATGTATCAACTACTAAATACCTGATCACAGTGCACCTCATTCACAACTACTAGGAGGTGATTAGAGAAGGAGGGGGGAATGAATGAAAGTCTGTTAATTGGTTAAAGCAGAATGGGTTTTCTCTGGAGCTGCCCCAAATTGATTATCTCATTCATTTCCTTGGGTTCTCCTGCCTGCTGATTCAAACTGTCCCATCTTTCTGTGCATCAGCTGGAAACAAACACCTTCTTTCTCTCTTTCACCATCCCAACTCCCAAGAGGAATTTTTAAAAAGAAAGATAAAATGATTCTGCCCATGTGAAGAGAAAGTCTTTCATCATAAGAACTAGCCTATAATGCAGCACATGCCATCAGAAGCTAGACTGGTAATGCAATGCACATACAGTGTGAGTATATATATCTACAAATGTTGAGGCAGTACAATTTCCAAGCATTCAAAGTACTGATATGCACTTGCATGTTAAAATATCATAAAGATGCCAAAGAATAGAGAGATGACACTTTTTCTTCCTTATCTTGTCATAGAGTTAGGCTGGTAGACTTCATGGTAGACCACTATAAGAGGTAGACCACTATCAGAGGTAGACCATAATTTAGTTTTCTGGGTTGGATATTGAAGCATGCCATTTCACTCTAAATCTGGGCCTAATAACTAAAAATACTAATATATCAGCAGTTACTTAGAATATTGTGAAAAGCTTCTTACTCACAAGAATGGACAATGATGTTTGCCCTTTTAAATGGTTTAGAATAACCATACTCAATAATCACCTAATTAGAGTCATTTTCAATAAAATTAAAAATATTAGCTAATACTAATGTAGAAGTTATAGGCCAGACATTGTTCTAGTACTTTATTACTTGTATTAATTTACTTAATCCTCTAAACAATATAGTGAGGTAGGTGTTGATATTATCTGTCTCTTAAAGAGAAGGAAATTAAGGCATAGAGAGTTTAAGGGACTTGTCCAAGGTCACAAAGCCAGTGTTCAACCCCTATGCTATAATGCATATGTATTTAAATTATTAGAATATTTTACATCATTCAGAGATTTAAAAAATTGGTTTTCTTTGTTGTGCATATGTGTGTGTGAATGAGAAAGACAAACATGAAGAATGAAAAAAAGTATTTAAATGGTTGCTATAATTTACATACTAAAAGCCCAGACTTCATCACTACAATGGCACTTGTACCCCCTAAATCTATCAAAATTTATAAAAATTTAAAATTAAAAATGATATTATGAACTTTTGTATAGATCTTTGTACCAATTTCAAAATCTTATCTGCTGAAATTCAAAGGAGCTAACTTCAAATGAATAAAGATTTAGAAAGTAGCTACTTTATATTAGATAGACTTCTCCATGATAATGTTTCTTAAACCATCAGTTGTCAGCATATTGAATATGTACCATGTGGCCTGGCTGTGAGTCCATGTAAAGAGGCAGTATAGGAGAGAGACAGAGCTGTAGACAGGAGAGAAATTGAAATTTTAGTGTTTGTCTTATTAACAACTTGTGCTAAATCTTGGTCATTTCACTTTATAGAAAAATGTCTGTTTTTCAGGCTTTAGGAAAGCATCAAATGATCAGGAATAGGATTCCTAGAAAAGCAGGAAGTCCACATCTTTCTGTGTCTGTAGCACATTCAGTGAGAGCAGGGGCAGAACGCACTGATCCCTGTGTGTGTTTCTGTCAGGGATATGGCCTAGTGTGGGGTTATCCTTTTGGTGCACACTGGCAGTACTCTTGCGGCGAAGATGGACCAGTAGAGGCATGGTGGTGATACTCCCTGACCTCTTATGAAACGACATATCCTGAACCCTACCATCATCCCGTACACATTGGCATTTATAGACATATAGAGCTTTACATTTTAACAAGATTTTTTACATTTAATTGTCACAATTACCCTATGAAATCTTTACAGAGTGAAATTCTCCGACGTTCACACAACTTAGTGAGACTTGTTTACAATTCCAATCATTAAGTGACAGAAAAATGGAACTATCAAATTAGTTAACAGTCTCCGGGACATTCTAGCAATGTCAGCAAAAGGAAAATTAATTTGATGGTTGTGGTTTATTAGAAAGCAAGAATTCAATAATGGTTCTATTTTTTTGCAGTTTTGTTTCTTTGAAAAAAGGTTAAATTATGAAATATCTCAGACATAGAGACAAACATTAAGCCTTCTCTGACTCTGGCCCTCTCAAACTTGTGCTCCAGGAGATAATGGTAACTGCAGTAAGCAGATGGCATTGGAAGTGCATTGAAATCCTGTGTGTACAGCTAGGACAAGGTAGAAAGTGCTAGGCACAGATTTTGAGTCTGTCCTAAATATACATGAATTTGTTTAATGCCTACCCAAGATATTTATGCATTCTTCTTTTGCCATTCAAATAATTTCGGTGTATTTTTGTTGTTTATATTGATAAATAGATTTGGTTTCTTGAATATTAGAATTTGTTTACCTATAAAAATATTGATTCACTGGATTCATTAAAACAATGAGTCTCTTTTAATGGAAAGTACTCTCTGGGAAGGTTTACTAAGAATAGCACTGGACTGGGAGTCAAGAGACCTTTTCTTTTTGCTTCTACCTGGCTACTTTGATTTTGGATAAATGACTCAAACAATCTGATGCAATGTTTTTTATCTATAAACTGAGAAGATAGAAGACAACTCATATTTATGATGCCATCTCTACGTGAATGTCAAGTAGACATTTCAAACTCAACACATCCACAAATGAACTCTTGGTTCTCCCATGCCCCCAACCCAATTAACTCTGCTTTTCTATTGGTGGCAATTTTATCATGTCTGTCATTGCAGAACAAAACTTTGTGATCATGCTTTATATTTCTGTTTCTTCCACACCTCACATCCAATCCATCAAGAAATTCTGTTGCCTGTAGATTCAAAATATATCTCGAATCTGATCACTTTTCACCATCTTCACTGCCACCACCCTAGTCTGAGCCACCAGCATCTTTTATTTTTATAATAGCTTCTTAACACGTCTAACCCTTTCCCAACTACAGTACATTTTCAACACAGCAGCCAGAGTGATTTTTTATTTTTCTTATTAGTCTATATATTTGTCAGCTAAGGGAATTTTAACGTTTGCTTAAAACAGTGTTTATCAAACTTTTCTCCCAAAGTCCTCAATGGCAGAAAATATGGACAGTATAGCTTGGAGTTTTTTTTGGTTTGTTTTTGCAAATCCAAACTTCCTTTTCTTTTCTTAAGACTTCATGCACTCTTTTGTATTCTGCTATGTAGTGTGTCAGTACGTATTTTATGGGAATTGATTTATTGCCTCGAATATCACACAAAATGGAAGCTTTAGAAATGGAGCCAAGTCTATTCTATGGCTTCTAACAATCTACTGTATACTCTGCATGTGTGTACCGTGTTGGAAAGAGTCTTAGAACAAACAAACTTATGGAGTTTATTCAAAAACTTTCAATGAAAACAAAACACCTTCATCATATAGTTATTCTACTATAAAATGATATATTATTTCCTAAAAATCATTGGAAATCATGTGATTAAAAACTATGGGGGCAATGGGAATAATAAAGTTAGGGGCACAATACCCAGAAACTTTGTCAACAATACATTTTTTTTTTTTTAAAAAAAAGGAACCTAGTGGTTGGCACGGTGGCTCACGCCTGTAATCCCAGCACTTTGGAAGGCTGAGGCAGGCAGATTACTTGAGATCAGGAGTTCAAGACCAGCCTGGCCAACATGGTGAAACCCCGTCTCTATAAAAATACAAAAAAAATTAGCCAGGCATAGTGGCGTGCACCTGTAATCCTGGCTGCTCGGGAGGCTAAGGCAGGAGAATAGCTTGAACCTTAGAGGCGGAGGTTGCAGTGAGCCAAGATTGCGCCATGGCACTCCAGCCTGGGCAACAACAGAGTGAGACTCCATCTCAGAAACAAACAAAAAAGGAACCTAATAAAAATGGTGGCACAGTTTACATGTCCCATGTGGTTAAGAAATACACAAATACCATAATAAATATGTCACTTAACCTTGATGAATTTCTGACATTTGTTTGTAAAATTGGACATTGGAAAGATTGTAGCTTATAAATTATTGTAAAGTGATGGAAGGAGAATTATCTGAAGAAGAACGGAAAGTTGTAACACCATATGAGGGTGGGTGTGGTTCATAACCCATGGGTGAACTGAGGTAGCTGAAGATGTCTGAAGTGTCGGGCATGAGAGTACTTGGTGTATTCCAACGTGGCCTCTCTTCATCTGGGTGCAGTTTTGTTTATTCATCTAGCATTTCTCACAATGAAATTGAGTATAGGTAAAGGAGAAATCTGCATTATACTCAACTGTTTCTTAATATATTAATCATGTTAAAACAAATTCACAAATAAATAGCATAGCAGAGCTGACTGTATGTATCATATATCTCTACTGATAAGTCACTGCCTATACTAGGTCTAATAGAGGACACAAGATATTCACTATTCTTAGGAAATAAGGCATATAAATAACAATACATATAAACAAAAATACAAGTGAATTTTGAAAATTAAAAAATGTGTATTCTGCCTGAAACTAGGGCAGACCAGGTTGAAGTGGAGTGGAGACTGCCGACTGTGGGAGATGCTGAGGGGGGTGACATGGGGCTAGCTCACACGGGCAGTGATACCATAGGAGTGGCCTAAGAATTTACTCAGCCTATCTTTCTCCAATTGAATATTACCGCTATCTATTAAAATCCTTATTTGCCCATGATTTCCATGGACCACAAAACCAAATACATATATTTTTTCAGCCAATATTTTATTCTCTTTGGGATGACATATGTCACTACTCCATTAACTCCTGTTTCCCCTATTCACATTTATTTTTATAATTTTTTGAGATTATTTTTGTATTCTCCGTGTAAAGAGATTCTTGTATTTGTTTTCCACTGCTGCTTTAACTAATTAGTCTAACCTTGGCAGCTTAAAACAACATAGATTTATTATCTTATAGTTCTGTAGTTCAGAAGCCTCTTTTGGGTCTCAAAGTATTAGCAGGGCTGTGTTCCTTTTTAGAAGCTGTAGGGGAGAATCTGTTTTCTTGCTTTTTCTAGCTTCTACAGACCACCCACATTTCTTGGCTCATGGCCCCCTTCCATCTTCAAAGCCAGCAATGGCTGGTGGAGTCTCTCTCACATTCCATCGCTCTGACTTTCTTCTGTCTCCCTCTTCCACATGAAAGGGTTCCTGGGATTACATGGAGCCTACTGGATAACCCAGGATACTCTACCTATTTTAAGATCTGCCGATTAGCAAGCTTAATTCTACTTGCAACCTTAATTCCCCTCTCTGGGGATTAAGATATGGACCTCTTTGGGAGGTTAGTATTCTGCCAATCACAGTTCTCTGTAATTTAAATTGCAGACCTCTGTGCAAACTCTAATACATCTGCTAATGTGTGTCTTGCTCCATATACTCTGCTATATCCTATTTTAAATGTCTCTGCTATCAGTTGCCAACTCTTAAAAAGAACATTTTCTGCCTGTATTCAGGACCTTACGTTCTGTCTTTCCTCTTAGAAACCTCTGCCTGTCATTGTTTCTCTCTTTCTCCTGAGTCTCCAACTTCCTTCTTTACTGACTCTTTCCCATTAGTATTTAAACATGCTCAAGTCCCTCTCATGTTACATATTTTTTAAAAAGCCTGCATTTATCTCCATTATAGCCAGACATCTTGAAAGAATGTCCACTTAGCTCCAGTCACTGCTTAAACTCCTGCCATCTGGTTTTATGGTTACATCCCCAATAACCAGTGCAAGGCTCAGCCTAGGATATGTGCTTACTAAATATTTGTTAAATTAATAACAGAATTTCTGCCTAATCACCCAAGTCTGTTATCAGGTCTCTGGTGATACTCTCAGCATAATGACTGCTCTTTGGGATTGTGTGTGTGTCTCAATTAATTTACATTTGTAGTTGAGAATTGTAGTTGAGAATACCCATCATGAATCACAAAGCCAAATATATATATGTATATATATACACACATATATATAAAATAAATATATATATAATATATATATTTTAATATATATATGTGTGTATATATATATTTTTTTGCAACGAGCAACCCAGGCTGGAGTGCAGTGGTCTGATCTCGGCCCACTGCAACCTCCGCCTCCCAGGTTCAAGTGATTCTCTTGCCTCAGCCTCCTGAGTAGCTGGGATTACAGGCATGTACCACCATGCCTGGCTAATTTTTGTATGTTTTTTAGTAGAGATGGGGTTTCGCCATGTTGGCCAGTCTGGTCTTGAACTCCTGACTTCAGGTGATCTGCCCACCTTGGCCTCCCAAAGTGCTGAGATTACAGGTGTTAACCACTGCGCCCGGCCTATATATATATTTTTTCAGCAAATGTTTTATTCTGTTTGGGATGACATATGTCACTATCCCATTAACCCCTGTTTTATATTTGTTTAGCATTTCATACTTTTTATGATGCTTCTGCATATAATATTTTATTTGGTTTTTGTCAACACCTTCATGAAATAGGAAGACATGGAGGTGTTCTTGTTTTAAAGGTTAAGTTCTTGAGGCCCAGAGCAACTAAGGTATTTCCCTAAATCATACACAAAGTTAATGATACATCTAGGACTAGCACTCAGGTTTCTTAACTCCTTTCTTTGAATTCTTTTGCTGTCACATGTGATTATAGTAACATATTCAAGAGCAAAGCAAAGTATAGAAGGTCATCAAGGGGAGTAGGGATCTGCATATGAACCTGTGCCTGGCTTGTTTTACAATGTCTTTAAATGTATGTTCTATGTGGCTGTGAGCAACTTTTGACACAATCCCACCTGAATTCCATTGACATGATTAGGTAATAGTGGTGAAGAATGAATAACTTGCTGGATGAACTGAGGAAAGGAGATAGTAAGGGGTTGCATGTTGTTAGTATTAAGCTAAAGATCTTAGCTGAACAGCTTCAACTTTGTGGTTTGACTTAGAAATGAAGTAGTATTTCTCTTTCCAAACTCAAGACACCTCTGTGTTCCAGTGCTGTTGTGAGCGACATTTTAAAGGATCTCTGCAGGAGGAATACTTAATGAAAACATGTAAAAGGATTCTTGTTGTTAAGTGTTCTTTACTGTCTCTTGAAAGGAGAGTGGGTGGGTGAGGGATTAAGAGTTGGAGTGTAGGCAAGTGATTTAAATTACTGAGAGTTTCCTACTTACCACTGTTAAAATAATGTTATTTTGAATTTAGCAAGGTGAAATCTAGTTCAACTGAAGTAATCAAACTTCTCCATTCTGAATGCTTGCTTAGTTAGAGAATTAGCTTAAATTTGATTTGATGTCGGGGACAGTTTAACTCACCCCAGGTGAAGTCCGGTTTCTCTGCTACCTCATCCCAACATCCTATTCTAGTTGCTGTGCTGTGCTTTCCTACCTTTGCCTTACTGTGATCCTTATATCTGGTTTCTCTCCATAGGTCTCCAACTGTAACCAGGTTCCCCTTCCTCTTTCTGGGACCTTACACATTGACTTTTAGGTCATTTGGTTTTTATAGGCCAGTATCATGAAGGCCAAATGAAACCCTTCTAAAGAGTAGGGATCATGTAAGGGCCATGTTGTGAAGAAGTGACTTGAGGTAAGAGTGAGGTTTCTGGCATCCAGTGGGCCTATTTTACATCACAGCTCCTCCATTGGCTTAGCTGTGTGACCCTGAGCAAATGTTAACCTCTTCTAGCATTAGTTTCCTCATCAGTCTAAATGGGATCATAGGATCTCGTTCTTAGGGTGGTTGCCAGAATTAAGTTAGTTAACCTAAATAAAGCACTTAGCAGTGTATGACACATGATGAGGGCTCAGTAAATTTAGTTGTAATTATTCTTGCTGTTATCATTGAAAGAGAACTGGATACAGTTAGGAAGTTTTGTGTGAGCCTGGTAAAGTTGCTTTACCTGTTTGGACCTTATTTCTTTCATCTGTGAAATGAAGGTACTGAGAAGGAGTACTGCCATGTGGACAACTGATAGACCCTATTCAGGCCTGATTATGTTAATGTTTCGTCCAAATGCATCCGATTCCCATTTTTTTCAGCTCCATCTTCTGTAACCCAGGAAGCCTCCTGATGCTTCCTCATCACTCATGCTGTCTTCTGCTCATCAAAATAACTTGTCCAGATGTCGTACCCTTTAGGTTCTTCTAGATGAAACTTAGTAAGCAATTTTATGCAAAAGTACTCTAAATAAACAATACTGATGAGTATTGTGTAATAGTTTAACATCTTACTTTTTTAGATAGAATTTTTAAAACCAGAAGGATGTTTATGATGAAGTTTTTTTTTTTTTTTTTTTTTTTTTTGATCATATTAATGTTTCTCAAATTTTCTACCAAAGCCTGGGCATTTAGAAAACATGCCCCTAGCTGACCCTCCCCTACCAGCTCCAATCATAAAATGTCTTTGAATTATCATATTTGATTTTCATATTCATTTAAACTTTATATTCTATTCCATAGTATAGCCATGTTTGTTATAATTTTAAAATGTTTTAAATTATACATCAGTTCTTATTTAACTCCTCACCTGTTTAAGCTTCTAGTCAAACTGATGCCTCCAAATGTGTGCCGTGTTTATCTCGAGGCTTTGAGTACCTCTGTAATCTAATTGAGAGCAGTAGGGTGATCTAAAGGTGTGGCTCTGAAGATGTGACTTACTGGGCACGTCACAGACCTGGACACATCTATGAAGGAGATATTTTTGACTGTTGATCAAATTACTTTAGGAAGTTGACGTGGTAGCATTGAAGAGAGTTTTTATTTATTTATTTATGTAGAGGCAGAGTCTTCCTCTGTCACCCAGGCTGGAGTACAGTGGTACAATCTTGGCTCACTGCAACCTCTGCCTCCTGAGTTCAAGTGATTCTCATACCTCGGGCTCCTGTAGCTGGGATTACAGGCATGTGCCACCACGCCCAGCTAATTTTTGTATTTTTAGTAGAGACAGGGTTTCACCATGTTGGCCAGGCTGGTCTCGAACTGCTGGCCTCAGGTGATTGACCCACCTGGACCTCCCAAAATGCTGGGATTGCAGGCATAAGCCACCATGCCCGACCTGAAGAGAGTTTTTAATTGCTATGAGTTGAAAACAGACAATCATCACTGATCCAATATCTTTGGAAAAGGTTAAGGGAATAGCCCTTTTCCTCTTAGGACATGTGTACAAACTTGAAAATTCGAAAATGTTCCCAAATTACTGCAAATCTAACTTTTATACCTTTGGGATATGTGAAAATATGGACTTGTGGAAACCTATTTTCTTTCCTTTAGGAGGAGGGGCTTTCTCAAATTATCTTCTGATCTCTTCTTATCTTTGCTTGCAGTTGCAGAGTGGCATGGTAACACGACAGCTAGGATACCTGATACCTGTTAGCAATGTGGCCTACAGCAAATACTTTCTCTAAGCTTGACTTTCTTTACATAAATAGGTTTTATGATTTCAGTGATCTCTCCAATGAGATCAGGTGTGTGGCTTTATGTTCCTTCTAGCAGCCACTACTTTCTTGTCTATGCTACTTGTCTCATCTGTAATTACTGACTTAGTGCGTATAATTTCTATAAGACTGTAACCTTCATATACCATGGGTGTTTTGCTCACAATTACATGCCAAGTACCTTCTACATTGCCTGGCACATAGTATTCATTTACCCCAAAATATATTTTTAATGCCTACTAAATGGCAGGTACTGTTTTAGGCACTGGAAAATACAGCAGGAATAGATTAGTCAAGGTCTCCAATCTCATGCAGTTTAGATTCTTAATGCATTCCTGTTCAACAGAACATCTGTGGTGATGGAAATGTTCTTTACCATCTTGTCCAGTATGATGGCCATTAACCACATGCAGCTATTAAGCACCTGAAATGTGGCAGGTGTAAATGAGGACTGAGTTTTTAACTTGGTTTAATTTTAATTAATTTAAATTGCTACACGTGTCCAGTGGCTACCATTTTTGGGCAATAATGTGCTAGAGGACTAAGGCATTAGAGACAGAGATAAATAAGAAGATAAATAAAATTTCACATAGTGATAAGAACTGAGAAGAGAGAAAACAGGGTGATGAAAAGATAACTAGGGAAGAATTCTAGATATGGTGATTCTAGTTGAGTATGCATCAATAAATGTAAAATAAATGAACTATGAAGTTTTAATTTTAAAAACTTTGCTTCTTGGTACTTTTGCTTGGGAGCCCTTAATTGGTGATCTAGTGTTTTTCTTTTTGGAAAACAACTCCAAAATCCCAAAATAAACCCTCATGTGTCTGTCATTTCATTAACTGCAAACATTTTTTTTCTAGCCCTGAACTGTCTTCTCCAGTTCCTGTTGGTGATACTTCAACATTGGGAGGTATGCTTTTGTGTCTTTATTCACTTTTCTTTTTAAATTATTTATGGTTTAAGACAGTCTCACAAAAAAGTACATTTTTTTGTGCTAACTTTTAAAAAATATCAGATTTCTCTCTTTTTATATGTTGTTCAAAATTCTCAAGAAAAAGTAATTTTTAAATATTTATGGCATAATGTTGTCGGTACCTAAAAATCCTTAATCGTTAAGTATATAATACAAGTCTGAACACCACTGAAAACAAATGTATGAGCTAATGAATTATTTTAAGGCAAACACTCTGTAGCTACCACTAATGTCAAAGTGTAGAACCATTCTAACGCCACCATCTGTCATTCGTCCTGTGAGAGTTTTCCAGAGGAAGGATTTTCTTGTTGCATTCTGTGGTACAGTTTAACATGTTCCTTTGACCAGTATATTTCTTGTAAATTGGTAATTCATTTCTTTATTTTTAATTAAAAAAAAACCCACAAACTTCTCTGTGTTAGAAATTTCAAACATCTACAAAAATAGAATAACATGATAAGGTCCAGTTTTAACGCTTGTCAATTCACAGCCAATTTCCAACCTTTACCCACTTCCCCTCTCTGGTAGAGGAGTTACTTCTTTTAGTATATGTCCCCTTTGCTAGATAGCTCCTTAAGTATAGGAATGTTGTCTCTGTGTCCGTAGTGTCTTGTGCAGAGTCTGGCATACAGTAGGTGCTCAATATATGCTTGTTGAATACACCACAATTATCTCTTGTTCTGAGAAGACGCCATACAAATGTGTCTTGAGGTTAAAAGCACCGAATTTCCAGGACAATAAAGCAAACTATTTATGGGAATGGTTTTTGAAGTCAGTTCCTTATTTCCTGATAGGAATTCTGACTTAATCAGGGACTGAATTCATGCATATGTTTTTGCTTTTCTTCTTAGACGCTGCTCTCAGTGTTCCACATCCAGGGGTGGACTCCTATGAAGGTGCCTCAGACAGCAGCTTGGAAAGGCCAGAGGAGAGTGTGAGTGATACTCTGTTTTGTTACTTAGTTTCTAACATGGAGCATAGAGAGTAAGAGAGAGTTTATCTCCCATTGCTGGACTACACAGGACTTCATGTAGTGCCCTGTTAGAAAAATGACGTGAATTCTAAAACCAGTACATTAAAAACAATTTTGAGGTTCCTTGGAGAACTGAGTAAATCTGCTCTTATTGTAGAGTTTTTGGTGAGAGAGGGCTTCAAATTATAAATGAAATGGACTGTCATTGAGGGAAGCCCACTGCCTCTTGTGGCCTCTGTGACATGATTTACTATGGTGGTTTTGCCTATGTTCTTCTAACCCTTAAGAGACCAGATCTTAGCTCTTCAGAGGGTAAAGCTATACATTTTATGTAGTTTAAAAGGCAAAAAGTACCATGCATTGTGAATATACCATAATTAATAGAAACCTGTCCACTGAACAACACTAAATCCTATAGCTGAGTCTCTCACAAAAGATATGTACAGATTAACCAAAAAATTACACATTGCCCAGGAATATAGAAACATTTTGTTAGATATTTAAATACTGCATTTAAAAAATTAGGGGGTTCACAAATGCTGTTTTTTAAACATAGAGCAAACTCTGACAAAACGTAGTCACTAGGAAGATGCAATTTAGTTATCTTGCACCTTCACTTCCCAACGTGGACATTTTAACTTACATGAAATCAGGTTAAGTCGCTCCACTTTGCCTCATCACCCTCCCTGTCACTGAACAAGTCTGGTGGTAATCCCTGAGTGGATACCTGAATCAATACTTTTATGCTAAGTACAGCCGTGTTCCAAGTAGATGGTGCTAGCAAATACTGGCATTTGATAAATATTTGTGAATGAATGAATAAAAAGTGATACTGTAGCTTTGAACCTGAGGCAGAATAGCTGTGATTTAGATCTGAAAACATTTATAGAATAGATAGAATTCACTTTAATGGAAATTAAGGAATTGCATGCAGTCAATTGGAACATTAATATCCAAAACAGAGGATTTAAGCCAATTTATAGAACCAGTAGGAAAACACAACAATATAGAGATACCTAACAAAAATTAGATTGCCTGTAGCTCTGGTTCAAATGAAGCCCAAGGTAGTTTTATTGTGCAGCTATTTTCCTAATGCATTTTCCCATCTACTCTTCTAGAAATTATATACCATATTTTGGTTCTGTTGGGAGTTATCCTATAAATTATAATGTGTGTTTAACTTAACAAATTTTAAGTTTTTCAACATCTTTATTCTTATCCTGAGCAATGTGGAAACATTAGAACATTGTAATTCAAATGATCATATTGCTGACCTATATGCTACTTTTCAGTATTTTTGTTCTTTCTCTTTTTTCATTCTACTAATTAGACTGTATTATATTCTACTTATACAGCTAAAATTTAAGATTTACCCAGATGTTTACTATTTTATTTATTTTATTTTATTTATTTATTATTCTTTTGAAATGGAGTCTTGCTGTGTCACCCAGGCTGGAGTGCAGTGGATCTCTGCTACTAAAACCTCTGCCTCCAAGATTCAAGTGATTCTCCTGCCTCAGCCTCCTGAGTAGCTGGGATTACAGGAGCATACTACCATGCCCAGCTAATTTTGTATTTTTAGTAGAGATGGGGTTTCAGTTGGCCAGGCTAGTCTTGAACTCCTGACCTCAAGTGATCTGCCCACCTCGGCCTCCCAAAGTGCTGGGATTACAGGTGCGAGCCACTGCTCCTGGCCCTATTATTTTATTTTCTAATTAAAAAAATATTTTAGATCTATCTTCTGGGTAATTTTCCTTCTGAAATATATAATTCAGATATTAATTTAATGAAAGTCTCTCACTGTTTTGATCTCAGCTTTTGATCATCTGAAAATTTCTTCATTCTAATTCTGGAAAGGTGTTTTAAATCTATGTTCAATTCTGGATTGAAGGGTTTTTTTTTTGTCAAGCTTTTATTTTACAATCTTCTGCTTCTGTTGTTGCTACTGAGAAGTGAACTATCAGTTCATTTGGCACTCCCTTTGTAATCTGGTTGTGTTCTTTGGTTGTTTCTAAGATATATATGTATCTACATATACACGTATGTATATATGTTTGTGTATATATGTATATGCATATATATATACACATTTAGTGTACGATTTTGTATTTAAGATTCTGCAGTTTCACAAAAGTGGGTATGGATGTGTATTTATGTTTATTTATTGTGGTTTGGATTTGTTGTATTTCCTTAATGTGAAACTTTATGTCTAACATAAATTTGGAGAAATTCTCAGCTGTTATCTTTCATGATTAGATATGCCTGACCTCCTCATTTTCTCTCTCATGTCTCTTAACTACTTTAATTACTTTAATTTCTGTGTCTCTCTGTGTTGCTTTCAGTTATGTCTGCCACTTCACTAATTCTTCTTTCAACTTAATCTACTGTTGTTCAAACTGTCCATTGAGTTTTTAGAATCCTTTCTTTATGTGGGAGTCTTTGATCTGATTTGTCAACATGTATAGACCTTCTACTTTGTATTCTGTCCCTTTGTGCTATTTAAACTTAAAGCCTAGGTCACAAAGGATCAGCAGATGCTCCATGGAAGCTGCCACCTTCGACACTGACTCAACTCTCTGGATTCCTGTTTTTTGACACCTTGGTTTGGTTTTGTTTTCTTTTTACTTTCTTGCAGACTATGCATTAAAACCATTAAAATATTTACTTAGCGTTTTCAGTATTCCATAGCAGCAATACTGCTCAAGATTTTTTAAAATAATAAACTGGAAACGGGTCTCTTTGAAAATTTAGTGAGATGATGAAGCTTAATAAGGAAAAAATGCAAAGTCTTATGCAAAATTTCATAGGACTAAGAGTTTTTGTTGATATTAGTCTTACTGTGAATCAGTAGTATGATGCAGTTACTGAAAAGACAAAAGCTAGTGTAATTTTAGATTGTTTTAATTGAAATACAGTTTACTGTAAGAGAGATGTGTGGCTAGATTTTTTCATATATTTCTGTTAAAACAACATATTGCATATTTTCATTGGCTAGACTTCACTTGTGAGTGTCATTCTCTAAGAAAGATATTAAGAACCTAAGAAATGTATGGAGGAAAGGAACTAGTGAAAAGTCAGGGAAGACGTGATAGCTGCCTGTACATATTCGACGGGCTTTGTGCAACTAAGTTTTAAATGTGTCACAGGTTATAGAATTTGGATCAATGGTAGAATTTATAGGAAGGTAAATTTGGGTTTAATATTAAGAACTTTCCAACCATGAGAACATTTTTGAAGTGTAGTAGTCTGTATTTGAAAGGCATGCTTCTTTCTCATCAGAGCCATTCGAACTGATGATAAGCAGCCATTTGTCAAGGATATTATGAAGAAAATTCAAGCATCAGAAGGAGTGGTGGAATCTTTGAGGTTCTTTCCCATTCTGAAGTTTTAAAGGTCTCTGACTGTATGATTCGTCAGGGATGATAAACGATACAATGAAAAAAGCCCTGATATTCTCTTCCTGACTCTGTCATTGACATGCTGTGATTCTTTATGCTAGTCATTCATCCTATTCAATCCCTGGTTTTCTTATGTATCAAAATGGAGAAACTTGGATTACATGCACTTAAGTGTATTTTGCATGTGATAATTATTACTGTGGTACTCTAGTAGTGATCTTCTACTTCCATCATTTTTTTCTACCTTTATTAATTATTGAAACTATTCTGTAAGAAACTTGTCACTTCCCTTTCATTTATTTGTTTCATCATTTATTTATTATATCAGTATAGACTCATGGATGTTTAATTTATTCTTTGGGTTATAATCCGTTATTTATTGTTGCTTAAATTATTTCAGCTTTGGCCAGTAGAAGGCCTGGGTTTTTATGTTACAGAGTACAAAAAGTTTGTTGAATATGGGTTCAGGTTCCACATAGCAACTAACCTTTAAGAAATTACTGCTTGTTGAGTGAGGTGTAGCATCAAAAAAGAATATCCACAGTTATCTGAAAAATCTAAATATATTCCTCCCTTCTCTGATAGATATCTGTGTGACCAGATTTTTTTCATGTATGTCAACTAAAACAACATATTGTAACTAATGGAATACAGAAGCAGATAGAAGAATCCAGCTGTCTTCTATTAAGCTAGACATTAAAGAATTTGCAAAAATATAAACAATGTGACTCTTCTCACTATTTTTTTATTTTGCAGAATATTTTCTTCATTTTTACATGAACTGAGATGATTATATTATATTTAAATGAATTAATGTTTTTTAAATTTATCTTTTAATCTTCTGTTTGGTAAATATGTATAGGTGTGACCCACATACATTGGATTCCTCAATGATTATTAAGAGTATAAAGGGCTCTAAGACAAAAAAGTTTGGAAACAACCCTTCTAGGCTATTTTCAGATGATAATTATAGCAGTCAACTATTTTTAAACTCACCTTGATGGTTTCCCAAGGAAAATTTTCTACCTTGCCCTGAACTGTGCAATGTGCGTTCAAAGGAATGAACAAATGCATAGTAATTTCAGTATTGGCCTATGTCTTAAAGTCTACCCAATTTGTTCCAAAGTCAAATACGGTATAATAATGTTATCTTCAGAGGCTGCCTTTAGCACAGTTCTGACACATTGAAACAATCAATAAATGCTTTTTGACTGAATGAATAAGCCTTGGCATTTATTGTTCTTTCTCTGAAAATCCAGGTTAGCAATGAAATTGAGAATGTGATAGAAGAAGCCACAAAACCAGCAGCTGAACAGATTGCAGAATTCAGCATCCACCTTTTGGGGAAGGAGTACAGGGAAGAACTACAGGATTCCTCCAGCTTTCACCACCAGCACCTTGAAGAAGAATTTATTTCAGAGGTGGGTGATTAAAAAAAAAACAAACAAGACAGTATGCCTGCTATGTTAGTTTCCCATATTTACAACACTGTTTAAAGATAGGTTTAGGTTTCAAGTTGTTTGTCTACTTGGTTCCTGGAGTGGTTACTCAGCCATTTCTTCAGAAAACTCTGTAAAAAGTCACAGGACAGATGAATTCTTTCACAGAAAGAAAAATCTTGCCATCTGCTAAAAAATAAATGCAATTTCCAACTTTTGCTGCACAGCCAAGGAAGAAAGTGTCCTGTGGCATAGTTTTGACTTGAAAATATTTGGAGAAATAAGCTTCTCTAAGAAACTACACATACTGTATTGTTTTTCTTAAGGGAACATTACATTTAATGTCTTTTAATTTCATCTTTAGTATTTTTTAGTTGAAAATTTTTGAATAGTTAACACATAGGTAATACCTGGTACAAAGTTTGGAGGCATAAAAGGCCATCCAGTGAAAAATAAATGTTTCTCCTATCCTTAGTTGGAGGTATTTTTAAAAAGGGATTTCTTTAAAGAATTGTGGATTAGACCATCCCATAACTTCACTTTCTGGAAAAATTCTATATAGGACTTAAACTCAAGACTTTTTCCGTCAGAAATGACCCATGGTCCCCGTCTAGTTTGCCTTTGCTTTTGTGCAGTAAGACATTGAATGCTCATCTATCCCTGTCTGTCAGATGACAGGGCACATCATTCCTTACTGTTTATTTTTTCCCATTCCTTCTTGACGGGGTTTTCCTTAGCCAAGTTTATCAATTCCATTACCTTAATTTTCTTCCCCAGATACTATGTCCAGATGGGAAATAAAAATGTGCATCTCTCAGCCAAAGCATTATTGTAGCCATCAGACGTGGGAAGGGGAGGCCAGACAATTCATTTTCCTAGTGGTGTGGCCAAGTTGCAAGGCTGCATGGTATGTGGAAGAAATGTCAGCCAGGCCAGTGGCCACCTGGCATCAAAGAGTGTCTTGGGCTGGCCGTCTGGTTTTCTCTGTCCTTTGATTAAGGAACTTTTGATATAGCTTAGTGTTTGCGTAAACAATTGCATGGAATGACTGCAGATTTAGAGAAGTCCAATAAACACTCTGAAAAATATCTTCATCAGGGACTTTATGAGGCAGGTAGCTATTGAGTTGAGGTGATTAGAGGGTGTTGAAGGTTCTGGACCTACCATGGAACACCTCCTTCTCTGGCCTATCTCTGTACTCCCTGTCCCCTTACCTGGAATGAAATGCCTATCAACAGTCACTTTGCATGAAACAGCAGAGGCAGGGGATCATGTCTCAAACTGAAGGGGATCCTCCAGCTCCCTCCCTTTAGGACACCATCACACAGATGTTTCCCGCAGCTTCTCTGGGTATTACTGGAAGACACACAGGGAGAAAGAAAGCCTGCTTGGAGGGGATGAGGTTTAGGAACTATTAGTCTTTGTCTCTCTCTCTCTCTCTCTCTCTCTCTCTGTGTGTGTGTGTGTGTGTGTGTAAAGGATAAGAAGTGGGGGCATAATAGGTTTGGGACAACACGAAGTACAACATCAGAGAGGGGAAGGTCACACTGTGATGGGCCTGGGAGTGTTGGTGCCTGAGGGCAGTGCCAGTGTCAGTGTGATCCTCACATAGTGCCTTGTGCTCCACAGGTGACTTTCTATTTATTTGCTCACAGCAGCCATGTAGGCAAGCATCTCCAGTTTACAGATGAGGCTCAGGAGGCCAAACAACTTGTTCATTGTCATGTAGTTCTCTAGAAACAGAAATGAAAATCAGGTCTCCTACTGCCTTTCAAAGTACTCCTTCTTCTTCTACAGGGTCCCCTTCCTTTTAATTCAAGGGAGAAGTTATAGTGAACCTTAGTTTTCCCAGTCCTGGTCCCAATTCTCAAGCACATTTCTCATGAGGCAGGGGAAAGAGGAAGGGGCAATGTAATGCAATGGGAAAAATATGGGCTTCGGTGTTAGAGAGATCTGGGATTGAATACATTCTGATTCAGTCACTCACCAAATGTGTGACCTTGGCCAAGTTAGTTAATATCTTATAATCTCCATTTTCTCATCCATAAAACAGGAATAATGTATTATCTCTTGGGATCGTCGCAGAGATTTGAAGTAAAGCAAAGCACCAGACATATTGCAGTCCTCAATACATTTTACTCACTATTAGTATCAATGTTGAAGTCGAATGACTTCTTGCAACTGGATAGCTATACATGTTTAGACTCCAGAGCTGGCAAAGCCTGTGCTAAGATGGGATTAGTAGTAATGATAACATACAGTTGTACAGCATTTTTCAGTTAATGGAGTGCTTTTAGGTACATTTCTTTTAATCTTAAAATCAATATGGTAGGTGGGCAGGGAAGTATTAGTTCTGAAAAAAGAAGGCCTGTGCATGGACACTCTGCCAGCAGAAACAGAGCTGAGACTAACCCTCAGCCTTCTGATTTCTAGTCCTACGTCTTCTACCCCTCCCCACCACCCTACAAGAATTGTAACAGTTTTTTATTTCCTTTCAGAGAGTAAAACAGGGCATATTACTACGGCCAAAGAGTTTCATTCTTTGGCTGTGGATTCTTTATTCTTACGGCATAAAGATCTTCAGTGAATCACGATTTAGAAAAAAAGCCCACTCTCCTCATACGAGGACTTGGTTAAAAGCAGATGCCCAGAGATGTTGCCAAAGTCTATTAATTTATTTCCTTTGTTCTGATGTTGGCCCCATAGTGACCCATCTGCTGAGGTTGTCATCTTCTGAAATGTTACAGATTAAATGTTTATTTTTGTTAAAATATGCATTTGTGCCTAACCTTATTATTATTATTATTATTATTGAGATGGAATATGTCACCCAGGCTGGAGTACAGTGGTGTGATCTCGGCTCACTGCAACCTCTGCCTCCCGGGTTCACACCATTCTCCTGCCTCAGCCTCCTGAGTAGCTGGGACTACAGGCACCCGCCACGATGCCTGGCTAATTTTTTGTATTTTTAGTAGAGACGGGGTTTTACCATATCAGCCAGGATGGTCTCCATCTCCTGACCTTGTGATCCACCCGCCTCCACCTGATTATTTTTACATCTTTAGTCCAATCTAGCATACCATTTTCCACCTCCAGTCACTAAGCTCCTTTGGAGTTACATGGCTAGATTTTAAAGACTCAGTAATAAAACTGGCTGCTGCAGATGTGATGCTCATGAATCGGTCTTCGGACCAACGGAGTTACCTGCCCACAAAGCCTCTCATCTGAGTGTTGCGTGTGTTTGTGGTTCTCTTTCATTGTAGGAGCAGGAAACAGATGCCACCAGCCACATTCACACTGATAGAAAACAAACACTGTTTGTCAGTGTGTGTGCTGTGGCCAGATTTCAAATCCAAACAATAACATTTAAAAATGCTATTACAGGCCTGTAATCCTAGCATTTTGGGAGGCTGAGGCGGGTGGATCACCTGAGGTCAGGAATTCGAGACCAGCCTGGCCAACATAGTGAAACTCCGTCTCTAGTAAAAGTACAAAAATTAGCCGGCATGGAGGTGCACGCCTGTAATTTTAGCTGTTCAGGAGGCTGAGGCAGGACAATTGCTTGAACCTGGGAGGTGGAGGTTGCAGTGAGCTGAGATCGCACCACTGCACTCCAGCCTGGGCAGCAGAGTGAAACTCCATATCAAGGAGAAAAAAAAAAAAAAAGCTATTACAGCTTCTTTTGAAACAATTTTTTTTTTTTTCACATTTCTTCACATAAGGGAAAAACAGTGCTTTGCCAACAAGGAGCATGCTTTTTAATAATTTGGAAAAAATTAATATTAAAGCACATTAAAACTTTAAAAGACAAAATGAAAAAGAAAAATGTGGCAGTGTTTAGGTAAAAATTTTTGTTTCACTTTCTGACCTAGGTATGCCTAGGTAAGTATATAAGCATCTAATAGTTGTGAACAGTGCACTTCTTATTCTACTCTTAAAAGCATTGTTTTCTATATATTTTTCCATATTTCTACATAGTTATCATTTCTATTTGTATTTTTAACAGGTTGAAAATGCATTTACTGGATTACCAGGCTACAAGGAAATTCGTGTACTTGAATTTAGGTAAATAGACTTGTTCCAAATATGCACATGTTCAGTAGCATTCTGTATTCTGAATGGAATGTCCATTATATTTATCATATATATATTCTAACAATAAATGATTTGAATGCTGTAACTTAATGCTATTTCTGGTAAATTAGTATTCTTGATGTTAGTTTTTCAGGTGAGGAAATTGATTTAGAAAAAGACCAAATAATAACTCAAAGAGATATATTAGGTCTAAAGTTGGCTAAGTTAAGAATTCAGGGATTCATGTCCCCAGCTTGCTGCCTACAAGTTACGTAGGTCTTATTTGGCACTGAGACGAGCCTGAAGGCAGACGAGATGTGGCCCCAGTGTTTTCCTAAAGCTTGTCAGTGTGGTGATTTTGACATCTTGGTATGAGACCACTCTGGAAGGGATGTATTAGTCCTTGTTTTAAACATAGCAGATCTGAGTAAACCAGACACCTCTTTTAAAGACATTTATTCCCTGCTTAAGACCCACAGTATAATACTTGTGAACATTTACTGAGTGAATACTTTACTGAGTGAATATTTTGTATTGAGTATGCCACATTGCTGAGCTCACTTAATCTTCAACCCTCTCAGGATAGATATTATTAATACTCATTTTTAAGAGGAGGAAACAGGTTTAAAGGGATGAAATATTAACCCAAAGCCAAGAGTTTGTAAACTGGGGTGGAGGAGGAATTTTGAAACAAAGCAGCTGACTTTATAGCTTTTCTTGCTCTGAACCTTCATGCTAGACTCAATGCCATGATTTAGGTAATGCTCTAGCCCAAGTTTAGATGTTATCCATCTCAACTTTGGCTTGTTCTTGACAAAACTTCTGAGTTTACCAGAAATAACAGCAAGCACTTATCTAGCATTTACAGTGTGCCAGGCTTTATATATATATGTATATTTACACACACACTATTTAATTCCAACATCAATGCTATGAGATAGTTACAATGCTCATATTTTCCAATAAGGAAACCAGAGCACAGGGAATTTAAATAATTTTCCCAGTGTTGTTTAGCTAGTTAGTGATGCAGGCTTAGTGGAAAGAGGCCAAATATTTAAAGTTGACCTACTTACCTAGTCTCATATCATGACCAGTAGCCCCCGTTCAACTTTAGCAGTTTTCAAACAGGATGCTGCCTCCAGCTGTAAGCTCAGATGAGAACCTGAGAATGTGAGGCCTTTGAAGGCCTCCCTTATTTGGCAGCACATGAAGGGCAACACAGTCGTTGGAGCCAACTTGCCTGGCTTCAAATCCTGCCTTTGCACTTCTGGCTGGATGCTTTTGGGTGTATTTCCAGGATTTAACTTCTCATTTGTATAAAAAAGACAATTTACCTTAATCCTGCTTTATTAAAAAAATGCTTTTGAAATACCGTCAGCAAATTATTTAGCGTCTTTGTTCCATGGTTCTACACCTATATTATGAGGATACTAATAAATCTTAATGAAGATTAAATCAACTAAGTTTTGTATAATGCTTAGCACAGTTCCTGGCACATGGAAAGTTCTATTTAAGCATCTGCTACATAAAATAATAAATATTAAAGTTTGTGCAGTATCCTGTGGATTAGTCGGTCCTGACTTTACCTAAACCCTTACTACTTTACAGTGTACCCTCTGATTTTAATACTACATAACATGTTGTATCCCAAAAAAGAAGGTTCCCAATTTTGTTAAAGCCAACAACTGGAGTTCTCTGCTGATTTACTGAAAAAAGTTTCTTGATGAAGAAATAACCATATGTGAATTGTTTTAAAGTGTTTTTAAAATTTAGAAGAAAGTAAAGACCATGTCTTTAAAATAGAATGCTTTTTTCACCTTTGCTCACTTTCTTCAATCTATAGGAATTTGTCAGTATCTGATACTATGCAAGCATTTTTATTTAAGGTGGTATTTCAAAGAAATTCAGAGGAAATACACAAAGAACTTGTACTTTGATGAATGGTGTGACAATAATACCTGTCTCAAACTCTGTTTAATATTTTCAATTTTTATTTTCAGGTCCCCCAAGGAAAATGACAGGTACTTTTTGGCACTTTCTCTAATGTCCATTGAATTGGGAGATAGGTTAGTAAATATGGCAGGCCATAGGTCCAGGGGAGCATAACTCAAATCTTACATCACTTCCAATATCACTGTCTGACTTTTTCAGATCAGGGTTTGTCAAACTTTTCTATTAAGAGTCAGGTAGCAAATAATTTAAACTTTGCAGGCTATAAAGTCTCTGTTGCAATTACTCAATTCTGCCACTATCAGGTAAAAGTAGACATGGACAATATGTTATAAATTAATGAGCTTTGCTGTGTTTCACTTTATTTATGGACATTGAATTTTATATAATTTTCACTGGTCACAAAATATTGCTCTTTTTTTGTTTTTTTCAATGATTAAAAAATGTAAAATTCATTAACTCATGGGTAGTAGGCTGGATTTAACTCACAGGCTGTTTAACTTTATGTTCCTGGCTTATTTCACTTAACGTAACGTCCTCCAGTCCATCCGTGTTGCTGTGAATCACAGGATTTCCTCCTTTTCATGGCTAAATAGTATTCCATTGTGTATGTGTAACTGAGGGGAGGCTTGGCTGCTCACTGCTTGCAAAGCCGGTAACAAGGACGATGTACAGTGAAAGGAAAGTGACTTTATTTCCAAAGCTAGCAGTGGGGGAAGCGGCCAGCTTAACCTCCAGAAATGATTCAAACTTCAGGCTGGGAAGAGGGGATTGAAAAAGGAAATTGGCAATGGGAGGCATGCAGGAGGGGTGCTGGGTACAAGGTCTGCATGTCTTGTTCCAGTGGTTATCTCGAGCCACGGTCCACCAGGAGCGCAGCTGGCGTCATCTCAGCAATGGCTGGGTTGTTGACTGTCTTGAGATAATCTCTGGAATTTTGCAGCTGCGTCTCCATGCTTGGTCTGTCTCAAGATTAGCCCCTGGAACTTCTAAGTAAGCATGTAATTAGATATAAGCATGCAGTTAAATAAACGTGCATGGGGTAAGGGAGTACATGGTGGGAGATGGTAGGAGGGAGTGAAGTTTCAGAGTATGTTTCAGGGCTGTATTTTAAAACTAAGGGGGAAAAGGCTCCTACAGTTTTTTTCAAGGTTACAACTTGAGACTGGGAAGAAAGGAGAAGAGAAAAAATGTTTTAAAATGCATTTGGGGCCGGGCAGGGTGGCTCACACCGGTAATGTGGCTAACATGGTGAAACCCCATCTCTACTAAAAAAATGCAAAAAATTAGCCGGGAGCGGTGGTGGGCGCCTGTGGTCCCAGTTGCTCCGGAGGCTGAGGCAGGAGAATGGCGTGAACCCAGGAGGCGGAGCTTGCAGTGAGCCGAGATCGCGCCACGGCACTCCAGCCTGGGCGGCACTGCAAGACTCGTCTCAAAAAAAAAAAAAAAAAAAAAAAACCACAAAAAACAGTTTGGAAGCTAAACTACTTGGTTGCTTATGTATACCACATTTTCTTAATTCATTCATCTGTTGTTGGACAGCAAGGTTGACCCCGTATCTTGGCTGTTGTGAATAGTGCTGAAATAAATAAACATGGGTGTGTGGATATCTCTTTGATATACTAATTTCCTTCGTTTTGAATAAATGCCCAGTAGTGGGATTGCTGGATCATATGGTAGTTCCATTTGTAGTTTTTTGAGGAACTTCTATATTGTTTTCTACCGTGGCTATACAAGTTTACCTTCCCGCCAGAAGTATGTAAGAATCCCCTTTCTCTGGATCCTCACTAGCATTTGCTATTTTTTGTCTTTTTGATAATAGCTATCCTAACTGGCATTAGATGATACTTCATTTTGGTTTTGATTTGCATATCCCTGTTGATGAACATGTTGAGCATTTTAAAATATATTTTTTGGCCATTTCTATGTTTTCTTTTGAGAAATGTCGATTCGGATCATTTGCACATTTTTAAATTGGATTATTATTTTGCTGTGGAGATATTTGAGTTTCTTCTGTATTCTGGATATTGATCCCATGTCAGATAAATAGTTTGCAAATATTTTCTTTCATTCTGCAGGTTACCTTTTCACTCTGTTGATTGTTTCCTTTGCTGTGCACAAGCTTTTTAGTTTAATATGATTCCATTTGTTTATTTTTGTTTTTGTTGCCTATGCCTCTGAGGTCTTATTCATAAAATCTTTTTCAAGACCAAGGTCCTGAAGTGTTTTCCCAATGTTTTCTTCTAGTATTTGACGGTTTTTCAAGTCTGACATTTAGGTCTTTGATCCATTTTGAGTGGATTTTTTTGTATAGAGTGAGAGCTGAGGGGTCTAGTTTCATTCTTCTGCATATGGATATCCAGTTTTCCCAGCACCATTCATTGAAGAGAGTGTCCTTCCTGCAGTATATGTTCTTGACACTTTTGCCAAAAATCAATTGGTTGTATATATGGATTGATTTCTGGATTCTCTATGCTGTTCCATTGATCTGTGTGTCTGTTTTTATTGCTAGTACCAGGCTGTTTTGATGACTACAACTTTGTACTTTATTTGAAGTCTAGTAGTATGATACATACCTTCAGCTTTGTTATTTTTTCTCAGGATTGCTTTGGCTATTTGGGGTCTTTTGTGGTTCCATACCAATTTTAAGACTTTCTTTTCTATTTCTGTGAAGAATGTCATTGGCATTTTGATAAGGATTGCTTCACATCTGTAGATTGCTTTGAGTAGTATGGTCACTGTAACAATTTTAATTCTTCTGATGCAGGAGAATGGGATGTTTTCCTATTTTTTTGTATCCCTTTTAATTTCTTTCATCAGTGTTTTGTAGTTTTTCTTGCAGAGGTCTTTTACCTGCTTGGTTAAATTTATTTTTACATATTTTATTTTTCTTGTAGCTATTGTAAATGGGATTGCCTTTTTTTTTTTTCTCAGCTAAATTGTTACTTGTGTATAGAAATGCCACGGGATTTTTGTAAGTTGATTTTGTATCCTGCAACCTTACTAAATTCATTCATCAAATCTAGGAGTTTTTTAAATGGAGTCTTCGGGTTTTTCTCAGTGTAAGACCACATGATCAGCAAACAGGGATAATTTGACTTCCTCTTTTCCAACTTGTATGCCTTTTATTTATTTCTTTTGCTTGATTGCTCTGGATAGGATTTCTGGTACTATGTTGAACAGCAGTGGTAAAAGTGGGCATTCTTGCCTTGTTCCAGTTCTTAGAGGAAGTGCTTCCAACTTTTCCCCATACAGTATGATGTTAGCTGTGGCATTGTCATTTGTGGACTTTATTGTATTGAGGTGCTTTTCCTCTACCTAATTTTTTGAGGGTTTTAATCATGAAGGCATGCTGAATTTTATTAAATAGTTTTTCTGTATCATTATGATGATCATATGGTTTTTATCCTTCATTCTGCTGATGTGATGTTTCATCCTTATTGATTTGTGTATGTTGAACAATCCTTGCATTCCTGGGCTAAATCCTACTTGGTCATGGTGTATTATCTTTTTGAGGGGCTATTGGATTTGATTTGCTAATATTTTGTTGAGGATTTTTGCATCTGTGTTCATCAGGGATTTTGCCCTGTAGTTTTGAATTTTTGTCATGTGCGTGTCTGGTTTTGGAATAATTAAATTTTTCTGCTTTAATTTTGTGGAATAATTTCAGAAGAATTGGTATTCATTCTTCTTTAAAGGTTCAGTAGAATTCAGTGGTGAAGTCATCCAGTCCTGAACTTTTCTTTTTCAGTAGACTTTTTGTTACTGATTTAATCTTGTTACTTGTTGTTGGTCTGCTCAGGTTTTCTGTTTCTTTTTGGTTCAATTTTGGTAGGTTATATGTGTTCAGGAATTTATTTCCACTAGGTTTTCAAATTTATTGGCATATGGTTATTCAGAGTGGTCTGTAATTATCCTTTCCATTTCTATGGTATTTGATGTGATGTCTGCTTTTTCATTTCTGATTTTATTTGTTTGGGTCCTCTATCTCTCTTTTTTTTGAATCTGTAGATTACTTTGAGTAATGGTAGAATGCTATAGATCATTAGTCTAGCTAATGGTTTGCTAATTTTTATCTATTCAAAAAACCAACTGTTTGTTTTGTTACTCTTTTGTATATTTATTTTGGTCTCCATGTCTTTTATGTCTGCTCTGATCTTTATTATTTCTTTCCTGCTACTAATTTTTTGGTTTGGTTTGTTTTTGTCTTTCTAGTTATTTGAGATGCATTGTTAAGTTGTTTATTTGAAATTGTTTTGGTTGTTTGATGTAGACATTTATTGCTATAAACTTGCCTCTTACTACTGCTTTTGCTGTGTCCCACAGGTTTTGGTATGTTGTGTTTCTATTTTCATTTGTTACAAGGAATATTTTGTTTTTATTTAAATTTCTTCACCCATTGATCATTTAGGAGCATATTGTTTAACTTTAATTTATTTGTATAGTTTTAAATTTGTCTCTTGTTTTGATTTCTAGTATAATTCCATTGTGGTCAGATAAGATACTTGATATAATTTTGATCAAAAAATTTTTTTGAGACTTGTTCTGTGTCTTAACATATGGTCAATCATGGAAAATATTCCATGTACTAATGAAAACAGTGTGTATTCTGCAGCTGTGCATCTATTCAGTGAAATGTTCTGTAAATGCCTGTGAGGGCCACTTAGTCTGTGGTGCAGTTTAAATCTGGTGTTCCTTTGTTGATTTTTCTTTCTAGATGATTTGTTCTAGGGAGATAATGGGGTGTTGAAGTCCTCAACTGTTACTATATTGGGGTCTATCTCTCTGTTTAGATCTAATAATAGTTGCTTTATATATCTTGGTGCTCCATTTTGGGCACAGGTATATTTATAATTGTTATATTTTCTTGCTGAATGGATTCCTTTATTATTATATAATGTCCTTCTTTGTCTCTTTTTTCAACTTTTGACTTGAAGTCTGTTTTTTCTAAGCATGGTTACTGCCACTTGCTTTTGGTTTCTGTTTGTGTGAGATATATGCTTCCATCCCTTCACTTTAGATCTTTATGTGTCTTTATAGGTCATGTAAGTTTCTCGTAGGCAGCATATAGTTTGTCTTTTTTTTTTTTTAATCCTTTCAGCCAGTCAATATATTTTAAATGGAGAATTTAACCTATTTAACTTCAACGTTGTAATTCACAGTTGAGAACGTCTGTCATTTTGTTGTTTGTTTTCTAGTTGTTTTGTATATTCTTTGTTCCTTATTTCTTCTCTCATTGTTTATTTTTATGGTTGCTTTGATCCTTTCTTGTAGTGTGGGGATGAGTGCCAGGTGTCTCTAGTCAGCCATATTACTGATGTCACCCACAATTGCTAACCTAGGTACAGTTTTCAAAATTATTCAGCATTGTCAGGAATTAACCAGCTGATAAAATTTATTTGTAACTTTTGGATGTATTTATATTCTGAGCTGTGTATAAATGAATGTATAGCACTGAGATAGTCTATAGGATATATAATATGCCGTTTCCCTCTCTCTCTTCATAAGCATTTATATGCACATGAAGTTTTTTATTTGCTGTGCACCTCTTTTAAAATGTACTCATTATATTAATTTAGTAGTATGCATTTGAAGTGAATCAACAACATATCCATCTGGTATACCCAATTTATATATTTAGCTTCAGGCTTTTTCAATATGTATCTGTTTCCTAGAAGAAGCTACAAAAGAAGAGATGTCTGAGTTTCTCCAAAATATCCTTATTTTAGTTGATCTTGATGAAATGTGATAGCACTATTTTAAATTTTAAAATATATATGCATCAAACAGCCAATCAGGGCATCTGAGGGGAGAGAATAAGAAAGGGTAAACTTCACCTCCACATGATTGATGTCTTTGGAAATATGTCCTCATTAGTTAATTTAGTAGTATGTATTTGAAGTGAATCAACAATATATCTATCTGGTACACCCAATTTATGTATTTAGCTTCAGGTCTTTTCAATATGTATCTTCTTCCTAGAAGAAGTTATTAAAGAAGAGATGTCTGAGTTTCTCCAAAATATCCTTATTTTGGTTGATCTTGATGAAATGTGATAGCACTATTTTAAATTTTAAAACATATATGCATCAAACAGCCAATCAGGGCATCTGAGGGGAGAGAATAAGAAAGGGTAAATTTCACCTCCACATGATTGATGTCTTTGGAAATAGCTGTCAGACACAGAAACTCTCCTCTGTATAGCAGCTGCCTGAGTCCAGTTCAAAAGATGAAAGATGATGATCCAGTGGTGGTTAGTTAACTTGGAGTTGCTAAGTATGGAGAGCCAGCACAGCTTTCTTCAATCAGATACTATTTTATCTGCCAGTCTGCATTCTGCTTCTCATGAATTTCCTTGGCCTCTCGGTTTTCTTTTATTCTGTCCGTCATCCTGAGATATCTTTGTACTCCATTACCATGCCAGAACTCAGTCTGTTCTGGGTCACAGTGATGTTCTTGGCCCTCAAAATAGATGGTTTTCTGGTATCTCAAGCACTTATTTGAGTTCTCTTTCCAGGACAAAAACATGGTAACAAATTATAACATCTCTCTGAGGCATTTTATCTTCTTTAATGAACTTATCTGTACTAGACAAGGTAGATTATGATAGACGTATTATATTTAGATGTCCAATGGAAACATTGGGAAGCAAATAATATTTTGCCAATAAAGAGTAACACCAGTAATCTATTCCAGGCTGCCTGATTTGCATAGATTTCTTGATCCAGGAACATTTCTCTTGATCTTTTCCCTATCATTTGAAAAGTCATGCAAGGCACATGGTAGGTGGTTCCCAGTAAATGCTTAACTCTCCTTGTCTGATTTTCTGCATAACCTAAGAACCAACTGAAGTGCTAACTGACATAACCTTTCTTCCGCCCTCTTTTTCTTTTTTTCTTATAGTTTTTTTTTTTTTTTATCTTAGAGTCATATTTACGCTAGAAGTAAGTTTAATAGGTTGTGCAAAAATCCCAAAAAGAAACCCACCTTTCTGGAGAGGTCGATATGGTCCATCACTCTAAGACTTGGAAGAGCATGCACATCCTTACAGAGCTGGGCTGTGGCCAGGAAACAATGTCTCTAAAATTATTAACCAGAAGATACAAATATATGAAGCTAATATGAATGTTCTTTAGGGTTAAAAATTGCTCTGTTATATTTAGAGTCTGAAAATGCTTCAGATTAAGTCAGGCATATCATGTACCGTTGTTTAAGTGGCATACATTCAATTGTCTTATCTGCCTACATTAGGGAACAAAATTGACCATTTGTTTCCTCATTATTTTGACAAGTCTATATTGAACTACTATGAGCCAGGCATTGTGCTAGATGGTGGGGACATAGAGCCAAAAAATAATTGTGCTTATAAAGTTGGTGGGGAGATAGAACATGAGCACCAATCACGTCTTCATGTTAAAAAGAAGTTTCCCTGGGAGATGACAGCTAAGCTGAAGTAAAAAAGAAATAGCCAGGTGAAGAAGGTATCTATATGTGTGTGTACATGTGTATGTGGAAGATATAAGGGCTGGGAGGTAATAAGAGGCATTGCAGAGAGAAGAAAAAGATCCAGAAACAGAGCAGGTGCCTATGGTCTGCGAGTCTATCAGAATGACTGAAGGCTCATCAAGAGCAAGGGGGAATATGGTGTGATGAGTTCTGATCAGTAGGTGACCCTCTTATTGTTTGATTCTATCTTGTAACCATCATTTGATATTTTAGCATATTTTACTGATTTGATTTCTTTATAAATAATATTGGGAATTACCTATGAATCAACATTCTCAGATGTGCAAAATTGAAATACTTTCATTGCTTAGAGGATTGAGGGAAGTTCTAGAGACAAGCAGATGTTTTTACTACTTAGAGCATCAGGGTGTCAAAGTGCTCAGTTATTACTTTTAAGAGCCCTGAACCACTGCATTAGAAGAGGTATCCTATCATATCTGGGAAGAAAACAGTATTGACGTCGCTCAGAGTAAGACAGGAACATCAAAGAGGCCTGGCTGCTTGCTTGTATGGCAGGTGGGAGTGTCACCTTTGTGGCTTTCCCTGCAGTCCAGGGTGTGTGATCTGTGCCGCATAGGCCAGGCCAGGTCCAGACCAGTGCTCCCAGGAAGGAGAAGTCTCTTGAGGCCAGTCATGCTTACCAAACTATAAAAGACAATGAAGTCTCTAGGATGCCTATTGATCTATTTAAAAATGAGAAATATATGTGCCAACAGACCAATCAATTATTATAGCATTGACTGGCTCATGCATTCTTTCCTCATAGGAAAATTTGTAGGGCGTTATAATCAAAAGTTTCTTTTACAAGCTTGAAATCCAAAAGAGAAAGTTGGATGACCTCAGCAGCCAGTATCATCTAGCCATGATAGCTTATTGTAGCCATTTCCAACCTAGGGATCTATTTCCCAAGGAACTCCCAACATACTGGTCAGAAGCTTTCCACTAACTAGTAACATCAATGAGCTGACTAATTTCTTTTTTCCTATACTCTATGATGTCATCTTTATTATGTTGGTACTTTCCTTTAGATCTGTAAATACCTTGATTATGCTGCAGGTTTCTTTTTACATTCAGGCAAGTATATATTTCTGTTCGTCTAGTAGGCACTGGGTACCTCTCTGTGCTAGGCACCAAACTGAGCACTGGGGATAGAAACTCAAGGAGAGACTGAGACACCGTCACTGTGAACAAAATCTTTGCACAAAGCAATGAAGGCTAAAATAAAGAAATACATGAGGATATATAAGTTCAGAGGAAGAAGCACATTAGTTTAAATTTTATTCAATTTTTCATTTTTTATTTTTATGCTTTGTTTTGAGACTAGTTTGCTGCTGTGGAATGTCTGAAAGTGGCAAATTGCTTTTACTGCATGTCTGCCTTGAGTGGTTTGTCTCTTGGAAGGTAGTGTTGTCCTTTCCTCTGGAGGGATCTCGGTGTGGCTTGCTGGGTACTTACTGCCTATGATGGATGTGCTGCAGAGACTGGCTGGAAGCCACAGTGATGACTGGTATTGAGCTGTCCTCATAATTACTTTTTTGGGTAATAGTTTAATTAAAGCTACTGAGAGGGTAGCATAGTAGTTCAGAATGTAGGGGCTGGAGTTGGACAGATCTGTGTTGAAATTATGACTCTGCCACATATTACATGTTATGAAATCTAAAGGAAGTCTTTTAACTGCTCTAAGGGCTTGTTTCCTCAACAATATTCTGAAGCTAAGATATCTTTCATCAGGTTATTATGAAAATTAAATGAGATAAAGCATGTAAAATACCTGTCACATTATCAGCACTTACAAACTGTTAGCTTTTAGTTAGAGAAATCTGAGTTGGAGTCTAGAGGAGTATTTTTATTTGGTTTAAAATTTTATATTCTGATGTTATTTCTCCAGAAGACTAGTTAAGAAAATGTCAGCACATCAACTCATACTTATTTATTTTCTGTCTTTCTGTCCTGTGTTCCAAGAAGTCTCCTCTTTGTTTGCTTGTGGAAAGGTTGATGGTGAAAAAGCCTAATTCCCAGACAAGTGCTGTTTGTTAGTACTTGTTGAGGTTTTACATAATTCACTAATAAGGGAGTTAGCTTTAAAAAGAGAGAGAGAGAGAGCTTGTTTCTAGAGTATCTGAAAAAGAGAAATTCATATAGTCAATTTGGAACAGATTACTAAGTTGCATACAAAATTGGTTAATGCCCTGGAGGGTAGTAAAATATAACTTTAGAGATTTTTTTCCTACTAGGCCAAGAAAAAAATTACTTCATAATAGTTTTTTACAATTTAGTCTTAAACTTTATAGAACTGTAAATTGTCTGGGTTATCAAACCAAAGTATGTCTTCTGAAAGAACTGTCATATTAGAAAATACTCCAGCACAACATTTTAAAGGAAAATAATCATCAATTTGCTTTAGTACCAAGTTTTTCATAATTTTCCTACCACAATAGATAACTATGTTTCAGTACATAATTCATCTAACAACAACAATGAAGTGATGTGAGAGGATTTTGCACTGTCAAGAGGAATTAGAAAGACTGTTTTTAAAAAGGCAGGGGGGGACATGCTAATAGGAAAAGAAGTAGGTTGACAGTGAAGACGGAGGACTTGCCTTTGAAAGAGGAAAGAAGTGAGAACGTAGGGGAAGAAGATGCTCAGATCATTCTGCAGGGTTGCCTCTGTGGCCTCCTTACAATTCTTTTCCCTATTCGTAGAGCTATGACCCCTCATTCTCTGGGAAAGAGGAGAGGATGGCAAAAGGTTGTCCAGGGTTTTCAGAGAAAAGTGATGGAATCCATGCTCTTTGAGACTCCCCCTCTGGGTCCAATATTTGTTTCTTCATGGGTTCAATGCTCCTTTCTTCGTGCTTCCTTAGCTGAACCTAATCTGTTCTCTCTTTCCATCCATAGTGGCGTAGATGTTTACTATGCAGTTACCTTCAACGGTGAGGCCATTAGCAATACCACCTGGGACCTCATCAGCCTTCACTCCAACAAGGTGGAAAACCATGGCCTTGTGGAACTGGACGATAAACCCACTGTTGTTTATACAATCAGTAACTTCAGAGATTATATTGCTGAGACATTGCAGCAGAATTTTTTGCTGGGGAACTCTTCCTTGAATCCAGATCCTGATTCCCTGCAGCTTATCAATGGTGAGTTTCATATCCATCATGAAGTCCTTGTCTAGTTTCTTTTCCGGTATGCTCTGGTGTAAACTAATTTCCCAAAATATATAAGGTTCTGACCATTCTCTAGACTTTATGAGACAGGAGTCAACCTGATATGAATGGAGCTTTAGCCGTGCAGCTCTTTTGGATAGATTAATCAGGGGCTTTCTGGAATGTTTTTAGACAAAAGGCCACAGAGTGTGGAAAGTGGCAGTTAGAAATAGTTTAGGGAAATAGGAGCAAAGTATAAGAAAAAGGAAAGTAGTACTTGGAAGTATGTGCTGAAACAGGCTATAATGCTTCCCTGACAACTGAGACATGAACTCTCTGAGGTAAGTCAGCTAGTAAAGGCTTAAAAATCAGAGTGTAGAAAAAAAGGAAGAGCTCAAGAAAGGCAATGGGAGATCTAGGTCAAAGAAGAAGTGATAATGGGTGCCGTGCGGAATCCCGGATAACCCAATACTGACTTTAAATTCAGATCGCTGTGGAGATCCTGTTATGATCCATAATGAACAGGTGGATATGACAGATCGTGAAGAAGAGGGTGTTTAACCTGGATTTGGAGGCTACAGGGTGCCCAGTCAACCTTGGACTTAAAACTTGCTAAGATTCTGGCTACTAGGATGCAGCATCTTAACTCATCAGGGCCACGGTATCCTGCTAACTCACTTGCTACTTTGCATTTGCTTCTATTCTCCATGATTTCTTTACTCATTGGTAGTTTAGCTTTTAAAATGTTCAGTGGAATATGCATTACTGAAGTGACAGCATGGGAGAAGTACCAGCTGCCGAGGAGGAAAATCTACAAGTGAGGCAATACTAATGGCATTTTTACAGCCTCTGTAGCTGCCACACATTTTAAAGAGAAAAGAGCCTCTGTCCTGTCCCTTCAGGCAGCTACTACCTAGCCGTGTGCGTGTGTGTGTGCGCGTGCGTGTGTGTGTGTGCGTGCATGTGTGTGTGTGCGTGCGTGTGTGTGTGTGCGTGCGTGTGTGTGTGTGCGTGCATGTGTGTGTGTGCGTGCGTGTGTGTGTGTGTGTGTGTAACAAATGAACAAAAATAGACACTAGAGAAGCCAGAGAGGCTTGTTGGATTTACACAGGAAGATCAGAAAATTAATAATCAAAGAAAATAGTAGATTTAAAAGGCAAGGTAGGGAAGGAGAATTTTTAGAGAGACAAAGAAGAGTCTTGTCTTTCCAGGCAGTTATGTGTGTGTGTGTGTGTGTGTGTGTGTGTGTATTTGTGTATATATGTGTGTGTGAAAGAGACAGAGAAAGTGAGAAAGGGAAAGGGAGAGAAAAAATTTTTAATAAGATTTTACTGCATGTGATTTAATCTCTTTTTTCCCCAAATAAGATTTTGTCTCTGCCTCTGTCTTTCTCTCTCTCTCTCTTTCTTTCTCTCTCTCTTTCTTTCTTTTCTTTTCTTTTTTCTTTTCTTCTCTTTTCTTTCTTTCTTTTTTCCAGACCAAAACTTTACATTGCTTTCAACTTATTTTGGCTGCTGGACCAACCGTTTTTTTTAATGTGACACTCTGCTGGGACAGGGTCACAAAGTGGTCTGGGCTTTATATGAATTACATAGGACTTTAAGATGGAGAAGCACTCTCTTCAGTGGAGGAGAGTGGTATAGGACCATTCATTCTGAAACATTAGGGAGCCTTTATATTTTGGAGTAGGTATCCTGCGCCCACTTCTTTGCATACTCCTTTGTCATTGTTGAATCTCTGCTGGAATACTAGGGCTAGATAAAACAGTGAACAGATAAGAAGCTTGTTATAATCTGAAACTGCTGAAGTCGCTCTGGCAATGCTAATAGAGATTAGCCGGGGCTAACCATAGGGACGGCATATGGGCAGAAGATTCTAGGCATCAGGATATTGGGATCAGACAGAGAAAAGATATAGTTAGGAGATCATGACCTAAGTGGGTTAAGAACCGACATTGAGCAGAAGGTGCAAACACCAAGGTCAGTAGCTGGAGTGGTAGGAGAATGGCATGAAGATTAAGGTCTACAATAAACAGAGGTTGCTTAGGAAACGACATCCACAAACAGTATTGCAAGATCTTCCTTTTGTGTGGAGCCTGTGGGTGGAGCCACTTTCATAAAGGTGTCCTGAAAAGAGGTAAACGACTTTCTTAGAATTTGTAAGCAAGTTCAACAAAAGCTTTACAATATCTAATACCAACTAATTCAAGTGCCTTAGGCTTTCCTTAGATGTATATTTCAATTAGTCAGAAGTTTGTCTCTAAAGTTTATTTCTATTGTCAGGCCAACTTCAGAGTTCTGAATGGTGGCAGCTTTCTATGTAACTTGATCATTATCTCAAAAGACATGATCCTCCTTGTATTAGTCCATTCTCACACTGCTCTAAAGAACCTGAGGCTGGGTAATTTATGAAGAAAAGACGTTTAATTGACTTACGGTTCCACAGGCTGTACAGGAAGCATAGCCGGAAGGCCTCAGGAAACTTACAATCATGGCAGAAGGTGAAGAGGTGAAGGGCAAGCAAGCACGTCTTGCCATGGTGGAGCAGAAGGGAGGCAGGGGAAGAGACAGAGAGAGAGAGGGAGAGAGAGAAGTGCCACACACTTTTAACCAACTAGATCTCATCAGGACTCACTTACTGTCACGAGAACAGCAAAGAGGAAATCTGCCCCCTTGATCCAATCACCTTCCACCAGGCCCCACTTCTAGCACTTGGGATCGCAACTCAACATGAGATTTGGGTGGGGACATCATAGAGACAAACCATATCACTTCTTGATCTTGTGGAGCTTATTTTTCATAGAAGACAAGATAATTGTATACACAGTTTTTAAAAGTTTTGGAAAATACGTAAGCCAAATAGGGTTTTTGACCTTTGCTTGATTCCTGTTATGTCAGGCCAGTGGGAACAGGTGGATAAAGAGACTCTACTTCTATTTTTGGTTGCATACACTAGATCACTCTCCTGGCAATCCCTTCTTTTTAGCTTTTATTGATTTTCTCTCCCCTGTAGGCAAAATCAGCTGCTTCTTTGTCTGTGTCACCATATATTGTATATATGCCCCTTACATTGTTTTAGAATTTGTGTTTATTTCCCTGATATATGCAATACTTCCAGAAGAGAAACTTGGCTTTATTAATGTTTATAGCCTCAACTTTGGTAAAGTCTGTGGTAACTAGCAAGGATTCATTAAATTTTTGTTGAATTAAATGATATAATCTACTCTCTATGTTGCTCTTTAATATCATTACAGTGATAAAGATTTTTGGTGTCCTAGCTCAGTTTTCAAAGGTACTTTCTTCCCAAAAGGCAATTATGTTTGCATACTTTTCTACCATTCTTAGCATAAACCAAATGAATTGAAATTTTAGTACAACTTTTTTACTTAAAGATTAATTTAAAAATAAGCGCTTCATAGGAATCTTGAACAGAATAAAAACTGACTTGGGAAAGGAAAGGAAGTAATAGAGGATGTCCTAAATATAATAATGGGAAGAATCTTTATTTTATGTTAGATTCTTATAATTCAGGCAGATTGTGCTAATATAAATAAAATATCTGAATAAAGTAATAAATATTTTCTAAGTAAGTGTGTCCCGTATGTTCTGCTAGAATCTAAACCATGAAGAGGAAGAACTTGGCTTTCAGTTGTCCCTGCACCTCAAATACAGTACGGCCTCAACTAAAAATGTTCTTTAATGTTGTTCTTTCCTCAGTGAGAGGAGTTTTGCGTCACCAAACTGAAGATCTAGTTTGGAACACCCAAAGTTCAAGTCTTCAGGCAACGCCATCATCTATTCTGGTATGTTTTTATATTTTATGCTAGAACTAGGCCCTCAAGCTTCTCTTCTTTCTTCCCTCACCTGCTTACTTTGGCATTATACATTTCCCAAGCTGTTCTCACTTCAATTATTCTCTTGCATCATCCCTAGACCATTACTCATAGGTGTCAGCTCATAGGTACCAAGTGTTGGTTCAGAAAATTTAAGCCTTCTGCAGTGGTGAAATAAAGTCTGCATTGCCAAACTCCACACAGGGTAGAAAACTTATTTATGGTTCCTACTTGCTCGGTGATAATTAAGCTATTAAGTGCCCGCTGAGTTGTTCTCTGAGAGTTACCCAGAAATAGATTTTATAGCCAAGATGATATATTGATGTACTAGGTATAGAGCGTAGATTTTTTTTCAATGATTATAGTGAAGAAAAGGTTACACTGCGAAGCACATAGAACAGTGTGTGTACGGAAGGGAGAGAAAGAAGCATATCTGCTAGCTGACGGATGACAGGGACTCTAAATCAGGCCTCCTTGTAACCTGGACTGAAAACTCCCGCTTGCATAGAAGCAGCATGGGACGAACTTTCCTTTTTGTTCTTACCACCCAGCTGCATTAGGAATTCCTCTTCCCCTTAAACCTCCACTTGCCACTTCACTTGTAGGGAGTTATACAGTAGGAAAGAAACAGCATAGTTTAAACAACAATGATAACATCTACAACCACAAACCACTACAGAATTACCTGTCTGCAATGAATACAGGAATCTTTTGTTATCACATAGAAACAGTAAGGGGACTCCCTTCTCATCGACATTCCTTGCTTTTCTTCCCTCTGAAAATTTATTTTCTGTCTCATATCAGCTATTTGAATTACTTGTTTCTCGACTTTAATGGAGCGATGGAAATTCAGAAAGCCTGCCCTTAATTCATGTAACCATTAATCTCTGCAGCCATTTCTTCTACTAGGTTACAGAGTAACTCATTATTACAATGTAGAATTACTAAAAACAATCTTTTCACTGAGTTACATATTGGACAAAATATATTAGAAGAGATTTACAGAGAGTACATTCATTTGGTGTGTATTTATTTCTTCACTTCTTCATTCATTCAAATATGTTTGTTTTGTGCTTTCTATGTGCCAAGAGCTTGTGAAACTAAGACAAATAAGGTGTGGCTCTGCCTACAAAAATTTCTAGTCTGGTGGTAGTAGACAGATTTCTAAACAAGGTGATGCAGACATTGTCCTAGAGGTCGATCCAGGGTACAGGGAGCGATGACAGCACCACGACTCTCCCGCTTTTAATCACATTCTCTAACCACAGGAGGAGCTTCGTGATGATATTTTAGAATCATATTGTGAAGATGAGAATTTCTATATAAGCCAGAGCGTGTAAACTGGAGACTAGCTGGATCCAACTACAGACATGCAGCTTGGGACCAAATTAAAAAAAAAATAAGTCAATATTTTAAAACTAGGAGATTTTTACATAAAAATGCAGATTTCTGGCTTCTTTTGAACACCAGGAAGATCTGCTACTGTTAAGTTCATATTCCTTTGTGGCAGAAAGTGGCTGGAGCTTGGCTGTGGCTGCCCCTTAATGATAGCAAGCACCAGTAGGCTCACTTGTTCATTTATGTTGCAGTGCTTTCATTTGCATTTATGCCAACTCATTACTTTTTTGAATAGTGATTACTGTAGGGCATTCATTAACAATGTAAGGAAACATTAGAATGTTAATGGGAGATGATAAGACATGAAAACAAGGAATGATTAATTAGAAATGTCTAGTTATTACTTTCTTTTTAATTTATTCCTTCCCTCCCTTTCTTCACGCCCTTGCCAACTGTTAGCAAGATTTTACTCTACCATAGAAGTGAGGTGGGTTCCCCGCCTAGATTTTATTTTAAAAAATTATTTTATATATACAGAGCTGCAATAATTATATTACTAATCATTTTATTGTTTTTATTATTAGTAATAAAGGCTTTATTCAAAGAGTAAAAAAATGTTATTTTAGAGCTAGGAATGTTGGGAAAGGGAATTTGACACCTTTCTGGCACCCTGACTTGGAAAATCACTTGTACAGTGTGCTTTCTTTAGGACTAACAAGCTTTTCAATTGGCAGTAGCAGAAATGAAATTGGCCAATATAATACAGTTGTCAATATACTACATTGAACTAAAAGAAAGCATAAGTTAAATTTGTTACGATGGAAACATCTATGGATAGAAAAATTAATGAAGGGCTATTCCTGGCATGTATATGTTAACCTTTCAAAATGTATAAGAAAGCTTCATTGCCATGCCAGTTTTTAGGGAATACGTATTTGAAAGGGATGGTCTTTCTTCTTTATTTGAAAAGTCAAGTTGTTTACTTTCACATTTTATATTGTCTGTGACTTGACTTTTGAAAAGATTTTATATATTGTTTCACTTTTAATTTTTTATGAAGTGAAAAGGCATTTTGTTTACAGATACACTGAAATGGTATATTACTGCTTGAGGATTTCTTTTTCGTTGAGGATTCAGCTGCTTTCCTAATGTGTGTCAGGTTATGCGCTCCATCTGATAAAACTCAATTTCTTAAGCATGGCTTGAAGGGCTTAAGTTATCTCACCTGAGTTTTCTTGTAAAGTACATTTGGAATTTGCAAGAATATATGAGTAACTTTAACACATCTCTGGAAGTAGTTTTATATAATTAAAAGGAATAAAGTTAATTCCCTCTTATGGAATGATCATCATCATTGTAACTACTTTATTGAAGAACAGACCTTGGTATTGAGCAAATGGCCTTCTTTTCCCTGACTACAAATGTAATTTTCAGTCCTAGAAAAATAAAGGGGAAGGCTACAAACTTTTTTTCTATGTAAACAGCCTCCATATCCCATAGAGCAGATATCTGAATATTAGGAGATGGCTGCCCACACTCCCTCCATCTGTGTTGACCTGGGTTGTATAAACCTGTGGAATATGTTAACCCAAATGAGCGCATGGACTGCCAAGTCTGTTTGCTCTAGTTTCTCCTCTGAGAATCCTTTTACCACTTGGGAATATACACTTGTAGAGACCTCTGGATGAATAGCTGTTAGTGGGAAAAGCACTGGCACTGAGAAATCTAGAGACTTGGCTGCTTCCAGTCTGTTTTTTTGTCTCTTTTTTTGTGTGTCCTTGAGCATTTCACTTCTATGATCCTCAGTTCCCTCTCTTTAATAGGCATAGTTATACTACATGTGTTCTTGAGTCCTTCTAAGTGTAAAATGTGATAATTTTGTTATGTTCACATACATGTGCATGCTCAGCCCCTCTTACCAATATAAGATTTTTACAAGCCAAAGGATGGCCTCGTAAAGCACATGAGCCTTTGGCAAGACAAGAGCTGGTGTTTTTACTTAACTTTTTCGCCTTTCACTTTCTGGACTTTAATTTGTTGTCTTCCATTTCTCTGGAAATAAACTCTTGCTCTATCTCTGTTCGTGAGGACTCAGAATAACTTAGACCCTCTAGGCAGAAATATGAACCAGCTTTATTCTATTTGGTGGTAAGTTATGTAGGAGCATTCTGCACACAGGTCAGCAATTGTAAGCCACCTCTACTGAATAGAGTTATGTAAGGTTAACTCTACTCCTGGTAATTGCATGGTGTTTTCTGAGACAGTGTATTGCTCTGTCACCCGGGCTGGAGTGCAGTGGTGTGATCATAGCTCACTGAAGCCTCAAACTCCTTGGGTTCAAGTGATCCTCCTGCTTCAGCCTCCAGAGTACTATAGGAATGTAATATAGGAGTGCACCAAGGCACCCAGTTATTTTTTTATTTTATGATTTTTGTAGAGACAGAGTCTTACTCTGTTGCCCAGACTTGCATGCTCTTAAAGTTTACTAGAAAAATGCCAGAAGTCATCTCTCCAATTAGATCTTCTTTTTCTTTTTTTGTCCTGAATCATGAAACATGTCTTCTTATCCTCAGGTGCACTTCTGTTAGGAGATTCCCCAAGAGGGAATTTTGTGTCCTGAGATCTTTCTCTTTCTCTATAGGTTGTTTTGCAATTGTACCTAGTCATTTAATGATGGCCTCTGGCTTCCTCTTTCTTTACAGATGTTTTGCTTTGTCTCTCATACATTTCACTTCAACAGATTCAGGAGATTTGGTTATTAGACTCCAGTCTAATTCCTAGATATATCTTGCTTCTATTTCTTTTCTTTTTTTTTTTTAGCCAAAGCTACATTGCCAAAAATGTTGGCTAACATTGCATCATATACTTTTTATCACTCTCCTTTTTCCTTTCCAGATTTTTATTTTCTGGCTAAATTTACATTTAACCAGAATGATATCATTTTTGGTTCATGTTGTTGTTTTAAGTGATTCTCATTCCTTATTTGCTGGGCATTTATATTTCATTTTGGATTGTCTAATCACTTTTTGACAGAAATGACTTAAACTTTAATGGATTTTTAAATGAAGTATATTATAAAAGGATGGCACCTTTGCATAATATCACTCATCCAGGGTCTCAGCAGTAACAGAATCATCTAGAAGAATCTACTAATGGAGATGTGGATAGGGTTAAGGGAGCATAAAAAGAATGTTGAGGTGTGCAGAGACTAACAACAGTGGGAAGCAATTACCACTACCATCCATTGGAGTACAGAGGAAGGGGAGGAAATGCTGTTACCAGAGCCCCTGGACAGCTGGAGCTGTAATTGTGGAGGGAGAAGCACAGCTATGCTAGACACATAGTATTGAGGCTTGGAGGAAGCAGGGAAGACATACCTTGACCTCTCTTCCCCCTGTCCTTTGATCTGCTTATGCTTCCCATTGGCCAAACTCAAACAGAAAACAAATGCAAGGCAGCATTTGCAAGACTGGTACAGATCACAGGGTCAGCCTCCTAGGGCAGAGGGCAGGAAGAGAAGGATCTGAAGTGGTGGTGACCCACTTAAAATAGGAACCAATGAAAACAACATGGACAAGGCAGAAAGTGATGTTGTAACTGAGTTCCACAAAAGAAAATAAGATTTTCTTTTTAAACTAAAGTGCTTTTAGTTTAAAGATGGTAGATGAAACTGTGGGTAACCCTCTATAGAACCAATGACCTTCTGTTATTACCATCTTTCCTGTGCATTTGTCACTAGGGGAAGGGACAAAGTAGGACATGCCTGGTGGTTTCTTGCCTCATGGTCCCCCATCTGTGACTGGGAGAGTGTATAGTTCAAAGCCTTCTTACACAGCTCTTTGACAGAGAGACAAGGGGCACTGTGAAGACAAAGCATAAAAGACTAATTAGGCCTTGTGTAATAGTCTGTTTTCACACTGCTGATAAAGACATACCTGAGACTGGGCAATTTACAAAAGAAAGAGGTTTAATGGACTGACAGCTCCACGTGGCTCGGGAGGCCTCACAATTATGGCAGAAGGTGAAGGGCACATGTCACATGGTAGTAGACAAGAGCCGAGAGTTTGTGCAGGGAAAATCCCCTTTATAAAACCATCATATCTCATGAGACTTATTCACTATCACGAGAACAGCATGGGAAAGACCTGCCCCCATGATTCAATCACTTCCCACCAGGTCCCTCCCACAACATGTGGAAATTCAAGATGAGATTTGGGTGGGGACACAGTCAAACCATATCACCTTGTTTTGGGTCAGCTGTCTTCATAGGCCAGTATGTTCTGTTTTATTTCATGGCCATAGACTGAACTCTAGTTAGCCACCCTAAAATTGTGTGCTTTGTTCAAAAAGCATATTAGGGTTGAGACTGTCAGTGCAAATTTACTATTGCTGATAGGAGTCTCCTGGAGTTGCGGGGAGGAGGTTAGATTCAGCATTTCTTATTCCTAGTTTTCATTTTGTTCATAGGTATAACATGAATTTTAGTCTTTTGATAGACTTATAAATATGGGAAATTTCTTAATGGTTCCAGTTGATAAGAAATAAAATCATTTAGCAACTGAAGAAGTATATTAGAAACACAGGCTGGAATATTATGCCCAGAACATGATCCAGCCATTTCCTCTACTAGAGAACTTTTACAAGTACCCATGTCTAGGTTCTCCTCCCAGACCAATTAAGTTAACATTTCTGAGTGTCAGCCCTGGGAATTGGTGTTTTTCAAAAGCTTCCATGTGATTCAAATACCTTTTTTTTTTTTTTTTTTTTTTTTTGAGATGGTGTTTTGCTCTCATTGTCCAGGCTGGAGTACAATGGTGTGATCTTAGCACACCGCAACCTCTGCCTCCCAGGTTCAAGTGATTCTCCTGCCTCAGCCTCACGAGTAGCTGGGATTACAGGCATGTGCCACCACACCCAGCTAATTTTGTATTTTTAGCAGAGATGGGGTTTCTCCATGTTGGCCATGGCTGGCCTCGAACTCCTAACCTCAGGTGATCCACCTGCCTTGGCCTCCCAAAGTGCTGGGATTAAAGGTGTGAGCCACCACACCCGACCTCAAATACCTTCTTAGGACTGAAAAGAATTGTTCTTTTCTCTTTTCCTTTTTCAGTTTTCATATATCCAGGATATATTTTATGAGTTTTTTCCATGTGGATTGTACTTCTCTATCTTTGTTATTCAGAATCCGGAATAAATTATATAAACTCCTGCCAAATACTGCGGCCATTTTACCTCTTAGCAGTATTGTTAAACTTTTTTTTTTTTTTTTTTGAGACAATGTCTTGCTCTATAGCCCAGGCTGTAGTGCAGTGGGTTGATCATAGCTCATGGTAGTCTTGAATTCCCAGGATCAAGTGATCCTCCTCCCTCAGCCTCCCAAGTAGCTAGAACTCCAGGTGTGTGCCACCATGCCTGGCTAAGCTAATTTTTTGTTGTTGTTGAGATGGGGTCTTGTTATATTACCCGGACTGGACTTCTAGCCTCAAGCGATCCTCCTGGTTCAGCATCCCAAAGTGCTGGGATTATAGACGTGAGCCACTGTGGCTGGCTGATTATTGTACATTTACATAGACAGTTCTTCATAAAATTAAATAATTAACATGTTCAAGGTTTGTGTTTCTGTATACTTCTCCATTTCTGAACTACATTTTAAGATAAGATTAGTAGTACATTAGTAAAACATCACTAGAAAGAGGAAATTGTTTATGTTTCATAAGTGTGATACCATTTTACAGGAGTGGCTATTCATTTGAGGTAACCAGACTACATTTTGTTGTGGTGACATTTCTGACCAAACTAGAGGGCCTTCATTAACTAATTATCTTTTCAGAACGATGAATAAAATTGTCAGTTGTTCTTTCCTGCTGTGGGCAATGGACTTAGATCTTTGCCAACAAGTTACAGATAACAGTAACTTCTATGTATTTAAAGTCATTTAAGCTAAAAACACAGAGGAAAATGAACCATCTAAAGAAAAAAAACATTTTCTCTCACAAATTCACTTTGTTTGAGGGCTTTAAAATATGTTACCTCATCTGTCCTTGCTTTTCAGGTGAGAGGTGATATAGTTTTTCTCTAGAAATTGGAATTTGACTATAAATCTGTTTGATTCTGGAGCCCATGTCTCCCCCTACTCCCAATACTATTAATACACTGCCTCCTTGTCCCTAGAAAATCTGGGAATATAGATAGATAGGTGGTATTTAAAATCACTTTTTATATGTTTCTTTTATCTATGATATGATTTAGCCTTTTTTTCCCCCCAGGATAATACCTTTCAAGCTGCATGGCCCTCAGCAGATGAATCCACCACCAGCAGTATTCCACCACTTGATTTCAGCTCTGGTCCTCCCTCAGCCACTGGCAGGGAACTCTGGTCAGAAAGTCCTTTGGGTGATTTAGTGTCTACACACAAATTAGCCTTTCCCTCGAAGATGGGCCTCAGTTCTTCCCCAGAGGTTTTAGAGGTTAGCAGCTTGACTCTTCATTCTGTCACCCCGGCAGTGCTTCAGACTGGCTTGCCTGTGGCTTCTGAGGAAAGGACTTCTGGATCTCACTTGGTAGAAGATGGTGAGAAACTTTAATCGCTTTTCATACTTCTTGTTGTATCTGATGACAGGGTTTTTAGAGAGAGGAAGAGACTATGGCTGTGAAAAAAACATAGTAGTATTCATTAGGGGTAAAATGTCTTGGTAAAATTGTTTGTGAGAGGAAACAATCAAATTTAATTTGTTGGAATGGAGAGTCCAAATAGGTAAATAATAAGAAGTATACTTGGGGAGCTGGGGTGGGGATCAATTAACAGATATTTTGAAGGTCATATCGAAGGGTATATAGTTTAGTTAAATTACTGCTACTACTATTAAATAACCACTTTACTTAAATATTGGAGTAATAAATAGTGTCAAAGAAGATTATTCAACTAGGTCATAATACAATTAGTTGTGGGGGCCAAGTCTAAAGATTCTTGCTTGTAGTAGTATTCTGAAGGGAAGAAACTAAATCATGGCAGCCACAGCAGAGATAAACAAGTGAAAATGAAATAGATGATCTAGATGTTGTGGAGGAAAGGAAAAATAAATGTGACTTAGAAATGGAGTTTACATGTGAAATGAGGAAGATGAGCAAATATATAAATAATGAGTTCAGGATTGTGAATATTGGGTGAATCTGAAGGATGATAGACAATAAACATAGCAGGGAAAATGAGAATTCAAAGAGAAACACAATGTTCAGGGAATTTTCCTCCTAAATGACTGCTGGATTTAGTATTTGTTGTCAAAATTACTACTAGCAGTTCTTTATTTTCATGGAATTAAAAAAAAAAAAACAAGTGTTTGAAGATTATTTCAATAGTCAAGGTCTTGTCATCCTCGAGAAGGAGATAATATTCATGAGTGACTGTCCCATATTACAAACATGTTATCAGATTTTCCTTTTGTTTGCTAGATATAGAAAAACAAAAGTCAACAATTGCCCCTGTTAACTTCACAGGGAAAAATTAGGAAACTAATTTTATTAGAAGAACTAGAAGAACTAGGAATATATTTTGGCAACTCTGTGGATTAATTAATGGAAAACTTTATTTTTAGGATTAGCCAATGTTGAAGAGTCAGAAGATTTTCTTTCTATTGATTCATTGCCTTCAAGTTCATTCACTCAACCTGTGCCAAAAGAAACAATACCATCCATGGAAGACACTGATGTGTCCTTAACATCTTCACCATATCTGACCTCTTCTATACCTTTTGGCTTGGACTCCTTGACCTCCAAAGTCAAAGATCAATTAAAAGTGAGCCCTTTCCTGCCAGATGCATCCATGGAAAAAGAGTTAATACTTGACAGTGGTTTAGGTTCAGGATCAGGGCAAAAAGTAGATCTGATTACTTGGCCATGGAGTGAGACTTCATCAGAGAAGAGCACTGAACCGCTGTCCAAGCCATGGCTTGAAGATGACGATTCACTTTTGCCAGCTGAGATTGAAGACAAGAAACTAGTTTTAGTTGACAAAATGGATTCCACAGACCAAATTAGTAAGCACTCAAAATATGAACATGATGATAGATCCACACACTTCCCAGAGGAAGAGCCTCTTAGTGGGCCTGCTGTGCCCTTCTTCGCAGATACTGCAACTGAATCTGCATCTCTAACCCTCCCCAAGCACATATCAGAAGTACCTGGTGTTGATGATTACTCAGTTACCAAAGCACCTCTTATACTGACATCTGTAGCAATCTCTGCCTCTACTGAAATATCAGATCAGGCAGATGCCATCCTAAGGGAGGATATGGAACAAACTACCGAGTCATCCAACTATGAATGGTTTGACAGTGAGGTTTCAATGGTAAAGCCAGATATGCAACCTTTGTGGACTATATTGCCAGAATCAGAGAGAGTTTCGACAAGAACTTCTTCCCTAGAGAAATTGTCCAGAGACACATTGGCAAGTACACCACAGAGTACTGACAGACTCTGGTTGAAAGCTTCTGTGACACAGTCTACCAAATTGCCTCCAACCACAATCTCCACCCTGCTAGAGGATGAAGTAATTATGGGTGTACAGGATATTTCATTAGAACTGGACCGGATAGGCACAGATTACTATCAGCCTGAGCCAGTCCAAGAGCAAAATGGCAAGGTTGGTAGTTATGTGGAAATGTCTACAAGTGTTCACTCCACAGAGATGGTTAGTGTGGCGTGGCCCACAGAAGGAGGAGATGACTTGAGTTATACCCAGACTTCAGGAGCTTTGGTGGTTTTCTTCAGCCTCCGAGTGACTAACATGATGTTTTCAGAAGATCTGTTTAATAAGAACTCTTTGGAGTATAAAGCCCTGGAGCAAAGATTCTTAGAATTGGTAAGCACAAAAAGTGAAACATGGGCGCTAGTGAATAATCGTGTATGACCCACTCCTCCTCCCCTCTAGCACACAAGGTCTGAGCCAGGGAAAGTGTGATCTGCTGTGAACATTCATTTCCTATAATTCACAGATAGTATCATGGCCTAGGGTTGGAAAGAAAACAGTAAGACATATAAGAAATGGAAAACACAAAAGTGGCATGAGAGTGATGTGATAATTTACAGGGAAGATTGTTTTCATGAATTATGGGACTACAATAAGTTTGACATTTCTTTTCACATTTTATTGTGAAGCTAATGTTTTGTGGGTACCTATATCGCCTTCACTGTTGGGATCCTTCAGTGAAACAGAGAATAAACTCTCTGAGTATCTAAAACTATGTATGAATTCCATGGGATTCCTAAATATCACTATGAAAATCGCATAGCATTTCTAGTTTATACTGTCAAATCATTCCTAATTTGTACTTTTGTTAATTAACAGTTTAAATGTAGATAAAATACAATTAGGAAAAGTGAGGCAGGGTCTTTACCTGTGTTTTTGTTTCATTTTGTTTGGGTATGTATTGAACAAAATGTGAAACATTGTCAATAAACTTACCACTTTTTGTGTATTGTAGCTGGTTCCCTATCTCCAGTCAAATCTCACGGGATTCCAGAACTTAGAAATCCTCAACTTCAGAAATGGCAGCATTGTGGTGAACAGCCGAATGAAGTTTGCCAATTCTGTCCCTCCTAATGTCAACAATGCGGTGTACATGATTCTGGAAGACTTTTGTACCGCTGCCTACAATACCATGAACTTGGCTATTGATAAATACTCTCTTGATGTGGAATCAGGTATGATATTGCCTAGCATGGTGGTTTCTTAGTAGAATCCCGTGATTATTCTTGTGTGTTTTCTTCCTCATTGCGTTAAGGTGAATCCAATACTCGTAGGAAAAAAGAGTACTATGTCAGACAAATCTTCCACATCTTAATAACTAGTAAAATATTTCTCCCAAGAACATCAACATCACTCCCTTTTCAAAACATCCTCCAAACATTTTACTTTATTATTCCACCTCCATTCCCTTTTCTACCCACTGCGTCTGGCTTTTGTTTTTATTTACCTACTGGATCTGTTCTTGCTATGCCTTCATGTTGTCACCTGCAAGGTTTGGGCCTTCCTCCCTTTAAGCTTTTGCATCCATTTCCATTGTCTTAAGCCTTATATAAATGTCAATAACTCTCCACATTTTTTTATACAGATAAACATCTCTCATAACCTCCAGAATCAGTGTTTACTTACTTGACAGTCTCCACTTGGATGTATTCTGTGTATATCTAATTTAAGATAGCTGTGGGTGAGCTCTTCTTTTCCATATCTCACCACTCTCCAGCTATATCTACTCTTTCTCTCAGCTTCTCTATCTCTCTCCACAAATGTAAGGTTTATCTAATCAGCTACTTAAGCTGGAAACCTGAGTGTTTTAATTTAATTTAATTTAATTTAATTTAGGAGAGCTAAGTAATTAAACATGAGGCCAAAGTACATAAGAAAGTGGCAGTCTTTTATTGCAAATATGCACACACTCTCGGGCGAGGTTCTCTGGTCCTCAGGTGTGGGGGGCCAGGGAAGTTGTGCCAGCGCTCTCAGGTGAGGTTCTCCAACCCACGAAAACGGGGGTCGAAGAAGTCACACCGGCGCTTACCGGCGGCAGACTTTTATGCCTGGGAGCTAGAAGGGGAGGAGGGCAGTGGGCGGGATAAGGGCATGATAGGGGCGTCTCCGTAGGCATGGCCGGGTAAGTTTCGATCTCTTAGGATTGACGTCACGTGGCGCATGCTCGGTTGATCTGCATCTTCCCAGGCGCGGGAAAGTTGGTGATGAAGAACCCGGAAGCAACATGGATTGTGCCTTCTTGTTCACCTTCCTCCATCTTGTCCTTTCTCCCTCACCCAAACACTGAGAAAATTTCTTTTCTGTTTATTTTTTTTGAGGTGACGTTTTGCTCTTGTTGCCCAGGCTAGAGTGCAATGGCATGACCTCGGCTCATTGCAACCTCTGCCTCCTGGGCTCAAGCAATTCTCCTGCCTCAGCCTCCCGAGTAGCTTGGATTACAGGCACCTGCCACCACGCCTGGCTCATTTTTTGTATTTTTAGTAGAGACGGAATTTCTCTATGTTGGCTAGGTTGGTCTTGAACTCCTGACTCAGGTGATCCACCCGCCTTGGCCTCCCAAAGTGCTGGGATTACAGGTGTGAGCCACCGCCCCTGGCCAGAGAAGTCATCCTTGATACCTCAATTCCTAACACCTGGAACTTTTAGTCACTCACCAAACTTATATTGATTCTGAATTCTAAGAATATCTCAAATTCATGCTCTTTTCTCTATCTCCATTGCTACGACTCCATCCAAATCACCATGATCTCTCCTTTGCACCGGTTTCCCCACATCCTCTCATGCTCCCCCTCCTATCCATCCTCCATAAGGCAGACATGGTACTCTTGAAGGACTGTCCGGCTCAGTAGCCACAAGGCCTTGTCCCCATTTTCTTTCCCGATATCCAATGTAACTAACCTCTGCTCAACATGTTCTAGTCAAACCAGCTTGTTTTTTGTTACTCAGATACAAACCCTTCTTACCTTAAAGCCTTTGCACACACTGTCCACTTTTGCCTTCTTACTGACTCCTGCTCACCCATGTGCCTCAGTTCGAATGTCACTTCCTCAGGACTTTTCATTGGCTCACCTGTGGTCTAGACTGAGTCTTTCCTCTCAGTTTTTATATTAATAGTACAATGTTCTTTCCTCTAGAGAGTTATCATCATTGTAACAATGTTAATTTATGTGCATAGTTGCTTAATGGCTATTTTTTCCAGATGAGCTTTTTACAAGAACTGAGAATGTGTTTGTTTTATTAACTACTTTTTAGCCAGAACGTAGCATAGTGTCTTGAACACAGAAGGTACTCAAAAATACTGTGAATGAATGAAATGAATCATTGCTTTTATTTTGAAGCCTTGGATGCAGAGAACACTGTTGAAATGTGAACTTTTGTTCTTCCTTCCCTTCTACATACCAGAGGACAGAGGTTTTGAGGAGTAAGATGGAATGTCTGGTTTTGTATTTCTCCAGTGCCTTTTAATCTCAAACTGGTTTGAAAGTCAGCCCTATTCCTTAGAAAAGAAGTGAACTTTCTTTTGAAATCTTGAAGAATCATTACTCATTGAAAGTGAAGAAAATGGTTTCATGAATCCTTCATATGCAAATCTCTTGCCAATTGAGTTCTCTAAGGCCATTTGCACATTCTTTGTCATGTGGTATAGTGGAAGAGGCAATTAATTATAATTTGTAAGGAATGATTTTTTGCTTCTGCTTTACCATTTATTATTTGTGTGACCCAAGATGGGCTTCCCCGACCCTTAGTTCCTCATATATTAAATGGGGGTAATATTGCCTGGCCTCTGTATTTTATGAGACTATTTTAAGCATTAAACAAGTAGTATATATAAAGCATTTGACTAACTACACAAATGCGAGCAGTTATGATTTATAAAACTTTTGCAAAAGTCAATCTACTTCTTTTTAAACAGAATTACAGGCCTAGTGCTGTGGCTCACACTCATAATCCCAATACTTTAGGAGGCTGAGGCAGAGGGATTGCTTGAGGCCATGAGTTTGAGACTAGCCTAAGCAACATAGTGAGTCTTCATCTCCACAAAAAAACTTAAAAATTAGCTGAGCATTGTGGCATGTGCCTGCAGTTCCAGCTACTTGGGAGACTGAGGTGGGAAGATTGCTGGAGCCTAGGAGGTTGAGATTACAATGAACTGTGATCACACAACTACACTCTAGCCTGGGCAACATAGTGAGAACCTGTCTCTAAAAAAAATAAAAAATAAAGAGAATTACAATAAATACATTTAATTCAGTTTTTTTTCTTCATTATTATACTTTAAGTTCTGGGATACATGCATAGAACGTGCAGATCTGTTACATAGGTATACACGTGCCATGGTGGTTTGCTGCACCCATCAACCTGTCATCTACTTTAGGTATCTCTCCTAATGCTATCCCTTACCTAGCACCCCACCCCTGACAGGCCCCCGTGTGTGATATTTCCCTCCCTGTGTCCATATGTTCTCATTGTTCAACTCCCACTTATGAGTAAGAACATGCAATATTTGGTTTTCTATTCCTGTGTTAGTTTGCTGAGAATGATAGTTTCCAGCTTCATCCATGTCCCTGCAAAGGACATGAACTCATCCTTTTTTATGGCTATATAGTACTCCATGGTGTATATGTGCCACATTTTCTTTATGCAGTCTATCATTAATGGGCATTTGGGTTGGTTCCAAGTCTTTGCTATTGTGAATAGTGCCACAATAAACGTACGTGTGCATGTATCTTTATAGTAGAATGATTTATAATCCTTTGGGTATATACCCAGCAATGGGATCACTGGGTCAAATGGTATTTCTACTTCTAGATCCTTGAGGAATCGCCACACTGTCTTCTACAATGGTTGAAATAACTTACACTCCCAACAAAAGTGGGAGTGTAAGTGTTCCTATTTCTCTACATCCTCTCCAGCATCTATTGTTTCCTGACTTTTTAATGATCGACATCCTACCTGGCATGAGGTGGTATCTCATTGTGGTTTTGATTTGCATTTCTCTAATGACCAGTGATGATGAGCTTTTTTTCATATGTTTGTCGGCTGCATAAATGTCTTCTTTTGAGAAGTGTCTGTTCATATCCTTTACCCACTTTTTGATGGGGTTGTTTGTGTTTTTCTTGTACATTTGTTTAAGTTCCTTGTAGATTCTGGATATTAGCCCTTTGTCAGATGGATAGATTGCAAAAATGTTTTCCCATTCTGTAGATTGCCTGTTCACTCTGATGATAGTTTCTTTTGCTGTGCAGAAGCTCTTTAGTTTAATTATATCCCATTTGTCAATTTCAGCTTTTGTTGCCATTGCTTTTGGTGTTTGGTGTTTGCTTGGTAAATATTCCTCCATCCCTTTATTTTGAGCCTATGTGTGTCTTTGCACGTGAGATGGGTCTTGTCTCTTTATCCATTTTGCCAGTCTGTGTCTTTTAATTGGGGCATTTAGCCTGTTTACATTTAAGGTAAATATTGTTATGTATGAATTTGATCCTGTCAGTATGATGCTAGCTGGTTATTTTGCCCATTAGCAAATGCAGTTTCTTCATAGTGTCGATGTTCTTTACAATATGGTATGTTTTGCAATGGCTTGTACCAGTTTTTCCTTTCCATATTTAGTGCTTCCTTCAGGAGTTCGTGTAAGGCGGGCCTGATGGTAACAAAATCTGTCAGCATTTGCTCGTCTGTAAAGGATTTCATTTCTCCTTTGCGTATGAAGTTTAGTTTGGCTGGATATGAAATTCTGGGTTGAAAATTCTTTTCTTTAAGAATGTTGAATATTGGCCCCCACTCTCTTCTGGCTTGTAGGGTTTCTGCAGAGAGATCCGCTGTTAGTCTGATGGGTTTCCCTTTGTGGGTAACCCGACCTTTCTGACTGCCCTTAACATTTTTTCCTACATTTCAACATTGGTGAATCTGACAATTATGTGTCTTGGGATTACTCTTTTCGAGGAATATCTTTGCGGTATTCTCTGTATTTCCTGAATTTAATGTTGGCCTGTCTTGCTAGGTTGGGGAAGTTCTCCTGGATAATATCCTGAAAAGTGTTTTCCAACTTGGTTCCATTCACCCCGTCATTTTCAGGTACACCAATCAAATGTAGGTTTGGTCTTTTCACATAGTCCCATATTTCTTGGAGCCTCTTTTTCCTTTTCATTGTTTTTTCTCTAACCTTGTCTTCCTGCTTTATCTCATGAAGTTGATCTTCAATCTCTGATATCCTTTCTTCTGCTTGATTGATTCAGCTGTTGATACTTGTGTATGCCTCACAAAGTTCTCATGCTGTGTTTTTCAGCTCCATCAGGTCATTTATGTTCTTCTCTACACTGGTTATTCTAGTTAGCAATTCCTCTAACCTTTTTTCAAGGTTCTTAGCTTCCTTGCATTGGGTTAGAACATGCTTCTTTAGCTTGCAGCAGTTTGTTATTACCCACCTTCTGAAGCCTACTTCTGTCACTTCATTAGACTCATTCTCCGTCCAGTTTTGTTCCCTTGCTGGCAAGGAGTTGTGATCCTTTATGAGAGAAGCAGCATTCTGCTTTTTGGAATTTTCAGCCTTTTCATGCTGGTGTTTCCTCATCTTTGTGGATTTATCTTCTTTTGGTCTTTGACGTTGGTGACCTTCTCATGGAGTTTCTGTGTCTGGACGTTCTTTTTGTTGATGTTGGTGCTATTCCTTTCTGTTTGTTAGTTTTCCTTCTAACAGTCAGGCTCCTCTGCTGCAGGTCTGCTGGAGCTTGCTGGTGGTCCACTCCAGACTGTTTGCCTGGGTATCACCAACGGAGGCTGCAGAACAGCAAAGATTGCTGCCTGTTCCTTCCTCTGGAAGATTTGTCCCAGAGGGTTACCCGCAAGATGCCAGCCAGAGCTCTCCTGTATGAGGTGTTTGTCAATTCCTGCTGGGAGATGTCTCCCAGTCAGGAGACATGGGGGTCAGACACCCACTTGAGGAGGCATTCGTCCCTTAGCAGAGCTTGAGTGCTGTGCTGGGAGATTGGTTGCTGTCTTCAGAGTTGGCAGGCAGGAACGTTTAAGTCTGCTGAAACTGCACTACAGCTGCCCTTTCCCCCAGGTGCTCTGTCCCAGGGAAAGGGGAGTTTTATCTGTAAGCCCCTGACTGGGGCTGCTGCTTTTGTTTCAGAGATGCCCTGTCCATAGAGGAGAAATTTATAGAGACAATCTGGCTACAGAAGCTTTGCTGAGCTGTGGTGGGCTCTGCCCAGTTGTAACTTCCGGGCGGCTTTGTTTACACTGTGAGGGAAAAACCACCTACTCAGGCCTCAGTAATGGTGGATGCCCCTCTCTGCACCAATCTCGAGTGCCCCAGGTTGACTTCAGGCTGCTGTGCTGGCAGCAAGAATTTCAAACCAGTGGATCTTAGCTTGCTGGGCTCCATGGGGGTGGGATTTGCTGAGCTACACCACTTGGCTCCCTGGCTTCAGCCTCTTTTCCAGGGGAGTAAATGGTTCTGTCTTGCTGGCCACTGGGGTATGAAAACAAAAAATAAAAAACAAAAAACTCCTGCAGCTAGCTTGGTGTCTGTGCAAATGGCCACCCAGTTTTGTGCTTGAAACCCAGGGCTGTGGTGGTATAGGCACCCAAGGGAATTTCCTGGTCTGCGGGTTGTGAAGACAGTGGGAAAAGCATAGTATCTGGGCTGAATGCACTGTTCCTCCCGGCACAGTCCCTCATGGCTTCCCTTGGCTAGGGGAGGGAGTTCCCCAACCCCTTGCACTTCCGGGTGAGGTGACCACACCATCCTGCTTTGGCTCACCCACTGTGGGCTGCACGCACTGTCTAATCAGTCCCAATGAGATGAGCTGGGTACCTCAGTTGGAAATGCAGAAATCACCTACCTTCTGCATTGATCTCTCTGGGACTGGAGCTGTTCCTATTTGGCCATCTTGGCAGCCACCACCTTACTTCAGTTTTGTATGTAACTCACATGTCAGCTGTGTGCAATGTCATCAAGGTTTATAAGCTCGCCTTTACTTTTAATATTCAATTAGCTGGCATTAGCCCCACCCTGTGCAGTATAAAACCTGTGTCTACGTTCCCCTAACTCCTCAATATTTCTGAGCATTGTTAGGGAACTTAAATATCTCTTAATCTTCCCCAGTTCTGAGTTTCCTCTGCTGAATTTTCAATCTCACATGAGTCCCGACTCTTGTGGTGTTAACCTAATGCAAATCACAGTCCTGTTTTTGATCTGCTCAGAGCATCTCTAACGTAAGGCAGTTGATTCTATCAGGCATTTGCTGATGGTATAAAGGTAATGGAGAAGGCTTTATCTCAGCACGGCAGATGGCCTAAAAATATTCATTAGGCATAACCATCCTAAAATTCCTCTGCCACCCTCTCAAGGGCATCTCTTACTGATCAACTTTTTTCCCAGGACCCAGCCAGCTATGATGTTGCTCAGGCCATAAAGCTGTCTTTCCAGACCATCTTCACATCTTTCCTCTACTCTCGTTTTTCTGGACCCATCTATCCTTCTTTTAAGCTGCTTCTAGAAAACCAGAATGTAATTAATTCCACAATTTAGATCCCTGTCTCCCATCCTAAATTTACCTCCAACTCTACCTTTGTTTCCCCAACAGAATCACTGAGGCACTTTTCCTAACATATAGTCAGCTACCTGGGCACCCTTTCTTCACCAGCACAAAGGAGTGGAAAGAGACTTTGAAACCACAATCTTTTATTTACATGGTTAAAATATTAGGCTTTGTCTTTCTTCTTGGCCTGGAAGCAAAAAGCTATATTTTATCTTTTTCCTGTGGCTATATCTTTTTCCTAATGTGTAGAAAATATAGACTATTTTTCTCACCTCAGACACATATACCTGCAGAATGGTTACAAAGTTTCAAAAATTTTTATTAGAATTATTTTACTACATGTATAGTGGTTAAGCATTCCTAATATGAAAATCCGAAATCTGAAATGCTCCAGTCTGAAACTTTTTGAGCACTGACGTGATGCTACAAGGGTAAATGTCTTCACTTGGCCTCATGTGATGGGCTGAAATCAAAACGCAGATGCACAACAGTTTATTCAGAGGACTCAGGGGAAAAAAGACTCTCAAAATTCCTTGCAGTGTGATACAGTTTTTCCACGCACAGCGTGATGGTGATGCTGAACAGCCACAGACTGTCTACATGGGTGGCTGAAACAGTGACCTCTTTGCTTTCTGGTGGTTCAGTATATACAAACTTTGTCTTACGCACAAAATTATTTAAAATGTTGTGAAAAATTACCTTCGGTCTATGTGTATAAGGTATATGTGAAGCATAAATGAGTTTTTTGTGTGTAGACTTGGATTCCCTCCCCAAGATATCTCATTATATAAATGCAAATATTCCAAAATCTGAAAAAATTTGAAATCCAAACGACTTCTCCTTCCAAGAATTTTAGATAAGGGATACTCAGTCTTATATTTTTAGTTAAAGGCCTTCAGATTAAAGTACTTTTTTTCAAGATTGGCTAGAGACAAGATTGACTTGACTCTTGCCCAACTTATTTTCACATGTAGTGTCTCAGAAGCTCTTGAACTTCCATTAACAAAAGAGAGCTATGCAGTACCATCTTCCTCACCCCTATAGACACTCCTATCCCTCACCAATGGGTAAGGATCAGATTATTTTCTGATTGCAAAGTCACAAAACGAACACCAGGATAAAGATGTGAAGACTTACGAAATATACAGTGAAATCTGGCCATGTGGTTCCCTTGTAGAAATTTCCCACCTGTCAATACATTTGTATGTTTTTCCTGTTATGTGAGCACCTTGGCAGTGGTCCCCTGTATTAGTTTCCTAGGGCTGCTGTAACAAAGTACCACAAACTAGGTGCCTTAAAACAACAGGGATTTATTCTCACACAGTTCTTGAGGCTAGAAGTCGAAAATCAAAATGGTGGCCAGGCCCTGTTTCCTCTGAAAGACCTAGGGAAGACCCTTTCCTTACCTTTTCCTGGTTTCTGATGTTGGCCAGCAATCCTTGGCATCCCTTAGCTTATAGGTGTATCACTCTAATCTCTGCCTTTGTCTACAGATAGCTTCTTTCCCGTGTGTTTTTGTCTGTGTCTAAATTTCCCTCTTCTTATAAGAACACCAATCATTGCATTAGGGCTCATTCTAATCTAGTATGGCCTCTTCTTAACTTGATTACATCTACAAATACTCTATTTCCAAATAAGGTCATATTCTGAGGTTCTGGATGGACATGAACTTCTGGGGACACTATTCAACTCAGTACATTCCCTCTGTTACCACATGAGGCCAAAGGAGATCAACTTCAGTGATCCTCCAAACTCCAAGGGCAGAGACTTGTGCAAAATTGTCTTCAATTTCCAGAGCAGCAAGGAAATCATTGCTTTTCAAAACATTATGTATATAGATCCTTCCATTTTTTTTGGAAACGAAGAGACTATGCTCTTTCTTTTTCTTCCCTATAGCTTTCTAGCTAAACTTTATACTTTTTAATACAGATGAGTCTATGGATCATTTCCACCTATTTCCCCTGTTTTCAATGTCTGTGTCACCATTTGCCCACTTACCATTCACAGATTACCATTGACCAGTGAAGAACATGAGGGAACTGTGGCAGGATGGAAGGTCCATTCATGGTCAATGTCTTATGTCTTTTTTGACTGATTACTATCCTAATTAGTTTTTAAAAATAGTCATTTTCCCTCAGCCTATCAATGAAAAATTAAGTCTGAAGGCAAAAATATTTTGTTGGAAATGGCCTTAGGAGGTGCAGGGCTGACTTATTTTCCTAATGTTGATTTTCACAAATCTTGACTGCTCCTAGGCTGCTCTTATTGGGCTATACCAATCCCCGAGGCTCCTGCCAGTTATCTTTTGAGCTCTCTCCCCATTCCTGTTCTCAGTGTTGTGCAAGGCGTGTAGCAGTGTATATAGAGTGGAGGTCAACTGCAGCAGGTGGGGGTTGGTGGAAATGAATGGTCCATGAAAACTGTGTTTAATTTAGATCTACAATTACTATTGTGTTTAACTTAGATCTATAATTACATGGCATGGATTTGTAAAGCTTTTACATGCTCCCTAGGTAAAACATGTTAAGGCTTAGACAGGTCATAGGGTTTTATGATTGGGCTCTGGGTTGCACAAAAATTTGACAAAAGCTTATCAATCTAGGATGAGTGAGAATTTTTGTGTGTGGTATTGGAGGCGATGGTGTACTTTAATGGTTCTGGAAGGAGGTTGTCCCATATACTTTGGGGGAGAACTTTAAATGAGGGACTTTGTATACCTGAATTTCTGTGTTTTGCATTTTCTTGCATTATTATTTGTTTAATGTTTTAGGTGATGAAGCCAACCCTTGCAAGTTTCAGGCCTGTAATGAATTTTCTGAGTGTCTGGTCAACCCCTGGAGTGGAGAAGCAAAGTGCAGATGCTTCCCTGGATACCTGAGTGTGGAAGAACGGCCCTGTCAGAGTCTCTGTGACCTACAGCCTGACTTCTGCTTGAACGATGGAAAGTGTGACATTATGCCTGGGCACGGGGCCATTTGTAGGTATGTTGTAGTTACAGATTTTGGCTTTAGAGGCTATAGATATTTCCTCTAAAGGGGCCTGCGCCTATAATTTTACGATACTTATTGTAGAATGCATTATAGAGGTTATATCTAGGCAGTAGATGGGAGCCATCTCACTGTCATGTGAGGATGAGTCGTTTAACAGGGCTGAATTTTCAAATCGGTAATTTATGCTGGTAGGGAACTGTAAAAAAAAAATTGTCTAAATACGTCCTACTGGCCGGATGCAGTGGCTCACGCCCGTAATCCCAGCACTTTGGGAGGCTGAGGTGGGTGGATCACGTGAGGTCAGGAGATCGAGACCATCCTGGCCAACATGGTGAAACCCCATCTCTACTAAAAATACAAAAATTAGCTGGGTGTGGTGGCAGGCACCTGGAAT
>NW_012106564.1:333458-379509 GCF_000951045.1 Mandrillus leucophaeus
GGGGTTTCACGGTGTTAGCCAGGATGGTCTCGATCTCCTGACCTTGTGATCCGCCCGCCTCGGCCTCCCAGAGTGCTGGGATTACAGGTTTGAGCCACCGTGCCCGGCCGAGATCCATTTTCTAAAGGTAGAACCAATGAGAAGATGAGCAGGTTCAGTTTGTCTGACTGTCATCTGCCCACTCCCCTTAAACAAAGTCAAACAAATCAACTTTCTAACCGCACACAACCAAAACTGTGTGGTTGAAAAGGAGAGGATGCTGAGAATAAGGAGGAGAAACACAAAATAGAGGACAGTTTGCAAGGTCAAAATGAGCAAACGTTGGCATAGATGCCAGAAACAGGAAATAAGTAGAAATAATCCAGACTCTTCTATATGAAGAAGCATAAAGTTTATAAGGGGAAAAACAGTCTCTTCATGCCCAGAGAAATTAATATTGCCTAGAAAAGCAGTGATTTCCTTTCCCCGTGGCCTTAGGGTTTGAAGGATATCTTTAGCGTACTGAAAGGACATGGGGAGTCTGTAGGCCTGGGTTTTAGACCCAGTTCTGTAGCAGACTAATTATATGGCCTAATGCCAGTCACTTTCCTTCCTAGGCTTGTTTTTTGGTTATCCATAAATAAGGATGTTAAGTAGAATACTTTCCTTAAACCTGTTTAGCTTTTTATTCAGTTTTTTTTCAAACAGTCATTGAGGACCTACTAGGTCTGTGCTGGGCTTTATGCACTGCCTTAAATTGTATGATCTTTTAACCTGTCTGTTCAACTCTTTATGAAGCTTCACATGGTCAGCATTTATTTCTCCACTTTTCCCTAGTCCCTCAGAAGGTTCTGCTGTTAATTGTCAGTGTGAACAGAGTGATTCAGATATCGGACTTGGTGACTGTTGGTTGCAGGTGCCGTGTGGGTGAGAACTGGTGGTACCGAGGCAAGCACTGTGAGGAATTTGTGTCTGAGCCTGTGATCATAGGCATCACTATTGCCTCTGTGGTTGGACTTCTTGTCATCTTTTCTGCTATCATCTACTTCTTCATCAGGACTCTTCAAGCACACCATGACAGGAGCAAAAGAGAGAGGCCCTTCAGGTAAATAAGGAAAAGAACTCTCTAATGGAATACAATGTTCCATTTACACATTTATTTAGTACTTACCAGGTGCCAAATATTGGACAAGGAGCTGGGTGGGTGGAAGAGAGCTATGAATTTTAATAAACACATGGTCCTTGTCCTCAAAGGGGTGCCAAATTGAAGAAAAACAGAAGTAGCACTAAGAATAAGATGCTAAGGAGCCTAGATGAGGTATAAATAAGTTTTGCCTGGGGAAAGAGTCTTAAAAGTTTTAATGATAGCTGTGGTAATTTGCTGGAGAGAAAGAGTAGACATTTGCTACTTTTGGGCTGGGATGCTTTCTAGCTGGTTGAATGAGCATGAGCAAAGTCAGGGAGGCACGCATGAACTTCAAGGCTCATTGGAGGAAAGGCATGGTTGAGTGTGGCCAGAATGCCTATTTCATGGCCAGAAAGAACTTGGAGAAGCAAGATGGAGATGAGATAGAAGAGGTGAATTTCCCTTCAGGGAGGACCAGATCTGTTACAACTTGCTCCTCTTTGGCTCATACTCGTGGTAATAAGCCAGATTTTAAATCTAGGCAAGGGTCTGTCAATAAATGAAATCTCATTCTCTGTTTAGTTAAGTGTGGCTTCATCGATGGGGAAATAAAACCTGGTCCATTTGCTAGACTAAGGATTCGAGGATCATAATCACACACTGTACTTCGCTTCTGTGTGTCTGAAGTCTGTAAGAGCTACAGCTTGAGGTCTAGTTTACCTTCCCTCACCATCAACTTGGCTAAGTCCTGGAGCACCTGGGACATACCTCCATCATTGTCATTATACTTTTTATTGTATCTGACTTTTCATTAGACTGTAACCTCATCCAGGGCAGAGATAACAGATTATTTGTATCACCAGTGTGTAGAACAGTCCTACGCACATCATCAATGCTCGGTAAATATGTGTAGACCTGAGTTGAATTTAATTGAGGCCCTGCTTCCCCTAGACCCTAATATTTATATTTCAGTCAGATTTGCTGCGTGGCTACACACTGATTTTCAATGTGTATAACTCTGGGAATGATGAAGCTACAGTTTATGAAGCACCATCTACTGGCAGACATGTTCCCAACATTTATGAATGCCAGGCGCTATGGCAAGTAAGATGAATGCGACATGGAGCAAGTCCACAGGGCACTTGCCATGGATGTGAGGGAATCATAATGATAACACCTGACAAATAATTTTTGGGATTGATCTGGATGTTTTTCACAGTTACGTCCTGCCATGTGTGTAAAGTGCACGTATTTTTCTTCCCCAAGAGAAATCTTGTCCCAGGTAAATAGTCTTCCCCACATAGTTGAGCATCCAAACAGGAGGCTGAATCAATCTTATCTTTCTTTTAGTGGCTTCAGCAGGCAGCCTGACAGCCTCTCATCCATTGAGAATGCTGTGAAGTACAACCCCGTGTATAAAAGTCACAGGGCTGGATGTGAGAAGTATGAGGGACCCTATCCTCAGCATCCCTTCTACAGCTCTGCTAGCGGAGACATGATTGGTGGGCTGAGCAGAGAAGAAATCAGACAGATGTATGAGAGCAGTGAGCTTTCCAGAGAGGTGGGAAACTTTGCATTTATGTTGCTGTACTGTTGCTGTTGCAGCTACTGCTGGTGTGTGTGTAGGGGGTGGGGGTGGATGGGTGGCAGGTGGGGGTGTGTATGAGTGTATGTGTGCATGCATATGGACTTTAAGAAAGTGTAAAAAATATTTAGTAATTGGTTTTTATCTCATATCTCGCAGTCAGTATGATATGCACTGAGTATTAAATTCTGAGCAGTACCTTATTTCCCACTCAATGGCTTTTTTTTTTTTTTTTTTTTTTGCACTATTAACTGGTACTCTCTCCTTCCTCCCTTTCTTCCTTAGAAATATGTCTGATTTAGAGCAGGACATGTAATATCCAGAGGAGTGTATGTAGATCCTTCCATTTCTCTGAAAGTGTAATTCTTTCTTATAATACACTCCTGAATAGCCCAGAATGTAACAATTCCTTATGAAAAGTAGAACTCCTTTTAAAAGGCTGTTGAGGTTTTTCTGATGCAATGTGTGGCCTATTATTTCTTTTTTGTTTAAGGAAATTCAAGAGAGAATGAGAGTTTTGGAACTGTATGCCAATGATCCTGAGTTTGCAGCTTTTGTGAAAGAGCAACAAGTGTAAGCTTTTGGAACAGCCCCTACCCCAACCTGCAGACTGAACAGTTTGCCCTAGAATAATGTCACACCTGAGTGAGCACAGAATTTCTTGTCCATGTGACAGGAGTCTCAGTGATAACCAACATTTGTTGAGTTCTTCGAAGTTTATGCATGTCCACACAGATTATCTCATTTATTCCTTATAAGGGCTTTGTAAAATTGGGTGTTTCTTATTTGAGGAAATGAAATCTTGGAGATATGAAGGGACTTACTTGTCCCTTACATGTCCCTTCAAGATGACAGTGATAGCCAGTGGCAGAGAAACTGTAAAACTAAGATACTGTCTGTTTTGGACTAGAGATGCCTGGACTACACATAGTCTTTTCATATATTCTCTCTTGTTATCATAGATCTCACCAGTGATCTGACTGATGTGATGCCATAAAATATTTTTCATCGATAGTTCCTTTGAAGAACATTTGAGTAGCCATAAGTCCTCACATATTGCAACATATGCCCTCAATTCCATTTCTGTAGATACTTTTCAGTATGCTTTGAATTACAAATCTCGTTAAACTGTATCTCTTGCCTCTATCAAGTTAATCTTAATTTTCCTATTTGCTTTTCTCAGGATGCATTTTGGGCAAATCTGTAATTTTTTTCTTTGTTCCCAGAATCCATAACTAGACATAGGTTACAAAATAAACTATCTTGAAGAGACGCCATCGTGGGCATTAGCTCAGTGTATTGGGTAGGATTACAGTTTGGTATTGATATTTGGTCCTACTCTTGCCTTCGTGGAAGTGTGTGTTCACAGAGGGCCAGACAGGTATCTTCTGGCTTGGCTTTTAGAAGAGAAAAATCAGAGCAATTCATACATGCTTATAAAAGAAATTAATGAAGGGTCAGAATAACACCCATGGCCCTGAGTGGAACCCCTGCCCCTTTACTCAAAATTCTTTTTCTCTGATAGGTGGCTGCTTTGCTCGTGGTTCCTCTCTCAGAGAAGGGACAAACTGATACCTAAGGAAACTGAGAAAGATGCTTAGAAATCTAATTCCATGTGCATGGTAGAGATAACTCTAAAAATCTCTGAACATCTGACTTGGCTCCTAGGAGGTGCTGCCAGTCTTACTGAACGCAGCCAGAGCAATATCACCAGGCATCTGCCTTTTAAACCAGAGAATCCATTCATCTCTGCCTCTTCAGCCAGCAGATGACCCACAGCTCCATTTCAGTAGTATCCAATAGAAAGAACAGGAATGTTTTTGTCTTTCCTAAGGCCCTTTAGAAGCCTCTGGAAGCTACCTGCCTGAATGTGTTCACTGAATTAAAAATGAGTCTTTTCTAGTCTAAGATATCCAAAGGAAGGATTCAGGAGAGCCTTATGGGAATAGGCAGATTGACTACATGTTTCTGTTTCTTCTGGTGCACTGTCTAACATTAAAATACACACAAAGAGTCTATGAAACAAAGAAGATTTGAACTGGAAGACCCTGTGACACAAAAGAAAGTCCACACAGGCTCTGTAACCTGAGGAGGGTCATAGAAGGAATAAGACATCGGAAAGATGTCAGGCACATAATCCATATAGCATTTTCAGTTTTCACTTAGTTTCAGAGTTTTCATATATCAGGTAGCCCAAAAAATATCAATGGATTTGATTCGGGATTAGTTAGAGCATCATATGGTCTTTGTAGAGTGGATTAGAAATTTTTTTAGCACAGCACAGAACAACTTTCCTTCAAAGAAAGAAAAAAATAGAAAGTATTCATGATTTTAGGAGTATAGCTTAGTGTTCTATGACAGTAATTGCATTTTATTACATTCTTGTTTTTATTTTATTTATTTATTTTTTTTACTGAATTGCTGTTTGTGTTTTCATGGCAGGGAAGAGCTTTAACCAAAACTCCTGTTCTGAAACTGATTAGAAGCCTGGAGAAGATGGAGATTACTTGTCGCTTATGTCATATAATTAACCTGGATTTTGAACACTGTTGGAAGAAGAGTTTTCTATTAAAACATTAAATGTAGGGCACACTGTTTTTTTTTTTTTCAGCTTAAGTTTTCAGAATGTAGTAAGAGATATTACCATTTTTATTTCTATAAAGACTGAAAGCTGTGTTTAAAGAAATTGAAAACTACATAACCTCTGGAAAGTATTCTACAAGGAAAAGCTGGACTTGGGAGTTAGGGCTGCAGTTGCTGTCTGCTTCTGAATCATTGAGGGTGTCTCCTAAGAACTGTGCCTCGGGTTTCTCAATAGGAAAATAAGGTGAGACTCTTACATGGAGAAGTCTGGCTTAGTAAGGGAATATTTTGGAGCATATTTGTTATTGTTGGGTAGAAGGGAAAACTTTTGAAGTAGTCTTAGTGGGTAGTTTATAGTCAGGCATTCATCTAAATAAAATATTTTCTTTCTTTTTTTTTTGATCAAACTGCTAAAGAAAAAGCAAACTTTTTTGCTGCAGGATAGAATTAGGGTTGTATTTTTATGCTTCTATCAGTGTTTTGCATTTCCTGAGCATATTAATCAAGACCACATTATTGTTATGTTAACTATGTTAATGTCTTTTTTTTTTTTTGAGTTTTCAGGAATAATGCAATAATAAACTTCTAAATAAAGTTTAGAAGATTCCCATTAATCTAAAGACAAATTTAATCACATGGGCAGGGAGGAAGTGAGTGTCAGGTCAAGACCCCAGTGCTGAGATTATATTTTGTTTCTTGATTGCTGGACTGAGGTTCCCTGATTGCTTCTGAGATCTAAAGATGTCTTGGGCAAATCCTGTCTCTCCTCCAGTTCCTGGTATATTAATTTGGAAAACAGCACTTAACTACCTCACATACTATAGATTAGCTCATTTTCATTGCTTCTCCTTTGTGTAATACCTCCAGTCTAAATTAACTCCTGCTTATGTAAAACAGGGCAAAGCTTTTATTACTATTAAAATATTTAAAAAACTGAACAGATAGGAAGTCCATACCTTATATAAATTTTGACAGAAAATGGAAGTTTTCCTCTTTCCCCCTAGTGTTTTTTTTGAGAAGGCCAAATAATCATCATCATGTTATTAAATTGCATATGCATTAGGTTATTATTAATGCAGATACTTTATACTAGATGTTTTCATGTTTGCCAAAACCAATTCTGAACATTTTGATTTATTTCTGACCAGATATAAATAACCAGTATAAACTGACCATAAGATAAAATACTTGGTTCACTTTTTTTTCCTCAACTTGATGACTGCCAATTCTGCTCATAATGAGGATACTGGAAACTAAATATCCGGGCTCGGTGTATGCCACAGTAAAACTAGTGAAAACCTCGAAGATGGCCAGGTATTTTGCAAAGTATGTGTGGATAACAAGGTGTGTGTGTGTGTGTGTGTGTGTGTATGCGCATGCATGCCCGCGCCAAGGTGGCACCCTTGTCCTAGTATTTCCTTTCATTCTCTACTCACATAATGGATCCTCTAACAGTTCAGTATAGGTACACTTTCCACTATTTTATTGAAATGTTCTAGTCTTAATATTGGATAATTAGACACTTTCCACTGGGCCCATTTGAAAAGTAATTGATAATTATCTTTAAGATATTTTAAGTGTTAATGATATTTGTCACTACTAAATGCTTAGTTTTATTTATGAAACTTTCAAAATTTTCTGCTTAAGATTGCAAACTGTTTTCCTATACTATGTGTTAGATGAAAATATATTTTATCACAAATTAACCTCAGAATGCAACTCTTTGAATGTGTGCTTGCTGGAAGAATTCCAGGTGGACACAAATCCCTCTAGGGCAGGTCACCATGTGGAACACTCAGGAGAAGCACAAACTGAGCCAAAGGAGGGTTGTTGTTTTCCACAAACTAAGCAGTGAAGTGGGAATTTGGGAATTCTGACACACGTCACCATTTCTGATTTCCTTTTGCATGACCTTTTCATGCAAGAGCAAAACACTTAGCTCTTCATGAATGTCTGCTCCACACCAATGAAATGGAAGGGTAAAGGAACCCCTCAACTATCAGGGAAAGAACAGGAGGCCTCAGTTGAGGAATACAACTTTTGTCCTACCTTTGCTATAGCTGAACCACTGTTGAAAGGTTGAAGAACACAGTTTCCCCAGCGAAGATCCACTCATGTACAAAGCAAAGCACTAAAGGAGCTATTAGTTTGATGGAAAAAACTACCCCTAAAGGGCTTCTTTCTAAAAGACCTTCCTCAAAGGTGATTTAATGCCATGCCATCATTTAAAAGTCTTAGGCTGAACTCTCGTTTACATTGCACAATTGAGGAATGAAATTTTCTGAGTACTAGAACGTTCTTGTTAACCTAGCAATATAATATTCAATAAGACTATCACCTTATTTGAAAACAATAAAATGCAGTTAGCAGTAAAAGTGCATGGTAAATTACCATTTTAAAAATGTTATTATAAAAGGTTATAAGATACTGTGGTGGTTTACAGATGTAGCCTTTATAACTGAATTACATACACTATCCTTTTGTATGGGTTGTGGATAAAGGGGAATTTATTTGATAAATAGGGCTTCATTTTCACCATTGCAAAGGTTTAAGGGTATTTGTTCACATTTATGTGGCCTGAAGTCCCATTTACTTTATTATTATTGTTATTTGAGATGGAGTCTTGCTCTGTCACCCAGGCTGGAGTGTAATGGGGCGATCTCAGCTCACTGCAACCTCTGCCTCCTGGGTTCAAGCGATTCTCATGCTTCAGCTTCCTGAGTAGCTGGACTTACAGATGCCCACCACAATGCCTGGCTAATTTTTATATTTTTAGTAGAGATGGGGTTTCACTATCACCATATTGGCCAGCCTGGTCTCAAACTCCTGACCTCAGGTGATCCACCTGCCTTGGCCTCCCAAAGTGCTGGGATTACAGGAGTGAGCCACTGCGCCCGGCCCCATTTACTTTATATAATAAAACAAGTACAGGCTTTACCTTATTTTATTCCCACCTTCTTTGTTTTTCTTCTGCATTATCTAGTCACCATGGGTTGGCTCTTCCTACCCACTTTCTCTTTTTTATTCTTTTCCTTTTTTTCCACACTAAATTGTAATGTGGTTGAACAACTCTGACTTAATATTACCTCTAACAAAATGTTGGAAACTGCACAAATATTCTTTGTAGGCTCTAAAAGTAGGTTGGCTGAAGTATGATACCTGAACTGATTATTCATTTGTATGCTTGTTTTATAAATTTGACTTCCATTTCATGATTTTTTTGGTAGCTTTATGTTATTTCTGTTTTCAACAATGGCTACTTTGACATCTTTCTGTCCCTGAATTGAATTTTCATTTTGCAAGCGGAATAAAAGACAACATATTTATTTCATAATGAAAAAGCTAATGAAGTAGAATAACTATTAAATTGAGATGTTTTAGCAAAAAAAAAAAAAAAAAAAAACAAACCCCAAACGGGTTGTTTTATTGTTTTCTAAAACGTTTCTAACAATTCCCAGTAGGAATGGGTGGGGCCAGCCTTCCTCATTTACAATCCAGCTGTAGTGAGTCAAGATTCTAGCTTATTCTACTCCCAATTGTGTAATAAATGCAGAAAAAATGATGTGACGGTCACAATCCTGAAATCCATTGCATTGTATTTCACAAAGGATATCCGGGTGGAAGGTGGGAAGATGGGACAGTACCATGATGTAAAGAATTGCCTGGAAATTTCCTTGAGTCATGCATTTTGTAAAACCTTACGCTACTCCTGTGAGCTAATGAGAGACAGGTTAAACCACTCCCCTTGGGATAGTAAGACTGGTTAAAAACATTGCCCTCAGCCCACACGGTTATAGCTACAGCCTAAGTTAAATGATTCCTCATCCTGGTGTTTTTTCTCATATTTAATTACTTCTTTAAATATTAAGATTATATATAGAAAAAATAATTGTGGTATCAGAGAATACAGGTATAATTTTTCACATATCAGGACTATGTGATGATACATAAGCAATAGTGTACATACCATAATATATGTTTAATATGGAGTATGGATAATGAAGGACTTTTCTTTTTCACCTTGTTTATAATGACATTTTATCCAGAGTTTGAATCAAATAAATTCATGTTAACTGTACTATTTTATTGAAATGTTCTATTCTTCTTATTGGATAATTAGAAATAAATATTTTAAAGTCTTTATGAATAAATAAGGATCTTTTCCTATGTATACAACTGTACTATTTTCGTTAGTAATAAACATCACTTTCAAGAACCTGTCTACATTTGTTTTTGTCAATTAGAAGGAAAATTGTAGATCTTAGCAACAGTTGAATTGTAATGACCATTTAAAGACACATACTATGTGAGCATTGTGTGAAAATGAAAATCTTTCTTTGATTTATCTCTGCAAAGTGAATATTAGGAGAACTGGAGATGAATTTGGAGCCTAAGTGCTGCCTCAAATGATGTTGTATTTAATGATGATGAGTCGTTATTTGGCCGTTCTTAAACTTTACTCTTTTAAACTGTTAGAAACTGTCTTTGCCCACCCCCCTCCCCCGCCCCCGCCGTCAGTCACTGCTTAAGGTAGGAATGGAAAGAAAACTGATGAAGCTGATTAAAGAAAGATTAGATGACATAGCTAGCACCAGCTGTCTGTAAGGAGAGGAGAAATGGGTGACCTCTCTAAAGAGAAGAGAGTAGACATAAATATGGTAGCAACGATCTAAAGCAATCTTGCATGGGAGGGGCAGGAGGAAAACCAGCTACCAGTTATCTAAGCAGGTGATTCCCCAGTGCATTGGCATCAGAAACCTCAGTTTTCAGTTTTTTTCCTTCCTACCTTTGCATGATGTCTTGCTGGCAACAGGACATGAAGAAATCGTAAATCAGTCTTAGAAAATAGGAGGGTGGTCTTACAATGAGAACACTTGGACACAGGATGGGGAACATCACACACCAGGGCCTGTCGTGGGGTAGGAGGAGTGGGGAGGGATAGCATTAGGAGATATACCTAATGTAAGTGATGAGTTAATGGGTGCAGCACACCAACATGGCACATGTATACATATGTAACAAATCTGCACATTGTGTACATGTACCCTAGAACTTAAAGTATAATAATAAAGAAAAAAAAAAGAAAATAGGAGGATGGTCTTGATTTGACTCCAAAGCCATATTACAAAAACAAAAAGTAGGGGAAATATGCCTAATAAATATCTGTTGATTGATTAATAAGTGACCTGGTTTTAGGAGAAACAGTGAGTAATAACTCTGCTTTTAAGAAGTCTGGTCTGGACAAGCCCTAGTCGCTTTTAGCTCATGCCCTCACAATGCTGGTCCACTTTCTAGTTCCTCTGAATTAATGTCCCATGTGAGCTAGTCCTTATGGGCTGTGCTTCATGAGCTAACCTTGAAATTATCTTCTCACCAAAACTTACATAAAGAAATCGTAAATCAGTCTTGTAAGATTTGTACCCCCTGTTTGTAAGAACAAATGAATCGATGCTAATATAATAATAGGTGTTCAGTAATCAGCCTTTTCCAAGTAACACCAACATCATGTGCGGATTTTTTTTTTAATTATTTTTTATTATTATACTTTAAGTTCTAGGGTACATGTACATAACGTGCAGGTTTGTTACATATGTATACTTGTGCCATGTTGCTGTGCTGCACCCATCAACTCGTCAGCACCCATCAACTCGTCATTTACATCAGGTATAACTCCCAATGCAATCCCTCCCCCCTTCCCTCTCCCCATGATAGGCCCTGGTGTGTGATGTTCCCCTTCCCGAGTCCAAGTGATCTCATTGTTCAGTTCCCACCTATGAGTGAGAACATGCGGTGTTTGGTTTTCTGTTCTTGCAATAGTTTGCTAAGAATGATGGTTTCCAGCTGCATCCATGTCCCTACAAAGGACACAAACTCATTCTTTTTTATGGCTGCATAGTATTCCATGGTGTATATGTGCCACATTTTCTTAATCCAGTCTGTCACTGATGGACATTTGGGTTGATTCCAAGTCTTTGCTATTGTGAATAGTGCTGCAATAAACATACATGTGCATGTGTCTTTATAGCAGCATGATTTATAATCCTTTGGGTATATACCCAGTAATGGGATGGCTGGGTCATATGGCACATCTAGTTCTAGATCCTTGAGGAATCGCCATACTGTTTTCCATAATGGTTGAACTAGTTTACAATCCAACCAACAGTGTAAAAGGATTTTTAAGAAACAACTCATTGTCTCAGATTAATAACTCTCATTGCCAATATTGCACACACTAAGGCAGGTCTGGGGAAAAGTGTACATATTTTTGTCAGGTGGGCCTTTCAATGAACCTCAAAAATTATTCATTCATGGCTTTTTCTGTACACATATATGCTTCCATTCTGTTATTCACTAAAGCTGAATTATAATTTTTTATTCGTGTCATTAACTTCCCACTAAACGGAGTTTTTTGATGTTAGGGCCATGGCTTATTCATTTATTCTTTGCAAAACCAAAGAGTACTTGATGTAGAGTTAGTTTACAATGATGAGCAATTCAGTTGGCTTGAAATAATGGAGGTATCTGTTTTATCACCAGCAAGCAAATGGTTACCTTGTATACCAGGAACAAATTAGGTGGACCCCTGAGTGGATTAAAAATCACTTTTAAAGAGATGGTTTACGGCGATTTAAAAATAGTACTAAATATTTCACAAGATCAAACTGATACATTTATAGCTACCTTATTCTCATTTGATAATTCATAGAATGTATGGACTGCTACATTCCATACATTGCATGTCCACATGTAGTAACCTTTCTGAGTTTCCTAACCATGGACTCAAGGAAGAAGGCAGGATGAAGAGGTAGAATGGTTTGGGGAGTGGTGGTAGGATAGTAGGAAAAATTTAGGTGCTGTGGCTCAGGGAGGGGTAAAAACTGAGGAATTTGTAGAGATAGATGGGATTGTGGGAACAATAATCAACTTATTTTCTGCTTGTAGAGTTTGTCGTATGAGGCATAAAAAGGCATTTATTTAATCTTAAAAACTGTTCCTAAAAAGTGACTTTATGCTTTGTCTATTTCTTTATCATGTAGGGCAGAAAAAAGGGCATCAGAAAGCAGGACATGGGTGAAGGTGTGACTCAGTTATTCCCTTTCTTAAAAAAACCTGAGAGATAAGTAGTTAGTTACACCTTTCAGTTTTATTCAAGTTTCTGTAATTATCTTTTTTGAAAGTTAGTGATGATGTGCCTTCAAAATTGATCATGTTTGTCCTGAACATAGCAGTGACTGATTTTGGTATTTCCCTATAGTTTCCCAGGGTTTACCCTAAGGGGAAAATTGCTTGACTTCCTATTTCTGTAACTCTATCCTCACATAGTGGCAGGTATCCTGGTGCTCCAAAGGAAAGGCCCTTAAGAGAGAAGGCTTCATGCCAGGTTTGTCCAGGACATACTGTCCCTAATGCGATGTAGGTATTTGGAAGCATCTATTTGATTCTACACTCCTAGAGAACAGGTTTAGTTTTGCTCATTTTTAGATAATTGGCAAATACTCAACAAGACTTATATTGGTACCGACACAGGATTCTTCTCAACCACTTTGCCAACTGGGGACCTCCATGGCCACTGATGCCCCCCTCCCCCGCCCACTGCTCAGGCCTCACTCAACACCAGACTTCCCACTGGAGGCACCCTGCCCACTTGGCCCACCTGCGTTATAGCTTGTACCCAATGTTCGGTGGTTCCCCAGCTCTTGTCCCATGTCCAAGAAGAATGAGGATACACTGATGATTTGAAGGGTGAGGATAGCAGAGAATAATTTTATGGAGCAACAGAACAGCTCTCAGCAGAGATGGGATGTAGAAGTGGTTCCCCATTCCCACAGTTGGGTGGTTTCTCTCTCAGTGTGGCTGGTTCTGGGGCTTTTTATGGACTCAGAATGGGGAGTGCATGCTGATTGGTTTGTGAGTATGCAAAAAAGGTTAAAGCAAAGACACCCTTCAAAGGTGGGCACAACAGTGCAGAAAACCAAATAGGAAAGGGTAGGTATATGTAAAATAGGCAAAGGGTGGGGATCAGTCAGAGGAAAGCATGCCAAACATGAAGACAGTTTCTCAATGCAGTCTGTGGATTTACCCAGGACTTGTAGCTAGTCTTTAAACTGTCTTTGGCTTGAAGTTGGGGTTTCACCGGGGACCCGTGCTCTCTGCCTAGGCATTTGACTGCCTCTTGTCACTATCATTGCTACTATGAAACCATCAAAGGTTTATGTAAGGGAGGCACTCTGGATATATTCTGGATCAGCAGGGCTACCTGATGTAAAAAATTTTAATAAAAGATTTGCGTAATAATAATTGTTAACTATTTTCTATAATGAATGAAGAAAACCCATTTTTGATTCAGATTTTAAATTAGTCTTGCTTGGAAGGTACAGAAAAATAAAATAGATTAGAAATACTTCAAAATTCGAGGAAAAATTATATTATAGTGATTTGAAAACAGAGGTTGTTTGTTTGTTTTTGAGACAGGATCTCACCCTGTCACCCAGGCTGGAATGCAGTGGCATGATCAGGGCTCACTGCAGCCTTGACCTCTGAGGCACAGGTGATCCTCCCACCTCAGCCTCCCAAGTAGCTGAGACTAGAGGTGCCTGGCACCACTCCTGGCTAATCTTTGTATTTTTTCGTAGAGATGGAGTTTTGCCATTTTGCCCAGGCTGTTCTTGAGAGTCTCCTGAGCTCAAGTGATCTGCCTGCCTCGGCCTTCAAAAGTGTTGGGATTACAGGTGTGAGCCATTGCACCAAGCCTGATTTAATTTTCTAATTGCTTTGTAGTGATAATTGGTTCAGATGTCTCCTCCCCTGCCTTTTTTCTTTTGCCATGGACACCACTTTTCTACTTTTAACGTTATCATATAGGAAACTTTTGAGAAATAGTTTTTTCCTCAAAGAATTTATGCTTTCTGCTATCTCAGTACCATATTTACTATAACTGAGGGAAGGTTAATGATCTAAATTAAAGGAAAATTTATTTTTTACATTTTCTTTTTGAAATACTATTTGAATTTGGGATGCCACAAATAAAATGAGCACCTAAATTTCCTTCTGTCATTTAGTGACAGTTTTATTTTTGGCAAATAATCAATAATTCATGTTGCAGTTTTTAGCAGGAAAAAGTATTTAGTGGCCTATTCCCAGAGCAGATGATATTCTTCAAAGTATGAAGATAAGGGGACTGTTAGGTTGAAATTGCCATTTTTAAATGTTGCCTGTTTCTTTTAAAAATGTAAAAGTAAAGGTAATTTTATTTCTACATAAATTTATTTTCCTTATGAAATGATATCCATGACACAGTAGTGGATGATCTTTCTTCTTCATAAAAGAAAGCTCTAAAACACATGTTGAGGATTAGAAATACCTTCCATTCAACACTGTGGGCCAGGGGAGATTTTTCCATTGCTTCAGTTTTTCTTATTTTACTTTCAGATTTGCCAGTGATGTTTCAAAGTCAAAATTCAACTTGGAATGGCAAAGCTTCAAGCTTAAATGGACTTTCCATTAATGAACAGGTTTAGACATTCTATTTTGAAGACAGTTTTAATTTTGACTTGAAAATATAGAATTGATAGTTTGGAAAGATCTATAAAATCAGATGATTCCTCTCAGTTTTATTAAACTATGCTGGAGAGAGTAGGAATCTGATAATGTTAATGAGCATGTTATAAAACACTAGCTTTGCCAGTATTTCTGTGTTGTCCAGGCAGGAGCCACACTGACTAATGGCATTGAATTGTTTCTTCTTGTTCCTGGTCTGTGATATACTGTGCTGCTCTCTGTGGACACATTTACATCAGTACCTTACAGTGACCCTCTCTTTAGATGTCTCAGCAGTGCACCAAGTGAAAGTCCTTGCTATCTGTTTCAGAACTCTCTGGATACAGAGGAGAAAGTTACATGTCAACCTTCAGAGATAAACATGTTAACTTGCAATTCAGTTGCCCTAATGTTTCCATCTAAGTGTCTTAGAAAATTTTGTCCCCAGTACTGTTTGAGTTAGAGAATAGGGTTGGGTTAAATTGTTACCTAAAATATTCACTGTTGAGATAATCTTTTATTACCAAATGATGAGAATCAAAACATAATGTTTTCAACCTGTCAATTTTTATACTGATTTAAGGAGGAGATAATAGTACTCATTTCCAGATTATAAAACTGTGCTTCAGGAGCAGAAAGAGAAAGTGAAAAATCTTGAAAATGTTTCCACTTCAAGTTTCCTTCTGTTATCTAGAAGACTGGAAAATATAGTAATTCTAGCCAAGAGAAGCGGTCATGTAAGACTCAGTTTTCTAGTATTAATCTACTTGTTAAAACCTAATCTGTGATAGTATAGAACTCACAGTCCCACTCAGGCCTAGCAACTTAACTCCTATTCCAGCTGCTACAGAGCAGGGAAGTGAGTTGTGTTGATGGGCACATGCAATGTCTCTATCTTGCCTTTCCCCTTAAAGTGACGTCTTGTTGCTTTGCATGCTTTGAGTTGCTCGTGGCTTCCAGCTCTGGCATCCTCTCCTCTTCTGGCCATGGTGAGCTGTGTGTACTCATGGTTACTATGTGAGCTCAGTGTCTGAGTTTCAAAGTCATAACTTCACAAAAGGCTGTGTCTGAGGTTGTGCAACACAGTGCTGAGTGGATGAGAACCCAATGCCTGTTGGACTGAGTGGCTACAACCAGAGGCTGAAGGTACAATCTGTTGTTAAAATGGCCAGTAGAAAGTGGTGATAAACAATACCACTTCTTTCCTCCTTGTCCAGAAGCTAGATACTCCTGTTAAGAAGAATAGCTAAATAAAAGCAGTTGTTCGTTTTATGAATATTATCAAATTTACATTTCCAAAGGGATAAATTTTTATGAGGATATTGTTGTTCTTTTTTATATGCCTGTCTTTGGTCTGCTACTTGCTTGGGTATCCTATGTGATTCTGAAATTATTGAAAAATATGACAACAATCACCCCTCATTTACCCATGGCAAAATTTTATATCTCCCTGACAGGGAGGTCAATTTATTCTCACTGTTATTTAATCTGAGTTAGGAGAATGCAAAATAATGTTCATATTTGGCTAATCAAAGCATAAAAGTAGATATGGGTGAATTTGCTTCATTAAAAGTCACCTGATTACTTCATGATTAGAATTTCAACTCATTACTTTCTGGGGCTGATTACATAAGAGAGCATACTCTTCTAAGTCTCCAAATACCTTTTCTCCAGACAGTTCTAGAACAGTGCAGAGTGTAAAAGTAAAGGCTACAATGAATCACAAATATTGGCTAAATAGGGATCAGAAAGAGAAGAGAGGAATAGGTTATGATAAACGTATACTTTAAAAACCATTATTTGAACTAAGCTTTCTTTAATGAGTTACATTTAGATTCACATTTATTGCTGACTTGTAAGAAATCAGGTGTTAGGGGCATGGTCAAGGAGAACCTGGAGGGACCAGGGTGTGGTTTCCAGTCAACAATGCTAGTGAGAATCTGAGACACAGGTAGGTTTGTGGTGCAGAAGAAGGCGGGGAGAAGGTTCAGAAACGCTAGTAACTGAGCTGTAGATAATGTTGTCAAAGTCAGGGTGGGCTGAGGTCAGCATCAGAGCAGTCAAGTCAAAGGTGAATATTTCTGAAGTCGAGTCAGTGGGTGCCAGAAGCTGCTACCGAATGCGGGAATCGAACACAGGAGTACTGAAGTCTAAATTGGGGCCTGGTATAGAAGAGTCCATGGCAGGTAAAGAGATAAAAAAATCAGTGAACAAAAGGCACTCTGTAGAGGTTGGCTTTCATCATGAGGAAGTTTCCTGTTCCTGCTGCCAGGTTTAAATGACTGCTGAGAGGCAAGAACTTCTGTCCTGCTGCTACCTAGGCTCTGCATTACAGGCAATTGGAAGCGCCTAGTTGGAGCTGGGAGGTAAAGGCAAGGAATGGTAGTGTGAAAATGACCCAGGGATGGATAGTTTCACAGGGGGAAGCCCTGCTGTGCTGGCCACTTAGTTACTCAGCTGGTTTTTAATTCTGAAATTTATATTAGGCCATATACATAGACTTGGTATAAAGATTCTTCTTTTTTGTAAATTAGTCTACATAAAACCATACCAAATGCAGTCTCTGAAATGCAATGGAAAACATTCAGTATATGCACGTAATTCTGCCTTATAGTAATAACCTCTAGGCATAGTATTGAAAAGTAAACACAGCTTAATGTCTACTTGATGGCATATGTATTAGTCTGTTTTCATGCTGCTACAAAGAACTACCTGAGACTGGGTAATTTATGAAGAAAAGAGATTTAATTGACTCAGGCTGTACAGATGAATGGCTAGGAAGCCTGGGGAAACTTACAATCATGGCAGAAGGCAAAGGAGATGCAAGCATGTCTTACCATGGCAGAGCAGGAGAGAGAGAGAATGAGTGAGAGACTGCCACACATTTTTAAACTATCAGATCTTGTGAGAACTCACTCACCATCATGAAAATAGCAAGGGGGAAATCAGCCCCCAAGATCTAATCACCTCCCACCAGGCCCCTTAGATGTGGGGTTTACAATTTGACATGAGATTTGGGTGGGGGCATAGAGCCAAACCATTTTATTCCACTCCTGGGCCCTCCCAAGTCTCATGTCCTTCTTACATTTCAAAACCAATCATGCCTTCCCAACAGTCCCCCAAAGTCCTAACTCATTCTCTCATTAACTCAAAAGTCCATGTCCAAAGTCTCATCTGAGACAAGGCAAGTCTGTTGTGCCTATGAGCTTGTAAAATAAAAAACAAGTAGTTACTTCTGTGATACAATGGGAGTAAGGGCATTGGGTAAACGCTCCCATTCCAAAAGGAAGAATTTGGCCAACACAAAGGGGCTACAGGTCCCATGCAAGTCTGAAGCCCTGCAGGGGAGTCATTAAATCTTAAAGCTCCAAAATAATCACCTTTGACTCCATGTCTCACATCCAGGGCATGCTAATGCAAGAGGTGGACTCCCAAGGACTTGGACAGCTCTGACCCTGTGGCTTTGCCAGGTATAGGCCCCATGGCTGGTTTCACAGACTGGTATTGAGTGCCTGTGGCTTTTCCAGGAAGATGGTGCACACTGTTGGTGGATCTACTGTTCTGGGGTCTGGAGGATGGTGGCCCTCTTCTCACAGCTCCACTAGGCAGTGCCACAGTGGGGACTCTGTGTGGGAGCTCCAATCTCACATTTCCCTTCTGAACTGCCCTGGCAGAGATTCTCCATGAGGGCTCCTCCCTGTAGTAGACTTCTGCCTGGATATCGAGGCATTTCCATTCATCCTCTAAAATCTAGGTAGAGGTTCACCAAACCTCAATTCCTGCCTTCTGTGCACCCACAGGCCCAACACCAAAAGGAAGCCACCAAGGTTTGAGGCTTGCACCCTCTGAAGCCACATCCCAAGCTGAGCTGTACCTTGGCCCCTTTTAACTATGGCTGGAGCTGGAGTGGCTGGGACACAGGGTGCCATGTCTTGAGGCTGCACAGAGCAGCGGGGCACTGCATCCAGCCTAGGAAGCCATTTTTCCTTCCTAGGCCTCTGGGCCTGTGATGGAAGGTGTTGCCATGAAGATCTCTGAAATGCCCTGGAGACATTTTCCCCATTATCTTGGCTACTAACATTCAGCTCCTAAAAAAACAAAAAAATAAAGAAGAAAAAGAAAGAGGAAGAAAGAAAGAAAGAATGAAAGAACAAAAGAAAGAAAGAAAGAAAGAAAGAAAGAAAGAAAGAAAGAAAGAAAGACACATTCAGCTCCTCTTTACTTATGCAGATTTCTGCAGCCAACTTGAATTTCTCCCTAGAAAATAGTTTTTTTTCTTTTTTACTGCATGGTCAGGTTGTAAAATTTCCAAACTTTTATGCTCTGCTTCCCTTTTAAACATAAGTTCCAAATTCAGACCACCTTTTTGTGAATGCATATGATTATATGCTCTTAGGAGAAGCCAGGTCACAGCTTGAATGCTTTGGGGCTTAGAATGTTTTTCCACCAGATATCCTAAATCATCTCTTTCCAATTCAAAGTTCCACAGATCCCTAGACAAGGGACACAATGCCGCCAGTCTCTTTGCTAAACCATAGTAAGAGTAATCTTTGCTCCAGATCCCAATAAGTTCCTCATCTCTATCTGAGACCTCCTCGACCTGGACTTCATTGTCCATGTCACTATTAGCATTTTAGTCACACACATTCAACAATTGTCTAGGAAGTTCCAAACTTTCCCACATTTTCCTGGCTTCTTCTGAGCCCTTTAAACTGTCCCAATTTCTGGCTGTTACCCAGTTCCAAAGTCATTTCCATATTTTCAGATATCTTTTTTATCAGTGCCCCACTCTCCTGGTACCAATTTTTTGTTTAGTCCATTCTCACACTCCTATAAAGATCTACCGGAGACTGGGTAATTTATGAAGAAAAGAGTTTTAATTGATTCAGAGTTCCACAGGCTTACCATGAAGCATGACTGGGGGTCTCAGAAAACTTACAATCATGGCGGAAGGCAAAGGGGAAGCAAACACATCTTACCATGTTGGAGCAACAGAGAGAGCAAAGGGGGAAGTGCCACACACTTTCAAACAATCAGAACTCTTGAGAACTCACTCAGTATCAAGAGAAAAGCAAGGGGGAAGTTCACCCTCATGATTCAGTCACCTACCACCAGGTCTTTCCCCCGACATGTGGGGATTACAATTAGAAATGATATTTGGGTGAGGACATGGAGCCAAACCATATCAGCATAAAGAGCAAACTGCCGTTGAATGTTGTTGCTACTCTCTTTTTAGTGAGATTGATTGATTTTATGTTTACAGGAATTGTATTTTTTTGGTCAATTATCCATTTTACAAGTTTATTTCTGGTTTCACTCTTAAATGCCTATTTTTGGACTAAAAAAGTAATGTGTTCCCTCATTTTTAGTTCTCATTTGAGAATGAGGCACCACTACTTCCTACTAATTCTGAATACTTTATTTAAATTACCATTTATTGAGTGTATCTATGTGTTAAGTACTTTATATGCAATATTTCATAGCATTATTTTTACAGCTGCCTTCAGCAGTGCTCTCAATCTGTTAAAGATGTTAAATTTGTCTTCCAGCAATTCACAGCTGTGGGACCTCACAGTCATTTCAACACAAAATTTAGCATGACTGATTGGAAAAATGAACAGACATTATCCTTTCCGCGTTGCCCCTTCTTAAGGACATCACCCAATCAGTAATGCAGCATTAATGCTGAACCCCGATGAAGGGCTGAGCAAATGTATTTTTCATTCTTTATGATGGTTTTAAAAAGTTATTATAAAATAATAAATCCTCATTTGAAACTAATTTTGAAATTACATAGAAGTGTGAAGAAAACAAACCATCAATAGTCTCTCTCTACATATAGCTATTATTGTTTTGATGTCTTTCCTGCTAGTCCTTTTTTCTACCCATATGTATTTTAAGTAATTAGAGTAACACTTATTTTCTCCGGATATTATACAAAGAGCATTTTCATTAAAATTATTTAATAAATTTTCAAAAACATTTCACTACACAGATCAGATGTAGCAAGCTGATGATATGGGGGCCAAGTATGACCCATAGACATATTTTCTTTGGACTTTAAAATATTTAAAATGATTGAATTAGTTGTCAATATTTTAAAATCAGGAGATTTCACATCCCCTGGCCAACTTCACTAGTCTAGGTGACTGGTTTGGCCCCCCTTGGCATGTTCTTTGAGAGTTCTGACATGGTCCTACCAAAACTTACTGTAGCCATTTACATATAGTGACCTGTTTTAGATTATTTCAAATTTTTAAATGGTCAGAATTAACACTATAAGGAATATTATCATATTTTCTGCATTTCTGAATGTTTCCTTAAGAAAGATTTTGGAAGTAGATTGATTTCATTGAGGTTTTCAGGTTTTTTTTTTTTTTTTTAATACTTTATTGACATTCACTTGACAACAGCCTTCTTTCCATTTGGTCAATCTGTTCATACTGTCAGCTAAGCTGGGTCTCAGACTGACAGCATGGGCATTAGCCAGACCAGGCCTCCTGCTTGTCTGGGATGGAGGGGCTCTCAGCAGCCAGCAAGAGAGTGTGCTCAGCCCTGACTTTCCACTCACGTCTTTGCTCAAATTAATCTGGTCAGGGTCTCCTTTATTATTTTTAAAATCAAGGATGAGTTAGTACAGGTGGGGTTGTTTTATGTTTTGTTTTGTTTTGTTTTGTTTTAGGCAGGGTCTCACTCTGTTGCTCAGGCTAGAGTACAGTGGTGTGATCATGACTCACTGCAGCCTGGATCTCCTGGGCTCAAACCTACCTCAGTTCCCCCACCCACTGCAAGTAGCTGGGATTACAGGCATGTGCCACCACACTTGGCTAATTTTTGTATTTTTTGTAGAGACTGGAGTTTCACCATATTGGCCAGGTCTTGAACTCCTGACCTCAGGTGATCCACCCACCTTGGCCTCCCAAAGTGTTGGGATTACAGGCATGAGCCACTGCACCCAGCCTCAAGTGAGTTTTGTGATGTTTATTCAGAGAACTGGAATGTCACTATAACAATAAATTTTTACTTTTATTTTTATAGATATTCTTTTTATTCTCAGTTACACATTTTGGGGGATTGTTTCAGTGTATGATTATACTTTAATGCTTAGAAAAAATTATTTGCTTTATGTGATAAAAGTTCCCATTGAATAAAGATTTGTCAATACTACACAAAATGAGAAGCCGGTAATTATTATTTAAATAATTAACCTGACCATATATTTCTTTATTCAGTGATTTATTCTCCAATAATAAATGTCAAAGAAAAAATAAATGTCTAAAAGTGAATAGAAGATTAGTGTGTTTTAATGTTCAAAATGTTGACCTGGGCTTTAAAAGACAAGATAATAATAAACAGATCTTCTTTTGCTGTAAACATTACTCTGGATATTTTACCTTAACATCTACATGGAAGGCTGAATAACTTTCATTATCTAGTTGGGGAGTCAGGACACAAATACATGAAATGATTCAGAGAATAAAATTAAGTACAGTCATGTGTTCGCTTAACGTCGAGGATAAATTCTGTGAAGTACATTCTTAGGCAATTTTGTCATTGTGTGAACATCCTATGGTGTACTTACGCAAACCTAGATGTATAGCCTATTACACATTCGGCACCGGGAGCATTAAGGAGTTTTAAATTAGAAACAAAGAAGCTTAAAAGGCATAAAAATGAAAAAATGAACTTTGAGGACTTGGGGGAAAGGGTGGGAAGGGGGCATGGGAATAAAAGCCTACAAATTGAGCAAAGTGTATACTGCTTGGGTGATGGGTGCACCAAAATCTCACAAATCACCACTAAAGAACTTACTCATGTAACCAAACACCACCTGTTCCCCAATAACCCATGGAAATAAAAAATTAAAAAAAAAAAAGAAACAAGGAAACTTAGATTTGTTCACTTTATGGCAGAAAGTACTATATATTCAATTTTAGAAACGTTTTTTCTTCTTCATGGGTGTCTCTTGAGTTTTTCTTTTGTTTTGTTGATATTAGAGTGCTAGGTGGTAAACTTGAGGGTGGGCAGAAAGTTGAATGGTGGGCTAACAGGTTAGTTTTGAAGAATATAAAATTTTCTTTAAGTTTCATGAGCCACTTATATTCCAGTCTAATTAGCTAAGTAGCATAATGTTACTAAGACAAAGATCACCAATTTCATTTCCTTTTCTTTAAATATGGGCTACTTAACTTGCTCTGTTATTTGGTAACAGAATTTGCTCCTAATTGTGAACTCGCCAGTTTGCAAATTCATGCTGTTCACACCGGGGATATTGGGAATTTCAGAGAATGGATCAATGCAAATCAGTTTCTGCTGCTAAAACATGCATATGTGTATCCATATGCACATACCTGTGTATGTGCACAAACACTCCTCCAGATCCATGCCTTGCCCACAGTAGATTCATGCTTTCTTAGGACCCTGATCATGTATTTCTTTATTCACTAATTTATTCTTTAACAATAAATGTCAAAGAAAAAATAAATGACTAAAAGTGAACAGATTAGTGTGTCTTACTGTTCAAAATGTTGACCTGGGTTTTAGAAGACAAGATAAGGATAAACAAGTCTTCTTTTGCTGTAAACATTAGTCTGGATATTTTACCTTAAATCACCATAGCATATCACTGCATAAACTTAGAGGAATAAAACTACTAATTTTGAACCCTTTAGCAGAGAAATTAACTAGCATGAGCATTCTTTCAATAAGCATGTTGGAATCCATTTTCAAAACTGTTCCTAGGCCATCAGATGAGTATGAAAGAGGCATCAAGTATTTCCATCACCTTCAACAATTGTAAAGTTCAGAAAACAATGATATCTTTCTTCACTTTTTCAGACACTTGAGTTTTTAGTTGGTCTAAGAACTCATCATTGAATAGGAATGGTAGCCAAGTTTCCCTGGGAGGGAATAGTGACTTCATAGCTTGTAAACATGGCATTGCCACACACTGACCTGTCTGCTGCTTTGACCTCATATGACATATTTCTAAATCCTTCTCTGTGCAATTTTGGGGTCCAAAGGAATGGCAAGAGAGAAAGTGAGTTGAAGCACTTGGAGCCAGGAGGAGCTGACACTTTAAAGAGCAGTAGAGACAGTTTGATAGAGCAACAAAAATGAATCGGTAAAGACCAAGTGAGTCACAGAATGCAAATGATAAGACAGGGACTGGAAACTGGACCAAACTGGGATAGAGTGGAGCAAGAACAAGATTAGGAACAAAACAAGGCAATTTCAGGTTTACAAAGTAGGATAGCCTGTGACTTGCTTTTATGGGCTTCTGGCTGAATGCTGCATGAGTAGTTTGGTATAATTTAAAGAATGGGATGGATGACACAGACTCAGAAACTTTCTGTTAATGATATAATGCTACCTCGGTTAGATTCCATAGTTCCAGATCTGTGTTAAAAATAAGTAAAGACAACTTATTTAATGTGGAAAAACAAAAACAAAAACAAAACGGGTAATGTATTCTGATTTGTGCTAAACATTCTTAGATCTGACAGAAGATATTAAGACAACTTTTGAAAAACTGCCTTATAATATGTCAACAGAACTACTTGCTGTTGCTAAACATAGAGGGACATCTTGAAAAACTTAGATGGTCAGGGTGTTTTCACCATCCAGACTAGGATGTCCTTAATCTTCTGCACCATTCATTAATAATGGCTCTTTGCTTGGTGATGAAGAGATACAAAATAGTGACAGTTCAGATAAATTTCCTGACCATAAATCCCTTCCATTCAAATGGGGTCCAGGGTTCATGGTGATAAATATGGACTCTTATTAACATGAAACTATCTGACATTTGTACTACAAATGGCAAGAGCTGTGAGGCAGAGTGGAAAAAGCACTATTTGAGGAAAGAGGGTGGTTAGGACTTAACTTTCAGTTGTGGAGCCATAGATCAGCCTCAAAATAACTAAGTAATCTTGGTCAAGTTACTTCTCCGAATTTTGAGTTCCTCATATAAAAAGCAAGGAGATTATCAGCCATAAAAAGGGATGAATTAACAGCATTTGTAGCAACCTGGATGAGATTGGAGACTGTTACTCTAAGTTAAGTTACTCAGGAATGTAAAACCAAACATCGTACATTCTCACTGATATGTGGGAGCAAAGATACGAGGACGCAAGGGCATATGAATGATAGAATGGACTTTGGGGACATTGAGGGAAGGTACCCTCTATGGTTAGGTGGTTAATGCTCACTATTTGTAAAAACTTAAGTTTTTCCATCAGTTTTTCTTCCAGACTCCTCCATCTACACCCAGCTTAAGATATGAAAAAGTCAACCAGTGATTTGATCAGCTTGCAAAGGTGAGTTGGATAGTGTTTCTTACATAAATCTTCACAAAAGGCTGCACTTATGGCGGTGTTAGTGGCATCAGCAAGCAATTCTACTGTAAGCAGGAAGTCATGGGCTCTGAGTTAAAGACTCTAGGGACAGCCTACGTAGTAACCAAAGTAACCAAAGAAACTAAAAAGGCTTATATTTGGAAAAAAGATCTAACAATAGCTTGATGATAAAACAAACTGTCAAGGCTTAATATGAGAATTATTTTGGAAATTCTTGCCTTTCATGGTAACCCCCAAAGCTTCTCTGTTAATCTGAGTGCAAATCTTTCTTCTATGGGACATAATATATAAGTAGTAATAACATGTTGCTCTGCGACAGCTGGTATTTTATGGTTAAGTTCAGATCCAAAATAATTAGATAAAATATCAGTGGTAAGAAACAGAAATTTATATTTATGCTAATGTGCTAGCTCAAAATTGAAGTAAACATTACTTGACATTCTGGAGATTGTCTTTAGACAAAGACCTGCCAAGGACTGCCTTTCCTATAGGTGATGAAGACTCAGCAGTAGCTGCCTTTTGTGAAAGGAAAATACAAGTTGCATAGCTATGGTTTTATATATCTTTTGCTTTCACCTGTGTTTTGCAACATTGTATGACTGCTGCTAACTTGTTCCTTTTTAAACTTTTCGATCCATCTCATCATTGGTCAGAGACAATATGGTAGAGAAAAAAGGCAAAAAAATTCTGAGAAGATAGGAATCCAAATCTGGGTTTCTTCATAGACTGTGTCATATTGGGGAAGATAATTTACTCCTCTGAGCCTCAATGTCCTAATCTTTTAATTGGGAATAATAAGAAGTCCTGGCCAGAAGTGTGGCTCATGCTATAATCTCAACATCTTAGGAGGCCAAGGTAAAAGGACTGCTTCAGTCCAGGATTTCAAGACAAACCTGGGCAACATCATGAGACCCTGTCTCTACAAAAAAAAATTTAAATTATCCAGGTGTGGATCCAGGTGTGGTGATGCATGCAGGTAATTCTAGCTACTCAGGAGGCTAAGGCAGGAGGATTGCTTGAGCCCAGACATTTGAGATTGCAGTTAGTTATGGTCATGCCACTGCACTTTAACCTGGTGATGGAGTAAGACTCCATTACTATTTTAAAAAAATAATAGTAAGTCCAACCTCACGTATATTGAATGAGATAATATTTATGAAAAATTATATCACAAACTACAAATGCTGTGTTATAATTACTATTCATGACATCATGAGCAGATCTGGAATCCTAGAAAGCAAAGTGTCTATAAAGCAATGAAATTTATTTAAGGGACGATAAGAATTTGCAAGTGAAACATTCCTTAACTAGGAATGCTGTTCACAGAATTAGAAATATTTTTGTTCAATATATATGCACAGTGTCCTGTATCTGTTGATGTACCTGGGCATGATCAAGTTTTTGCAGATTCCAAGAAGAACAATCTAGATTTGGTGCATTGAGAATGTCTACTGCCTAAGAGCCACATCGCCAGAGCACACCTCGTGCCTTCAGTCTTGTTTACCGTTGTTATTTGTTGATAGTAGAACCAGTGGGATCCTCTGAGTGTACAGTTGATGTTCAGTCTTTGCTTCAATGTCTTTTTTTTCTGTTGTTCCTTTTTAAAAAAATTAAATGGATTGAAGAAAAAGTTTGATTCTCATGGAGTGACACCATTTCCTTCTTTCATATATTTGGAGTTCCTTCTAGAATACCATGGGGAATTTGTTATTAGTTTCTGTAGCTGGATTATCTCACCAGTATCTACAGAGTGGCACTAATTCTACTATCATGAAATTGATCCTTCTCAAGGGAGTTGTGGAAACACCCTTTATAAGGAGGCTCCTCCATTCAGACGACCCACATTATATAATTGCACACCCAGTTTTGGCCACGTAAACAGAAATAGCTTTATCATCTTGCAGCATGGCTGGGGATGTGAACATTTTGGATATACAGGGTTTTGTGAAAAAAATATTGTGAAAGCTATCTTTATTAGTGTGGGTTTACCACAGTTGGAGTGACTTCTATTTTACTCATGGACATTTATGAGTACCGTTACAAATTCTGTGTCATGCTGGGCCCAGTCTGCTTCTCCACATTCAAGGTCACTATCTATCAGATGAGTGGCTGGCTGTGAAAATTCTTGACATCATTTCGGTGACTGTAAAGAACATACCTCTCTGAAAGTTGTCTTTCTTTTCAATTTTATACTTCCTTGCATATGTAAGCTCAACACTGATATGACTATGTTGAGTTGGAACAGGGATGATGTTTCTTAATTGATCTTCAGATATCCTGCAGTTCCTGTGTTCTGATCACCCTGCTGAGAAAAGCACTTTACTTGGCTTTTTGAGTAACATTTATGTTAGGTCCTTCCCTTTTAATTTCTGGGAGGTGTAAAGTTTGTTCAGGCTTTTCCTCAGGTCACTACAAATGTCAATATTGTTTAGCCAAGTGGCTGTGACTGATGAACTCTGGTTACAATATAATCCCTTAACAATATTGTCTAAGAAAGTCTTAGTTTTGCAAAAATTATTGTGAACTAACCCAAACCTAAATTCACTGCACTGAGGAACCCTGGGTACAAAACCATTAAATCTACAAACAATTCACTGCATACATCACAATAGTAAGTAATAAATAGTAACAAGAATCACTAGGTACTAGGGTGTTTACATTATGTCTTACATTTCCTCAGCCATTCTTTTGTTAATTATCAGAAAAGTATATAAAAGTCCTTTTGATCATCACTGGCCAAAGGTAATGGACTATATATAGATATCTGAACTCCTGTGGGGGTAGACAATATACTAGTTAGGATGTAAATCACATAAAAAATGAAAACAAATGACAGAAAGAATTAAAAAGTTTATGGATGAATGCTGCATAGGAAAAGATTTTTTTTTTTCATACCAAAAACCTCATACACGCTAGTAGAAAAAGAATGGGCTTTAAGAATATCAGAAAGAAATAACCGATTACTGCTGAAGAAGCTGGTCCTGATGGAAAACATGTACTTTCTTGTTTTTGCAGTTTGGGTAGCTCTGTGTTCTGAGTGCTGCATGCACTGTTGGAAACAGAAGGGAAATTGTTCTGAATTTTGTAAAAGCCAGGTTTAGTCATGCCCAGGTCTGGGGACTTGAGTGCTCCCTGAGCCTCACATCTTTGGAATATGTGAGAGAACAAAAGAGGTTTTGCCAAGATTGGCTTTCCTTTCAGACTTTCCCTTCACTACATTCCAGAACAGGGGAGCACGTGGTGTTGGAACAGACCCACTGTCAGTTTGTTTAGAATCACATGGCAAAATGCTGTGGGTTGCCAGGACAGGCAGTTCATTTGCTACTTCTATTCATCTCCCATCCTGAGTTTTTAGGTAGTTTGGGGAGTTTTGGTTCTTTAAGAACAGGTTTAATTCAGTGTATAAAGTATTAAAACATTTTTCCTCCACTGAATGTCAGTTAAACCACTTTCTCTGAGTTCATAAGCTCCTCCATGGTTATAATTTAGGCAAGTTTGGAAGCTGTTATGCCATTAGGGTACTTCTTAGTTACTCATCAAGTATTTATTGACTGGCCGAAAGAACAATAATATTTTGGTAAGTACTTGGGCAAACATTAAAGGTCAATAAGTCTGGGGATCTGAAGGATGCCTCAGTTTTATCCAGAGAAGAAGTTAGGCACTAAAAGAATCAGAGTTAGTAATCATGCAAGCATAGTTTCCTGATAGATGAACAGGTGTCTTTTTAATTTTCAGTAAAATAGCTGGAGTGCAATTTTAAGCCTCTTACCACTTTTAGGAACTTCTAGTACGGAAAAAGGAAGGTGTCCGTAAGGATTTCCATGAGTGTGGACTGAACCACTTCATCAGCTGGAGAACAGGACGGCAGAGAGTATGTGCATAAACTGAAAGAGCCGCAGCCTGTGGCCAGGCGGTGTCTTCACACGTTGGGGATCAGGAATTGGTCCAAACTTCATAAATTCACAATGTACTCAACGCTGTGCAATTAGAATGGTTTATTCACCTAGAAAAGTAATGCCCGCCAAGTCATATTTCTAGCATAACCACAAGAATTCAAAAGCTTCCTGGACTGAATATTAGCTAGGCCCTTTCCTGGAGGAATTGTCACATAGATAGAGAAGCAACCAGGAGTCAACATTAGCCCTGAGCCCTGAGCATCTTCTTTCCTCAACAACTGTTTATTGAATGCTTGCTGTATGCCAGGCACTGGGCAAGATGTATAGGGAACAAAGATGGATGAAGCATAGTCTGACCTTGAGGAGCTTACCAACTAGGTGGGAGACACACATGCTCATAACTACTGATGAAAAAGTGTGATAAATTCTGCAATACTGGTTGAACAAAGTGCTGTGAGCACAGGGGAGGGAGAGTTAAGCACTAGTTAACAACTGTGAAGAATTGCTTCACAGTTGAGAGGGTTTTTACAGGTTACCTAGTTCTTTTACCCAATGCTGGGATTCTTACCATAGCATCCCTGGCTGATGTTAATTTTGTCTTTGCTAAATTTCCTTCTAGAAGTGGCTCAATGCATTTTCAGGCATCTCTATTAAATTAATTGATGCAAATGGTTATCTGAACACTTGTCAGGCATTGTTCTGAGTCTATCATATCTGTCATCTCATTTAGTCCTTAATTTAGTCCTTACCTAAGGAGAGGTGCTTCTAATATTGCTTTTTTTCTAATGAACAACTAATTTGCCAAGTTTACATATCCAACAATGGCTGGAACCAAGTCTTAAATCCACTGTCTGATTTCAAAGCTGTGTTCCTAACCTTCCTGATACACTCATGTGTTTCTATTCTGCCATTTGCTGAGAAAAAGAGGAAGTTAAATTTCTGTTTTTTGACAGCTCTTAAGATATTTCAAGAGATCATTCGTGTATCTGTGTGGCCCTCACCTGCGACATCCAACTCTCTCTAGTCATTCACTGTAAGTTCTTTCAAATATTCCCCAAAAGACCTGTTTTTTCAGACCCTTTACCATCCTTGCCATCTCTGAAGCCTCCCCTGTTTGTTGATGAGTCTCCTAAGATGTCTGCAGAATCAATACAGCATTTCAGAAGCGGTATGCCTACCACTGAATAAAATGGGTGTGGCATCTCTTTACCTGAAAAGTGTTCATTTGTAGTGGCAGCTACATCACATTCTTGACTTTCAATTTGCTGTCAAGAAAGCTCATAGGTCTATTTTCCTCCCTAATTTTTTTTTTGGCCTTAACTAAATTTATACCTTATTTGCAGGATTTTTGGGAGCATGCTCAATTCACTTTATTCAGAAAGTCTTCCTAATACCATTTTAGAAAGATTGCTTAAGCCTTAATTAGAGATTCATTTGATGACATTAGTCATATTAATATTCATTTGGGACCTGTATAAATGTTTTAGTGGTAGTTAAGATTTAAAAACTTGAATATCCAGTCCTATAAACGTTACAAGTCCTATCCTAACTACCACTGCAGAAACTTAGATAATTTGGAAGATCATTAGATTTTCAAGGTGAACCAGATTTTAAATATAAATCCTAGGTATTTGATAGTACTGCAAAATTATTCTTTTAAAGTTACTTGAAGCATTGGTATTGATGATCTAAGCTATTAAAAAGGAAAAATAAAGATACTTGAAGCTAAGGGTACTTAAGCATAAAAATATATATTATGGGAACAAAAAGAGCCACTTTTTGTTGAAAGTGAAAGGATAATTATTTTACTTTATTATTTTCATGTCAGCACAGGATAATGTGCTGACACTGTAACAAGGTTTGAGGGAAGCACATTTCACACATGCATATGAAAACCCAATCATTATGTTTATAAACTACAAAAGGATTGAGAATTGTTTTTTACACTGAAATTTGAGGAATACAGTTTGTTTTTCCAGGGCTTTCCCTGATGGAAATGATCACCATGCATAATGGCTATATTTTAAATCAAATGTTATGCTCCACATTAGCAAGTCATTCATTTAATCAGGCAAGGAAAACCCATTTTTCTGGACCATATTTTTATGCTTAGGTTTAATAGTTTGCAGAATGATCTCAATAAGTTGTTTAAATCTGTTTTTGGAAAGGAGTCCTCAATCAGAATTCTCAAAGAACAGCTCTTGCTCAGGTTTCTCTCTGCACTTCCTCATTATAATTATCTGTATCTAGATCCGTGGTTCTCCAAATGGGGTGCCTGGACCAGCAGCATCAGCATTGTCTGGGTCCATTCCCAAAGTGCACATCTCAGATGTCACCCAGATCTGCTGCATCAGAAGCTAGGCTGATGGGGTCAACCATTATGTGTTTTAATATGTCTTCCACGTAATTCTGATGCTTGCTAAGTTGGAGAACCAAGGAGCGACATTATTTCAAACTTTTAAAAATTATTCAATTATGTTGGGCCAAATTCTGATAGAACAGAACAAGGAGAATGCTCTACTTCTACTGTGATTACATGTGGTCAGACAACTTGGTCATGTGCCTGGCAGAGAAACCTCACTGCTGTGTTTCCCCACTCATATAAAACAATGAATTGTTTGCTCTTTCTTTAGGAAATCAAACTAGGTATCCTGGAGTGCCTAGACCTAAAACTGATAGAACAGCACTTATCTCAGCAGTCCAGTCAAATTCTGCACCCTAATATAGAAAGAAATACCCTTGAGAAAAGATTCTTAAAGATAAGAAAATTCTCACTCTTTGAAAGTCTGCATGAAATAACTTAGCAACCTAAATTTTAGTCGGAAGGAGCTTAGAGAGTTTCTTCAGTTTTAGTGCTGTCAAAAGGAACGTTTTGCTCAAATAGATAAGACTTCTTTTCTGGTCTTAAAAGCCTCTAAAGACAGTCGCAATCACCTGTAATCACTTTGTTACTAAACTTAAAGTTCAACAGCTGTAAATGTCAGAAAATGCATTTTTTACATTTCCTACGTTATTTGCTGTGGTCACATGGCAATTCAAGTATTGCCTAAAACCATTTTTCATAGTTGACAGTTTGGACACTTCAGTTGCCAAATTATGTTGTGCTTTGAAGCAGATAAGCCTCTAGGGCTTGTGAAAACACAGCTTTGGAGAAGATAACCCTCTAGGGCTTGTGAAGAGGGGACAGATCTGGCTCTGCCCAAATCAATACAGACTCTTCTCACCCTAACCCAAACCTCTTTAGTCTGAATACTGGAGGAGGGGAAATCCTTAGAGTTGAGACATTAGCCTGTGAGAGTGTGTGTGTGTGTATGTTTGTGTGTGTGTGTGGGTGTGTGTGTGTGTATGTATGTGTGTGTGTGTGTGTGTCTGTGTGTATGTTTGTGTGTGTGTATGTGTGTGTGTGTGTATGTTTGTGTGTGTGTGTGAGTGTGTGTGTGTATGTTTGTGTGTGTGTATATGTGTGTGTGTGTGAGTGTCTGTGTGTGTGTATGTTTGTGTGTGTGTGTATGTGTCTGTCTGTGTGTGTGTGTGTGTGAGAGTGTGTGTGTATGTTTGTGTGTGTGTGTGAGTGTGAGTGTGTGTGTTTGTGTGTGTGTGTTTGTGTGTGTGTGTGTGTGTGGTGGGGGATATGTGTAAGCGGGGGTGCTTTCTCTCTAAAGCTAGTAGGAGATCCTCACAGGTCATGCACACATTCATCACATGGAGTAAAATAAGTAAAGTGAAATTATTTTATGTTTTACCTACCATCTCAAGCCTGTTCAACAAACCAGTTAAAAAGGCTCAGACTTTTAAAGTGCGGGTACAATGTCAAATGATACTCAAATGGATTTTTAAGAATAGAATTATCACCCTATTACTTAAGGATTACACTTGTCTTAAATATCATAGGCACTTTCAACTCAATAATTATTCCTTGTGATTTATATATGTAAGCTATGGCAGTTTGGTAAAATAATCGTACACTTTTATAATGATGAGTTAAGATTTATTGTTTTGTTATCAGGAGTTTCTGAGAACATTTTCTTCCTTTCCTATTTTTAGCTGTGATGACACTTCAGATATTATAAAATGTAGAGTTCACCTACTGGGGTAGGGTTGAGTCAAGCTGATCATTCTCACTCTGGAGAGCTCTGTTAGAAAATCCTCCCTTTCACTGAGCCGAGGCAGCTCTCCTTGCACACTGTTTCCAGGACAACAGGAGACTGTCATTATGAGAGGCTCATCATGAGTCTATGACTCTCTGTAGAGACAGGGAAAAGAAGAAAATATTTTATCCATTTCACAGCCAAGAACAGACACAGACACAAGTACCATAAAAGAGGGGATGGGATTCAAATGATTGAGTAGGGATTTTGATTTTCATACTCAGAGCAGACCGGAGTTTCCATATTAGTGTCTCCTGAAGACATTGTATTTGTTTTGCTGAATTGAAAGAAAGACAAAATGTGTTCTCTCGACCCATGCCATCCAGTAGAAATATAATGTGAGCCATATATGTACTTTTAAATGTTCTAGTAACCACATTAAAAAGGTAAACAGAAAAAAGTGCAGTTAATGTTAACAATATATTTATTGTAGTGGATACAAGATATTATGATTTCACAATGTAATCATTATAAGAAATTAATGATATTCTACATCCTTTTTTTGTATTAAGTTTTCAAAAATCCCAGCACACCTCAGTCTGGACTAGCCACATATCAAGTTCTCAGTGGTCACAGGTGGATAGTGGCGACCTATGGAACAGCACGACTCTGGAATCTCCTGTTTCTACACTGCCCTATGGCTTCAACTTCCCTTCCCCACCCAAAATACAGAGTGTCTTTGCAGACATTGACTTCCTGTCTCCGGAAGTGTTTGAGCAGAGGGTGGGTGACTACCATTTGGTGGGAATATTGTGGAACTCTGAATAAAGAGCATCAGTGGAAGTTTGGACAACGAAAGTGTTAAAAGCCTTTCTAATTCCTGAGTTTTGTGATACTGTGATACTGAGAAAGGAAACATGAAATTGTGGGTTTGGAAAGAACTTCTTTCCATATTAGATGTGCTATTTCCTGCCATTATTTCTTGATTTGTAATTCACATCTTTGCTACTTCTAGTATGAATGCAATGATTACTTATAGGGTGCTATATAGCGTATAAACCACTCTCATAAACACGAATGATTCATTCAATTATTTCCTCACTCACTTAGTAAAAGCATATTAGTCCCTACAATGTATTAGTCTCTGTTCCAGGAGCTGGAATGTATTAACCACAGTGGGTAAGCTAGGCACAGCCCTTGGGTCCATAAAAGATTCAAGCTCACTTGTTCCTACTCTTCCTTATCTCTGGTTTTTGGAATCTCCCCACCCACGTTTGGCTTGAGTCACCAGGAGTCATACACCGACTAATATGAAAATAGTGGTCTGACTAGTCTCCTGGTATAAAATGTCAACCCATCCCTGAAGCACAGTTTTCAGCGACAAGAAAACTGAAGATGGGGTTCTCAGCTTCTCTGGTGTGATTAAGGTACTAGAAAAAAAAACCAGCACCGAGGTGAAGTAAAATCTGTTGATGTTCAGCTACACGCACGAGTTGAAATTGTCATTTGCATTAAAAGCCCCTTTGCTGTCAGCTAGCTGCCAGGTAGACGCTTATTCTCCTTTGACTCTCTGCTACACCTTTTTGTGCCTTATCCAAAAGTTCTGGAAGAATTAAAGCTTCTTCTGAGCCATGTTTATTAATTATGATGCTCCTGCTTTAGAGAAAGAAAAATAATGGACGCTTCAGGTGTCAGAAAAACCGATGCTTGGACCTGATAGAAAAAAAAAACGAAGATTTGTGATGAAGGAAAATCATTCATAGAAATATTTCAGGGATTCAGTTATGATTTTGTTTAGTAAGTTTGAAAATACCCTGTCTCACTCACTTAGTTCTTTAGTGTCCCCCAAAATTTTGAGAACTCAGTTGCTAAATTCCACAGTATTCAACTTCTCTGAAATGTCTTCTACCACCAGAGAGCAGCAGAGATTTATAGGTAGTTAATGAGTATCCTAGATACCAGTAAACAAAGGCTTGGCCGCTTGATTTGATCTCATTAATTAAATAGCTAGTGAGAAAAAGAGGCAGCAGATTAACTACCAGAATGTTCACCTGTTAGCCTGTCTCCCTACCCTTTCACCCTTTCTCTCTCTGGGGTGTGCATACATGTGATTTTAATGATTTTCGATATTGGTTGGGTAGGGTTTTCTAACTTTTCTAGGAGCTTCGGGGATGGGTCAAAATGTACCTTGTTCTTCCACACTCACTCATGCCATAGCCTGAGTAATACATGAAGAAAGTGAATCAGAAGTCTGAGAAAGTAAGTCTGAGAAGTCTGAGAAAGTTCTTTTTCTCTAGACCAGGCATCATCAAACTGCTGTCCACAGGCCAAATCTAGTTTGCTACCTGTTTTTACAAATGAAGTTTTATTTCAACACAGCCACACCCGTTAGCTCATGTTTTGCCTATGGCTGCTGTCATGCTACAATGGCAGAATTAATTGAGACCATATGCAACCACATGGCCTGAAAAGCCTAAATTATGTATTGTCTTGTCCTTTACGGGAAAAGTATGCTAACCCCTGCTGGACGCTGTGTCAATATTTAAATTATGGGAAATATAGGAAAGCAGAAAGAGTCTTAGACTGGGAGGACTTTAACAGCTATTGTACCAGTCCTGGTCCTGCGGGTTGGTATTAATGTGTCCTCGGGCAAGTTCTTCAATGTTTTGAGCCCTAGGTGGCCTCATGTGTAAATGGGGGCTGGGGGCTCAGGGTGTAGTTTGAACTTGGGAGTCTTTCCAGATTGAAAATTCTATGAGGATTTTTAAAATTACTCTTGCTTTTTTATAGTTTTAAATTACTCTTGGTGTTTTTATAGTTTATGTGGAATTGCAATCCCCAGTGTTGGAGGTGGGGCCTGGTGGGAGGGGATTGGATCATGGGAGTGGTTTCTGATGGTTTAGCAGTATCCCCATCCCCTTGGTGCCATCTTGTGACAGAGTTTTCACAAGATCTGGTTGTTTGATGTATTATCTCCCCCTCACTCTCTTTCTTCTGCTTTGACTCTGTAAGACATGTTACCTTCCTCTTCGCCTTCTGCCATGATTGTAAGTTTCCTGAGGCCTCCCCAGCCATGCTTCCCGTACAGCCTGCAGAACTGTGAGTCAATTAAACCTCTTTTCTTTATAAATTACCCCGTCTTGGGTAGTTCTTTATAGCAGTGTGAGAATAGACTAATACAACATCTGACAAAGCATCTATAAGGAACTTAGACAAATTTACAAGAAAAAAAACACCATAAAAAGTAGGCAAAGGACATGGACAGACACTTTTCAAAAGAAGATATACATGTGGCAAGTAATCATGTAAAAAAAGCTCAACATCACTGATCATTAAAGAAATGCTAATCAAAACCTCGGTGAGATACCATCTCACACCAGTCAGATGGCTATTATTAAAAAGTCAAAAGATAACAGATGCTGGTGAGATTGTTGAGAAAAAGGAATGCTTATACACTGTTGGTGAGAATAAAATTAGTCCAACCATTGTGGAAGATGGTGTGGCAACTCCTCAAAGACTTGAAGACAGAAATACCATTCGACCCAGCAATCTCATTTGAGGAACTGCCACACCGTCTTCCACAATGGTTGGACTAATTTATATACCCAAAGGAATATAAATCATTCTATTACAAAGACACATACACGAGTATGTTCATTGCAGTACCATTCAGCATAGCAAATGCAAGGAATCAACCTAAATGCCCATCCATGATAACTGGATAAAGAAAATGTGGTTTTATACCACATGTTCTCACTTATAAATGGGAGCCAAATAACGAGAACACACGGACACACAGAGAAGAACAAAACACCATGGGCCCTTTTGGAGGGTGGAGGGTGGCAGTAGCAAGAGGATCAACGAAAATAACTAACAGGTACTAGGCTTAATACCTGGGTGATGAAATAATCTGTACAACAATCCCACTTGACACAAGTTTACCTACCCATGCACCCCTGAATCTAAAATAAAAGTTAAAAAAATTGTATACATTTCAGAAGGGTACTCATCAAATAGTGAAGATTAATATCACATTCCTCAGGAGATGACACATAACTGGAGGTATTCAGTGTTACATCATGTGGCAGATACAGTGCAGTCCTATCCCCAGAGAATTGACCTTTATGGAATTTGGCCTCAGTATAGAATATACTGCTGACATATGCTATATGTAATTTCATACTTGTTATTATATGTAACCCACAACACAATGCATTGTTGCTATTAAGCCTACAAGTTTATGCCTATGAGGATCTGAGACAAAGTAAACTTTTACCTCTAAGTACTTAGACGTAAAACATGTGTCACTGATGTTAGGAAAGATGACAGGACAAAGGCCCTGGGGTCTTGGGCTGTGGAAAACATGGAATCTATGGCTTTTCAAAAAGTAATTACTTTCATGATCATTTATATAGGACCATATTTAATGAGCTCCTTCTAGTGAATAATGATCATGTCCTCTGTTTTCTCTATAAAAGTAAGAAGTGGGGTAATTTTCAAATGTTTTCAACTTGCATGTTTATTATTCAAACTAAAATATTCCTCCTTTTCTTTTTGCCTAGAGTATTCTGGCCATTCTTTATCTTTAAGCTCCCAGCCCATTGCTGATAGTCTCACATGTAGCAAGGATGTGTGGAGGATAACATAAGTTTTCTGAGTTTACAGATTTTATCATTAGGTAGAGCAAAGTCCGATGCCTTGGTGCTGTTTCTCTCACAGTGTACTTGTGTCCCAGGGGGAGCATCAAGCCTCAGGATAATCATGTCATCTCTTGTGGGAGGATCAACTTTACTACAGTGTATGAGAGGTAATATAATTTTTAAATTAAAACACACCCAGACTTATTGCAGAATAGAATACGTAATCTGTATGATTTTTAAACACAGAACACAACTATGCATGGCTATTTTTTGCAAGATATGTGCAATATAACGTAATATTTAAAGTATAATCTCTGGACTCAGGTGAACCACATAAAACTTCACTTGACTTTGGGCAAATTTTAAAATCTTTTTATTCCTTAGTTTCTTTTTTCGATAAAGTGGAGCCGATGACAATATGTAACTTAAAGAGTTCATGTGAGCATTAAAGGTACTTAGCTCACTGTTTGGCACATAGTAAACACACAGATGATGCTGCTGGTGGCAATATGGTCAGAACCTTGAAGGTAAGAATGGATGCTCCTGGGTTACTAGGGGTGGAGATGCTCGCACAGCACTGCTCTGGAGAAATTAAGTGCTACTTCTGCCCTCTCCTTTCTGGATCAGGGTATTCAGAGCATGCTGAGGAACTGGCCCAAAGCACAACTGTGAGGGAGCAATTGTTATCCTTGACCTCAGAGCCAGTGGTGCTTGCTGGATGGTATATAGTCTTTGCATCACTAGGAGTAAAATATCACCAGGAGAGAAACAGATGGGAAGGCTGGATTGGCCAGTGAGTGGGCGAGGATGAAGAACCACAGATTTTAACTTAAGGGTTTCCAAGTGGCCCAGCTTCCTCAAGAGCAGCGTCAGGGCCTGAGGTTAAATATTAGATCAGAATGAGAACTAGAAGGTACTAATGCTATCATCCTCTCCTGTGGCCATGACTGACCTTACTAATGCATTACCACACGCTTTCAAGCAGAGCGCAGGTAAAGCTTCAGAATCTTTCTCAATGTGTTGATCGAGGCAGACACTACTAAATGATTATCACTTGAGAAGATATTTTTTCTGGGTAGCTCTGGAGAAATTCCAGGAGCTTTGGACACTAATATATATAAGTAAGAAAAGTCAGCAACAGAAGTGGCTTCAAAGACTCACCTGCTTGGAGAAAACCTCTGTGATTCGTGATATTTTAGTTTCTATTTCCTACAAACAACTGTTTTAATCCAGCTTTCAGGATGAAAAACGGTAAGATAAAACTAATGACAGAAGGTTGAAAGACATATACCAAAATCCTAACTTTCCTGATATATTTTAAGAAGAGTTTGTTAATCAAAATGAGTGGGTGTCATGTTGGAATTTTATCACGTGGGGTTTTGCACCAACTCCTGCCTGATTCTGCCTAGACTAGTTGGTGTTTTCCATTCTCAGGCGGGAGGCGTGTGTGTAGGTTATATCAATGCACAGGCTATACTAATGCACAGGCACTCAGGCCAGTGCCAACCGAGGTTCAAGCGAGGCAAGTTAGGTCACAAGGAAGAAGGGTAAAGACTACGTGTTGTTGTCCGTTGGTGAAGCACAAACATGAAGCTGTTTTACTTTTTGCCAGTCATTACCACTAGCTTCATTAAGTTGAATCTGCCTTCTCCACTATGTAGCAAAGAATTTGACTTTCTGGAGGATAAGGCTGAAGATTACTTGAGCTCAGAAGTTTGAGGTTACAGTGAGTTATGAGCTGTCACTGCCACTTCAGCCTGAGTGACAGAGCGAGATTCAGTCTTAATAATAATAATAATAATAATAATAATAATAATGTAGTAAAACTCACCTAAAGAGAGATCTGGCCTTTGCACTGATTCCTGGGAAAAATTCTCTGAGTCCCTGAAATGTCCTGCTGCTAAAAATGTCTTTGTTTACCTGGGGGCCTTGGGCCACACTGGATAGTCTAACAGTGTGATTAAGGTGGGGGCTTTTGGCCATGTGTTACTGGTTACGTGAGCAGTTATCATGTGTACATTAGAGCCTCAATAAAGACTCTGGACACCAAGGCTGGGGCGAGCTTCCATGGTTGGCAGTATTCAGTGTGCATCGTCCCATTTTGTTGCTGGGCAAGTTAATGCTGTCTGCGACTCTAGTGGGAGAGGACAGCTGGAAGCTGCATGAGTGGAACTTTCCTGGACTCTGTCCCGTGCCTCTCTTCTCTTGGCTGATTTTAATTTATATCATGTCACTGTAATAAACCATAATCATGTGTATGACAGATGTCAGTGGGTTCTGTGAGTCCTAGCAAGTTACCAGATCTGAGGGTGGTCTTGGGAACCTTGAACTTACAATTGGTGCCAGAAATGAGGGTGGTCTTGGGGACTGTTCCTTAACTTTCCATCCACTTAAAGCAGATTCCCTTATGATATCATGGATAGATTCGGTAGCTTTCCAGATCCTTTGGTTAGTGAGGATCTATTGAATTTAAAGTTCCAATTTTAAAGTTTCAGTCTTTTTCATTACTAGCCAGATTTGTAGCCAGAGGGACTTGATGTGGGAGGGGTAGGTCTTGGTCTTCTCTTTCAGTCTTGTGCCCCCCTCACTGTGGAAGTATGTGATCTTCCTCTGGAATTCTCCTTCTTCTTCTAAGTCTCTAGCTTCTCATTTGGTTTGAGCCTTGATAAGAGGGAGGAAAAGAGACAAATGCTGCACTTTATTGATTGTCCTTGCTTTTTTAGCTAACCCTGAACAGCTAACTGATGCCCTCTGTGTGGTGGGTGTCAAAAGTGCTGGTGCTCTCATGGGGCATGTGATGGGCTCTCCCAGGGTTTGATGGGTCCTGACTATACCTCTTTACCTCCTCCAAACCTCATCTCAACTGCCTTAGTGCTGGGACCTCCACTCCCTGGGAGGAGGGCATTGAAAAGATTATTTGGATTGCATTTTCAGGGTCACTTGATACCATTATTAGGGTTACTGTGGCTGAGCTCTTCCTTGTTACCTCTTTAGTTCTGTTCCCTGCTCTGGTAGCCAAAGGGTAGACTAGTGGTACTTGGTCTCAGGTCGGCTTCATGGTCTTAAAAATTGTTGAAGGCTTTGAAGAGCTTTTCTTTATGTGAGTTATAGCTGTCAATATTTACCACATTAGAAATTAAAACTGAGAAATTAAAAAAACTTTATTTACTCCTTTAAAATAATAATAAACCCATTCCATGTTAACATAATTAATTTTTTAAATAAAACATAACCAGATTTCCTCAAACAAAGTCAGAGAGAAGAGTGGCATTGTTTTTCATTTTTGCAAATATCTTTAATGTTTGACTTACAAAATGATAGCTGGATTCTTACTTTATTCTGCATTCATTTTGTTATGATTTTAAAAATTGAGGTATCCAAACTAAATCTGGCCTAATACAGATAGACAGTTAGAAAAGGAATTGTATTTTTATAGCCTTTTCAGATAATTGTGAGTAGTCTTTTGAAATACTACATCAAAATTTAACAAGTGGTAGTTTCTTAAAGGTTGATTGCAATGTGGAGTCTAAAATCATATCATGAACTTTTCATACTCGATTACATTTTAACCCATTGGTCCATCTTCCATGCTGAGTAATCTCTTACCCATGCATGATTTTGTAACATCATGCAGTGGTCATTTGAAAAATATTGGTTTACTTAGCTACTCAGATCCTCCAAATGTGGACACATTTCATTATTTAATGTCTAAAAGAAATCACACTACTAATCTCATTAGAAGTCTAAGAATTGGGAGGCTGTAAAGTTCACTGTGGTGGACACAAGTTTTCTAAAATTCTAATTTTAGTTTGAAAATTTGAGTTTTATCTTTGGTAACAAATACTATAAGTGGTTTTCCTGGCCAGGTATGGAGTCTCATGCCTGTAATTCCAGCACTTTGGGAGGCTGAGGCAAGCCCGACTAATTTTTTTTTTTTTTTTTTGTGGAGACAGGATTTTGCCATCGTGGCCAGGGTGGTCTCAACTCCTGACCTCAGGTGATCTGCCCACCTTGGTCTCCCAAAGTGCTGGAATTACAGGTGTGGGCCACTGCACCCAACCCTGACTCAAATAGTCTGTCCCGTGCCTCTCTTCTCTTGGCTGATTTTAATCTATATCATGTCACTGTAATAAACCATAGTCATGTGTATGACAGATTTCAGTGGGTTCTGTGAGTCCTAGCAAGTTACCAAATCGGAGGGTGGTCTTGGGAACCCTTGAACTTGCAGTTGGTGCCAGAAATGAGGGTGGTCTTGGGGACTGTTTCTTAACTTTCCATCTACTTAAAGCAGATTCCCTTATGATATTATGGATAGATTCGATAGTCATCCCTTGAGTCCAGGAGTTTGAGACAAGCCTGGGCAAGATGAAGAAACCCCATCTCTGAAAAAAAAAAAAATTAGTCAGGCATGATGGCACATGCCTGTAGTCCCAGCTACTTGTGAGGCTGAGGTTGGAGGATCATTTGAGCCCAGGAGGTGGAGGTTGCAGTGAGCTGAGATCACACCACTGCAGTCCAGTCTGGTGACAGAGTGAGACCCTGTTTCAAAAAAAAAAAAAGAAAAAAAAAAAAGTGGTTTTCCTAAAGTTACAGATTTACTTCATTTATTTTGAGAAAATGCCAAATACCCAGGACTGAATAACCACTGTTTGTCTGTTATTCATTCTTTCATGTGATAGTGGTGATAATGGTAAGCAGAATAATGGCTGTTTTAATCTAGAACCTGTTAATATGTTAGCTTACATGGCAAAAGGGGCATTGCAGATGTAATTTGGTTACAGATCTTAAGACAGGAAGATCATCCTGAATTACCTGGTTTAGTCCACTGCACTCAACAGGGTCCTTATGAGTGAAAGAAAGCAGTAGGAGATTTAAAAACGCTGTGAGTCTGGCTTTGAAGATAAAGGCCATGAACCAAGGAAAGTAGGTGGCCTTTAGAACATGAAAAATGCAGGAAAACTGATTCTACCCAGAGTCTCTAGAAGGAACACAGTCTTGCTGACACCTTGATTTTAGCCCAGTGAGACCCATGTTGGATTTCTTACCTCCAGAAGTGTAAGATAATAAATTTGTGTTGTTTTAAGCCGCCAACTTGGTGGCAGTTTGTTACAGTCGCAATAGAAAACGAATATAGTGTTCCATGAAACAAAGCAACTACTTCAACTCACAATTCAAACACACAAGTGCTTTTCCTCAAGACAATGTAGTATTTCAGTAAGCAGCACAAGTGCTTTGTGTCCATTTTCTCACCAAATATTAAAATCCAAGTCGATGAGATTCCACACCATTAATAATTTTGGTATCAAGATGATAATGATCTTGTAGAATGAGTTAGGGAAGGCTGCCTCCTCCTCAATTTTTTGGAATAGTTTCAGTAAGACTGGTACCTGCTCTTCTTTGTACAATTTGTAGAATTCAGCTACGAATCTACCTTGACCAGGGCTTTTTGGGTTGGTAACTTTTTTATTACTGATTTAATTTTGTAACTTGTTATTGGTCTGGTCAGAGTTTCAATATCTTCCTGGTTCAGTCTTAGGAGGTTGCGTGTTCCCAGGAATTTTTCATTTCCTCAAGGTTTTCTAGTTTGTGCTCATAGAGGTGTTCATACCAGTCTCTGAGGATCTTTTGTATTTCTGTGGAATCCTAAGTGGTTCTGATGCACATTCAAGTTTGAGAAGCATTGCCTTAAGCTCCTTGTGACTCAAATTCTTTTCTTTTTTCTTGACATTTATGTTTAATGGTTTCTTATGAAGGATATTTCAAAGGATACAGATGAAGAGATGTGTAGAGTGAGGTATGAGGAAAGGGGTGAGGAGCGTCCATGCCTTCTCTGGGTGTGGCACCCTCCAAGAACTTCCATGTGTTTATCTATCTGGAAGCTCTTAGAATCCAGTTCTCCTGGGATTTTATGGAAGCTTCATGACATCAGCATTTCTTCTCCCTAGAGAATTCTTGGAAGAATTCTCCTTCTCTCCTCTCTGGGGAGGGTCTTAAGACTCACATTCAGGGCTGGGAGGGGTGGCTCATGCCTGTAATTCCAGCACTTTGGGAGGCCATGGTGGGCAGATCACCTGAGGTCAGGAGTTTGAGACCACCCTGGCCAAGATGGCAAAACCCTGTATCCACAAAAAATACACAAATTAGTCGGGCATGGTAGCGGGCACCTGTAATCCCAGCTACTCGGGAGGCTGAGGCAGGAGAATCGCTTGAACCTGGAAGGTGGAGGTTGCAGTGAGCTGAGACAGTGCCACTACACCCCAGCCTGGATGACAGAGTGATACTCTGTCTCAAAAAAAGAAAAAGAAAAACGAACAAAACCTCACAATCAGAAAGAATGGGAAGAGTAGATTCCTGCCTTGAGGCAAATGAAAAGAGGGCAGGAGAAGGCCAGAGGCCTGCCCCTGAGGCCTAACACACCCAACATTGTAACAAAAAACTGTAACAAGGCCAGAAACCATGGGCGAATACCAATATATATTATGACACCACAGGCCACTCCCTGTTTTTCAACCATGAATCCCTTATAGCAAAACAAAGATACACAATCATTAAGTGGTCCAGTCCATTATATTGTATGAATGTCCTCCAGGCTGAGGCCACTTAGATTTTCAGGCTTCCTTTTATTCTTGTCAGGTTCCAAAAGCAAGAGTGGTATTGGCAAATACATAGCTTCTCCGTTTCAGGCATCTGGAATAACTGAGCTACGAGGCAATGTCATTTCTTGCTCTGAGACTCTTTAGAGTTGTTAATGTAATATTGTATTTCCCTCCATTTATAACTGTTTATTCATTTCTTTACCCTCAGCTATTATTCCTCCTGTTTTCCATTCTTTATTTGTTTTGACCCAAACTTTGACACTTTTGGAAAGGATATTGGGTTTGGCCACGGTGCTGATCTAGATTGCTTGCAGCAATACTAGTCTAGCGAGTGCCTCTCCCTTAGTTCATCTGCATTCATATCAAGAAGGATTACATAGGTTCCAAACGAATGTGCCATTTTTACCACCAGGTAATACAGCTGCATTTATTCTTAACCCCAATTTTGCCAGATGGAGTAAAGGCACAATCTACCCCTATCCGGGCCCTTAGGAATTCTGACGCAGTTTAAAAACACAGTGAAGATTTCTTGCTTAGGAATCATCCCTGCCTCCAGCAGTTGTGGTTGCAGCCCTTGGTCCTAGGACTACTGCATCAGGTAGGAGAGAGAAAAAAATATATTTTTTGAGGTGATATGAGGGAAAAAAGAAAAAAATACAGTCCATATACCAGTGTACTCCTCCCTTGGCAAGAATTGCATAGTCATACCAGCGTCTCTCACCTACTCTTCCCCAGGTCAACCAGAAAAACTGAAAAAATCTGACAGGGACACTCTAGTCCCACTCATGCTGAGTGTGAGCACACACTCATGAAGGCATGTAGGCCAGCCCTTCCTGCTTTTAGCTCCTTCTGTTTTAGACAACCAATGTCTTAATTGCCTGTTCTACTTGTCCATCAAACGATTACTCTAAGCAGCTATCTCTCTGCCCACTGTTGGACGTTATGGGCTGTAGAGTGTGTTCCTTGATCTGAAGAAATGATGGTGAGCCATCCAAATCCCTGCATTATCTTCTGTTGTGGTTTTTTTCTGGCACTCTAAGCATTTTCATCTACTGGGTAAGCAAAGCCTACTCTCAAGTCAGTGTCTAATCCTGTCAAGATCCATGTGTAGCCCCCAGAGAAAACCAGCATCAGTCTCATGTGCCAGTGTTGAGGGCCTTCCTACCAGTGAATAAGCCCCACACCCATTGGCAGTCTCTGTCTCTCCTGCAGAGAAACAGAACAGTTCTTACTGGCAGGCCTGAGAGAGTGCAAAAGGAGGGTTTCGCCATGTTGCCCAGGCTGGTCTCAAACTCCTGAGCTCAAGTGGTCCTTCTGCCTTGGCCTCCCAAAGTGCTGAGATTACAGGTATGAGCCACGATGGCTGGCCAATGTTTTAATTCAGCTCATCTCCACACTGCTGCAGCAACCCCAAATCCACTCATTTCATGGACCAAGGTGGCCCATGGGAGCACATGAGGAGATCTGTTTGTTGATTCCAGTTACCTTCCTAACCTGGAGGGAGTTCTTCTGACGAGCATTGACTTGTTCTATTTTAATGCACCCACAAATTTCCATAGGGCCATGCCTCATTTGGGCATCCCTTTAATCATCAGGGTTTCCTTCCGCCTGAGTGTATAGTCACGTCATTGGTCACTGCCTGTGAGTCAGTAAAAACCTAAAC
>NW_012106564.1:381327-392115 GCF_000951045.1 Mandrillus leucophaeus
TTATACTTTATAATTTTGTGGGTACATAGTAGGCATATATATGTATGGGGTACACAAGACGTTTTGATGCAAGCATGCAATGAATAATAATCACATCATGGGAAATAGGGTATCCATCCCTTCAAGTATTTATCCTTTGTGTTACAAACAATCTACTTATTGTTATGCTATCACGTACTAGGCCTTATTATGCTATCAAGTACTAGGCCCTGTTATGCTATCAAGTACTAGGCCTTATTAATTCATTCTAACTATTTTTTTCTACCCAAAACTATCTTCTCCTCCCACAACCCCTCCACTGCTCTTCCCAGCCTCTGGTAGCCATTCTTCTACTTTCTGTCTCAATGGGTTTAATTGTTTTGATTTTCAGATCCCACAAATAAGTGAAAACATGTGATGTTTGTCTTTCTATGCCTGGCTTATTTCACTTAACATAATGACCTCCAGTTCCATCCATGGTATTGCAAATGACAGGATCTCATTTTTACATTCTCTGATCAAAGTAGCAGTCTTCCAAACAGGATGTGGTGCATTCACTTGGAACTGCTGTCTGTAAACCAGGCAGCTCCTTGTTGGTCAGTTGAGAGATGCTCATGGGGTACTGTCCAAGTGTTGATAGATTCCAGCAGCACCTTCCGAGTTCCAGAGTCGGTCCCAGGGGTAAAGAGGCTCCCTGCTGTGAGTATCTTCCCCCTCGCATTTCATCTCTTGGTTATGGCATTCAATAACCAAGAATTTGAATACTTTGATATTTTTCTTATTTGCATTTCCTTATCCATCCAGTGAACAGCAAAATCATGTTTAAACCATTTTCATTGTATTATGGAATACTTCTGGGCACTGCTATTCCCCTTAGAGAATTTCTTTGACATATTAGTATCAATGACATAGCGTTGATATTTCAGGTGTCAAAATCATTTTATGTCCTTCAGCCATGGGGTAGATTCAATTACCACCCCATTAGCAAGGTAGTAAATGCCCCTCAAGTGGAAATTCTCTAGTCCAAAGTCTCAGTGGTTGCTATTGGGAGGCACTCATAGGCCTCTGCTAGATGTTCTAGAAAATACTCCATGAAAGGCTATCAAATGGAGAATTTGTCCCTAATAGCACTCTAGTTTCTGCCCTGCACTGTGTGGGCTTGGAGAATCTTACTGGTTCCCATTTAGCATGTCCAATTTATATTGCTTGAAGGGCAGACTTCTGTGCTTTCTGTTTTATGGTACTAGGTAGGGAAAACATTTCCCAGTCAGATGCAGTATTCATTTCCATGATATAATCAAGTAAGAGAGATGCAACCATTTCACACAAAGTGTGTTCAAATACACCAACTTGTATAATTCTATCAACTTTTATATTTGCATATTCTAGTTCCAGAAACTTCTCTTCTTCACCCCCAGACCATTTTACCCTCTCTTGTGTAAAAAAGAGGCTTTAGGTCTCCAGCTAGGGGTCTGAATAAGGGACTCTGGCTTCTTTGTCAATACCTTGATGAACCAGTCTAATCATCGCTCCAGGCAATTCCAGGTGGGTTTTTTTTTTTTTTTTTTTTTTTGAGTAATCTTTACCTTTGGGCTTTTAAAATACCTCCAACTGTGAGAAATGTGGCAAATGGTTTGGGGGTCCATTATTAATGAGGGACCAACAGAGGGTCCCTTTGGTCCACTCAATTTTTTCCTAATTTTATATTAAGACTTCTGTTTTAACCCCATCAATTTTTATTTTATTAATTCCATTTTAAAATAACCATCTGAAGATTTTTATCCTGTTAGGACAAGTACCATGACTCTCCTCTTTCTTCTTAGTTTCATCCCATCAACAGTGTATCTTCATCTTATTTATTTTTATTTCTTATTTTTTTGAGACAGGGTCTTTCTCTGTTATCCAGGCTGGAGTGCAGTGGCGCAATCATGACTCACCGCAGCCTCTGTTCCCCAAGCTCAAGTCATCCTTCCCCTGCCTTGGCCTCCTGGGAAGCTGGGACTGCGGGCATGTGCCGCTACACTTGGCTAATTTTTGGATTTTTTGTAGAGACAAGATCTCACTATGTTACTCAGGCTGGTCTCAAACTTCTGAGCTCAAGTGATCCTTCTCCTAGACCTCCCAATGTGCTGAGATTACAGGTGTGTGCCACTGTACCCAGCCTTTGTTTTTTTTTGGACAGAGTCTCACTCTGTTGCCCAGGCTGGAGTGTAGTGATACAATCGTGGCTCACTGCAGCCTCAACCCCTTGGGCCCAAGTGATCCTCCCCTTTCAGTCTCTCAAGTAGCTGGCACTATAGGCACATGCCAGCATGCACAGCTAATTTTAAAAATTAATTCAATTAAAACGTTTTTTTTTTTTTTTTTTGTAAAGAAGAAGTCTTACTATGTTGCAGAGGCTGGCCTCAAACTCCTGGACTCAAGCAATCCTCCCACCTCAGCCTCCCGAAGGCCAAAGTGCTGTTACTACAGCCATGAGTCACTGTGTCTGACCTCACTTTATTTTTTAATAACTGTTTAAAAATTTCTGTCCTGAGTCTTTTGACTCTCCCCTCTCCCCTTCACCATTCTCTTACTAATTAACCTAGTATTTTTACTAGCATCTGTAAGACCCATGAGAGGAAGCTGAGACAGCAAATTTGATCAGGCTTTTGAAACTCTTGTTTGATTCTGCAGGAGTCATTTTGGGTGCCCTTATAGAAGGGGCCCTCTTAACTACAGCATTTACCGTGACCTGGGTAATGGGCATATCCAGTGCATGAATATCTCTTTCATTATGCAGTTAGCCCCGCATGGCTTGTATAGAAAGCATATCAGCTGCCTCATCTAGAGTGCTCCACTTGGCATTTAAAGGGGGAGTTGCTCAGTCCCCCTTCTCAGGGTAAACATACGGTATAGTGGCTTTTATCCAGTTCTCCAGGCTGGCTGTTCCCTCAGGAATAACCTCCTGTGTGTCTGGACCATATATACCTGTCTTCAATGGTTCAATAGTGAGCTGTGCGTCCTGCATCAACTCAAACATGCTCTTCCACTCTGCAGCATTTAAAACCAAAGATACTGTCCCTCAATTAGTTACTGTCATAATCCAACTTAGTAAAGGTTCCTCAGGAAACTGATGATACCAGTCTATAAAATGGAGCACTTCCTTCACACTATACCCTCTGGTTTCAATAGTTACTTGGCTTTGCCTTTCTCCCCACATTGACTACCTTCTTGGAAGCCACAGGTCTTGGAGATATTTTCTATTGTCTCCGCACAATTTAGCCCTTAGGGGGTGGCTTTGAGGCTGGTGGCCTGAGCTCAGGCTGTCTGAAATCTAAGCTTGGTCTAATATTAAGGTCAGACCCAGAATTCCTTTCAAATTTCATTTTAGCTATTACAGATAACAATAACCAAGGGATTGAATGTTTTGCTTTTTTCATATTAATTTGCATTTCCTTATGGATCCAGTGAACCAGCTCCCGGGGAGTTGGATCCATCTCTAAATTCCACTGGTAACTTTTACCTTTGGTAACTGATCTCAGCACAGGGGCGGCTTCATACCATGGATGACCACGTGGCCGCCCAGGAATCAAAGATTCCTCATTCCCCACCCTTTCATTTTTTCTCTTCCCAAACCACATGTTTCTATGAGTGAGGGTTGTTCTAGCAAATTGAACTTCACTGACACAAATTGTTTCAGGGAAAAACTCTCTTCTCAAACCACATTTTTCTTCTGCTTTCATACCACCACAATAATCATCAGCACAGAAGAATTCTATGACCAAATGTATGTGGGTTTTCTGCAACACACCAAGCAGTGAGCCCCAGCTGGTATCCTCTCATTCAATTCTGACACTACCTGGAGATAGTGTAGGACCCCACAGGTTGAGGGCTCAGTCCTCAAGGCTGCCCCCACACCACCCCATACCACACCAGTGGCAAGTGACTGACTGGCTTCAAGTTGGGTGCAACTTGAGGGATTTGGATTTTTCTGTCTCCTGACGCTATCATTGTGAGCTACTCCAGAAAGTTAGTCAAACCCAAAGAGGGATTTGTAGCCAACTGGATTAATGAGAGCAAGTAATTTAGGGACAGTATCTTTGATTTTAAATGCTGCAGAGTGGAAGAGCAAGAGCATGTTTGAGTTGATGGCAGGAACCACAGCTCACTGTTGGAAAATTGAGGATGGTTGTATATAGTCCAGACACTCAGGAAGTTATTCCTGAGGGAACAGTCAGCCTGGTGAGACAAGAACTTGGAACCCACCAAACTGTGGGAGTGAAAGAGCTGTAAGGCTCCTGCTCACTGAACTATGGGCGGCTGGAGTAAAAGAGCTGTAACACTCCTGCCCGCCAAACTATGGAAGTAAGAAACCCACAACAACAATAACTCATTGATTTGTTTATTATAAAGGATATTGCAAAGGATACAGGTGAAGAGATGTATAGGGTGAGGTATGGGGGAAGGGGCAAGGAGTTTGCATGCCTTCCCTGGGCATGCTACCCTCTAGAATCTCTATGTGGTCAGCTATCCAGAAGCTCCTGACTCCAGGGTTTCATCCATAAAAGAGCATATTTTATTAGATGTTATCAGATCTCCTGTGTAGGAGAATGATAAATGATTGAAATAAATTTCAATTTTTTTTTCATAATTTATCATCAACTAAAAGTTATGAGGGTCATACTTTTTATCCTCAATCAAGAAATCAGCTTATATACTTTTTATTTTAACAATTAAATGCATAGGTGCATGGTGGAGAGTCATCAATGAATGGAAATAAAGTTTATATTCTGTGTTGATATCCTGCTGTTTAGAAATGGAAGCATTCACTATCTTGCTCTGGCCAAAATGTTTGTCTGCTGATGATTTCATTTGAGATGCATGGTACGAGACGTAACTAACAGAATCAGCAAACATGCAGGAAAGGCTGTCTCACGGTTAGGTCTGTTGGAAAGAAGTCTCAGACATCTGTGGGACAGCACAGGGTGCTTAGGACAGAAAGGGGCATGCAGGCAACTACTGACAGCCGACCAGGAACTGTAGGAATGCAGTGGAAGGAAACTGGAACCCAGTAAATACCATGCTCCAGCCTGTGGAATCCTTCTCATTTCATCATCTGATGACAGTTAGGTCTCTGTCTCTTATACACATCTAGATGTGTATAAGAGACAGGGCTGTCTGAAATCTAAGCTTGGTCTAATATTAAGGTCAGACCCAGAATTCCTTTCAAATTTCATTTTAGCTATTACAGATAACAATAACCAAGGGATTGAATGTTTTGCTTTTTTCATATTAATTTGCATTTCCTTATGGATCCAGTGAACCAGCTCCCGGGGAGTTGGATCCATCTCTAAATTCCACTGGTAACTTTTACCTTTGGTAACTGATCTCAGCACAGGGGCGGCTTCATACCATGGATGACCACGCGGCCGCCCAGGAATCAAAGATTCCTCATTCCCCACCCTTTCATTTTTTCTCTTCCCAAACCACATGTTTCTATGAGTGAGGGTTGTTCTAGCAAATTGAACTTCACTGACACAAATTGTTTCAGGGAAAAACTCTCTTCTCAAACCACATTTTTCTTCTGCTTTCATACCACCACAATAATCATCAGCACAGAAGAATTCTATGACCAAATGTATGTGGGTTTTCTGCAACACACCAAGCAGTGAGCCCCAGCTGGTATCCTCTCATTCAATTCTGACACTACCTGGAGATAGTGTAGGACCCCACAGGTTGAGGGCTCAGTCCTCAAGGCTGCCCCCACACCACCCCATACCACACCAGTGGCAAGTGACTGACTGGCTTCAAGTTGGGTGCAACTTGAGGGATTTGGATTTTTCTGTCTCCTGACGCTATCATTGTGAGCTACTCCAGAAAGTTAGTCAAACCCAAAGAGGGATTTGTAGCCAACTGGATTAATGAGAGCAAGTAATTTAGGGACAGTATCTTTGATTTTAAATGCTGCAGAGTGGAAGAGCAAGAGCATGTTTGAGTTGATGGCAGGAACCACAGCTCACTGTTGGAAAATTGAGGATGGTTGTATATAGTCCAGACACTCAGGAAGTTATTCCTGAGGGAACAGTCAGCCTGGTGAGACAAGAACTTGGAACCCACCAAACTGTGGGAGTGAAAGAGCTGTAAGGCTCCTGCTCACTGAACTATGGGCGGCTGGAGTAAAAGAGCTGTAACACTCCTGCCCGCCAAACTATGGAAGTAAGAAACCCACAACAACAATAACTCATTGATTTGTTTATTATAAAGGATATTGCAAAGGATACAGGTGAAGAGATGTATAGGGTGAGGTATGGGGGAAGGGGCAAGGAGTTTGCATGCCTTCCCTGGGCATGCTACCCTCTAGAATCTCTATGTGGTCAGCTATCCAGAAGCTCCTGACTCCAGGGTTTCATCCATAAAAGAGCATATTTTATTAGATGTTATCAGATCTCCTGTGTAGGAGAATGATAAATGATTGAAATAAATTTCAATTTTTTTTTCATAATTTATCATCAACTAAAAGTTATGAGGGTCATACTTTTTATCCTCAATCAAGAAATCAGCTTATATACTTTTTATTTTAACAATTAAATGCATAGGTGCATGGTGGAGAGTCATCAATGAATGGAAATAAAGTTTATATTCTGTGTTGATATCCTGCTGTTTAGAAATGGAAGCATTCACTATCTTGCTCTGGCCAAAATGTTTGTCTGCTGATGATTTCATTTGAGATGCATGGTACGAGACGTAACTAACAGAATCAGCAAACATGCAGGAAAGGCTGTCTCACGGTTAGGTCTGTTGGAAAGAAGTCTCAGACATCCGTGGGACAGCACAGGGTGCTTAGGACAGAAAGGGGCATGCAGGCAACTACTGACAGCCGACCAGGAACTGTAGGAATGCAGTGGAAGGAAACTGGAACCCAGTAAATACCATGCTCCAGCCTGTGGAATCCTTCTCATTTCATCATCTGATGACAGTTAGGTCTTCTTTGGCACATGATGTTGAGCTGGACCCTGTGTTCACAGGATGATCCATTTTCCTGAAGCAAACTCTTGTGCTGCCAGAAGCAAGGGTCAGGTTCCAGATGACTGCTGGTGCCTCCTCTGCAAATCCCAGTTTTCCACGTGTGATGACCATATGTCCTGGATTTTCTAGCCTAGACCCACTTTTATCTGATTTTATACTTTTCAATAGAATAAGTAAATCTCTAACTAAATATGACATAATTCATCTTCAATTATGAGATAATGAATATTATATAAATATACTCACAAGTCAGAAAAAAATGTTTTTTTCAGGTCAGACTTTCCAAATTTTGGTTCAGAAGTCATGGTCATCTAAAAAGTCTGACGTGAGGCTGAAATATTCAATGGTGCTAAAATGGGCAGGTAGAACTACTTAACAAGGAACAAACCAAATGAACACAGGCCAGCCCTGTCTGCTAAAGACAGCACCAGTTGTTATAACTATGTATAAACATGCCTGCTCTCCATTGATGTTCTTCTAAAAGTGGTTTCATTAGTAGTTTGTTAGTGGATTTTATAAAACTGGGAACCACTCGCAGCTAAGGTAATGTTGGAAGATGGGTTTAAGAGAAGCAACAGGCATGCCTTGCTGCCCACTGGAATTCCTTCCATAGCATCTCTCTTTGCATCCCATCTATTGCTTTCTTCCTCAGCGTTGATTTTCATGGGCAAGACTTGACCAGCCATTGTTGATCTACGTTCCTTTCATGCTCTTGTATCCTAGGCAACACACCAAATATTTAATACTTTTTGTTTCTTCTTCTTTAGATCTGCACTGAGAAGTCGCTATAAGCTAAATCCCTGGTTCTAGGTTTCAGCTCTAGTCTGATTTTGGTTTCCATCCCTCTTGGTGCTCTTAGAACCAGTTTTCCCTTTTGCCAGATTTTTTATATGTGACCATAATGTCTGAACTAAAAATTGGGATGTCTTATCTGACAAGGGATTTATGTTTCTTATTTGTGCATTTATTTATTTGAAATGCCTTATAAATGGGGACAAACTGTTTGAGATTTAGTTATCAATTTAATGAATCACTTTTTCTTTTTTGGCCTATGGATTGTAAGGGGCCTGTGTGGTCCACAGATTTTTGCTAGATCTCTGTAGGTGACTCTTGGCTGTCCACGTAGCTCATGAGCCCTGCAACTCTATCTGCTGATGCAATGCCGCACTTGGGACACAGAAATATCTATGAGGCTGCCACAGTCCCTTCCGCTGCAGTCATTCTTGCTCTGGCATTTGAACCCCCCAAGAGGCTCAGCTGGGAATCGGAAATCAGTCTCCCTTGCTTTTTGCTTCCATCCCAAGGCTGAAAGGATCCTTCTCACATCTAATGGACAAAGGTAGGATTCTCCCTTCAAATTTTTGCCCAAGACATTGTGTCTCCACACCTAATGTCCCCACTCTGGAACACAAAATCCAGCAAGGCTCATTCTTTACTTCTGTTTTCTGCCCTGCCAAAGGCATCTCCCAATGTAGCCAAGTCACTGGATACTGGGAGAACAATGAGCATAACATATCTTAATATCTCAGAAGTACTACACTGCATTGCTACTTAAGTGAGCAATCTCTTGATAGCTTATAATTCTCATTGTGTAATTTTTCCAAAGTATCTTTCCCTCCTCTTGATACATGTTCTGGAAACCAAGAACAAATCTGCAATCCTACTGAATCTCCTTGCAAATAGAGCCCCTTCATGGCTGACTGTGATATAAACCCTTCTGGACACTATTTTCTTGCTTTTGTTTCCTTTTGCAGAGCTTACACTTTTAAGAGAAAATTTAAAAACAAGATTGCAAACTAGTATGGATTGAATTGTATCACCCCAAAATACACGTTGAAAGCCTAACCCCTAGTACTCAGGATGTGACCTCATTTGGAAATAGGGGTTATTGCAGATGTGATTAGATGAGGTCAGAGGGGAATAGGGTAGGCCTCTAATCCAGTATGACTGGCGTCCGTTTAAGAATATGGCCACGTGACACATAGAGGGAAACAACACACACTGGGGCCTATTGGAGGGAAGAGAGGAGAGAAGGAGGGAGAAGATCAGGAAAAATAACTAATGGGTACTAGGCTCAATACCTGGGTGATGAAATAATCTGCACAACAAACCTCCATGACACAAGTTGACCTGTGTAACAACCTGAACTTAAAGCAAAAGTTAAAAAGATCTATAATTCACACACACAAAAAAAGGAATATGACCATGTGAAGATGGCGGGTTGGGATGATACACCTACAAGCCAAGATTGCCAAAGGCTATTGGCAGACCACCTGCAGGTGTAGCGAGGCCAGGAAGAATTCCCCTACAGGTTTCATGAGGCAACACAGCCCTGCTGACACTTTAATTCTGGACTTCTATTTTCCGGATAAATTTCTGTTTACACCCATTTTGTGGTACTTGGTTATGGCAGCCCTAGGAAACTAATATACATAACATTCATATCTTTGGTTGTTTCTGGTTTTGCAAAAATAGAGGTATAACATAAACAGTAACATACATAAAGTGAAAATATACATATTGTAAGTGTATTGTTCAATTATTCTGTGTACACGTTAATAGTTTTTACTATACTGTGTAACTGTCATTTAGATCAACAGATAAATTATCTCCAGGACCCCAGAAGACTCCTTTGGGCTGCTTCCCAGTCAACATCATCTTCCCTGACCCCAAGAGGTAACTGATATTTTGACTTCTATCACTCTCATTAGTTCTGCTTATTCTTGAACTTTACATAAATGGAATAATATGTATGTGCATATTAGTGTCTAGTTTCTTCCACTCAACATAGTGTCTGTGAGATTTATCCATGTTGTTGTGTGTACCTGCAGTTCATTGACTTAGATTTAAGAATGAGGAGCTCTCTACACTGCTCTGAACAGAAATTAGCTCCCTCTTGGTTTTATTATGTAAATTGCTTCCATGACTTGGTTTACATTTGTGATATAATTTTTATAAACTATAAATGACTGGAGCTGTCAACATAAGAGAGTTGCAATGACTCTGTTTCTAAAAAAATTAAACACATGTACTTAACATCAACTACATGGTAGAATGAAATTAGGTATTGTAAACTACAAGAGACATACGTGTAAATTTCATACATCACTGACAGTGTTGGAGCTCTTGTTCAATTCTAGAAAATTTCGGGAGAAAATAAAAAATATTTGGTTTAAAAAGCATAGTGAATTCTCTTTGACCCAGTAATTACACATCTAGGTATTTACCTCAAGAAAATAACTTGCAAATAGACATGCAAAAAATTTATTACAAGGAAGTTACATTTATTCTTGCTTATAGCAGGGTTGAGGGGAGAGAGAAAAGTAGTGGTGGGAGAATTTGGTTAAATAAATTAAGGTACATTCATAAAATGAAACCAATTTATTATTCTCATCTGTCCTTAAATTTAGTGCATTTCCACTTAAGAGGAACAATGAAATATTTTGCAGTGCTTGTAAATTACCTATGTGTTTTGGAAGAATGTTTAATGATGTGACAATGTTGCCTATATATTGTTTATTGGTAAAGTTGTTACCAAACAAAAAACAGAGGGTAATCTCATTTTTGTAATAATGGTATGTTAATGTAGAGCAAAGACTAGGAGGCTGAATACCAACTTCTTAAATCTCAGTGGTGGGATTATGGGTAATGTACATTTTCCTTGTGCTTTTGGCTTCCCAAATTTTTGACAGTTTTTAAGATAAAACTTTCTTTCTTTCTTTCTTTCTTTCTTTCTTTCTTTCTTTCTTTCTTTCTTTCTTTCTTTCTTTCTTTCTTTCTTTCTTTCTTTCTTTCTTTCCT
>NW_012106564.1:393475-394202 GCF_000951045.1 Mandrillus leucophaeus
TTTTTGTCAGGTTTGTCAAAGATCAGATGGTTGTAGATATGTGGTGTTATTTCTGAGGCCTCTGTTCTGTTCCATTGGTCTATATATCTGTTTTGCTACCAGAACCATGCTGTTTTGGTTACTGTAGTCTTGTGGTATAGTTCAAAATTAGGTAACGTGATGCCTCCAGCATTGTTCTTTTTGCTTAGGATTATCTTGGCTATGCGGGCTCTTTTTTGGTTCCATATGAAATTTAAAGAATTTTTTTCTAATTCTGTGAAGAAAGCCAATGGTAGCTTGACAGGGATAGCATTGAATCTATAAATTACTTTGGCAGTATGGCCACTTTCATGATATTGATTCTTCCTATCCATGAGCATGGAATGTCTTTCCATTTGTTTGTGTCCTCTCTTATTTCCTTGAGCAGTGGTTTGTAGTTCTTGAAAAAGTCCTTCACATCCCTTGGAAGTTGTATTCCTAGGTATTTTATACTCTTTGTAGCAATTGTGAATGGGCATTTGCTCATGATTTGACTCTCTGTCTATTATTGGTGTATAGGAATGCTTGTGTATTTTGCACATTGATTTTGTATCCTGAGACTTTGCTGAAGTTGCTTATCAACTTAAGGAGATTTTGGGCTGAGAAGATGGGGTTTTCTAAATTTACAATTACGCCATCTGCAAACAGAGACAATTTGACTTCCTCTCTTCCTATTTGAATACCATTTCTTTCTTTCTCTTGCCTGATT
>NW_012106564.1:394252-395028 GCF_000951045.1 Mandrillus leucophaeus
GCAGGTTTGTTACATAGGTATACACGTGCCATGGTGGTTTGCTGCACCCATCAACCCATCATTAGGTATTTCTCCTAATGCTATCCCTCCCCTAGTACCCCACCCCCTGACAGGCCCCGGTGTGTGATGTTCCCCTCCGTGTGTCCATGTGTTTTCGTTGTTCAATGCCCACTTATGAGTGAGAAATGAACTCATCCTTTTTATGGCTGCATAGTATTCCATGGTGTATATGAGCTACATTTTCTTTATCCAGTCTGTCATTGATAGGCATTTGGGTTGGTTCCAAATCTTTGCTGTTGTGAACAATGCTGCAATAAACATACGTGTGCATTTGTCTTTATAGTAGAATGATTTATAATCGTTTGAGTATATACCCAGAAATGGGATTGCTGGGTCAAATGATATTTCTGGTTCTAGATCCTTGAAGAATGGCCACACTATCTTCCACAATGGTTGAAATAATTTACACTCCCGCTAATGGTGTAGAAGTGTTCCTATTTTTCCACATCCTCTCCAGCATCTGTTGTTTCCTGACTTTTTAATGATTGCCATTCTAACTGGCTTGAGATGGTATCTCATTGTGGTTTTGATTTGCATTTCTCTAATGACCAGTGATGATGGGCTTTTTTTCATATATTTGTTGGCTACATAAATGTCTTTTTTTGAGAAATGTCTGGTCATGTCCTTCACCCACTTTTTGATGAGGTTGTTGGTTTTTATCATGTACATTTGTTTAAGTTCTTTGTAGATTCTGGATGTTAGCCCTTTGTCAGATG
>NW_012106564.1:396054-415302 GCF_000951045.1 Mandrillus leucophaeus
GATTTTGGGCTGAGAAGATGGGGTTTTCTAAATTTACAATTACGCCATCTGCAAACAGAGACAATTTGACTTCCTCTCTTCCTATTTGAATACCATTTCTTTCTTTCTCTTGCCTGATTGCCCTGGCCAGAACTTCCCATACTGTATTGAATGGGAGTGATGAGAGAGGGGGTCTTTACCTTGTGGCAGAAGATAAAACTATTTTTTTAAAAATGCACAGAAAATAACTGCCTGTTTTAAGGGTTATGTTCACTTTGCAACAGATGATTGGATCTGAAAGCACAGCAGCTTTGGATTATTAAGCTATTCCATTGTAGCATCCATCTGAGATAATTTTAAATATAGCTTACCTCTATTGTACATTATTTTATACAGGCAAAGCTTAACTTTCTTTTTTCTGCATTACATTTTTAATGTCTTCATAAAACTCCTACATTTTAATGGTAAAATATTTTGACTCCGTATGAGCCTCATGAGCAAAATCTATTTTTTTCTGTTAGTATGATGTAAAGAACGATGTGGGAAGATCAACTTGCATGGCCTAATGCTGCTCTGCTTACTGCTGTAAAGAAAGGCCAGTCTCCATCTTGTAATTAGGAATGAGTACACTTGGGTTTATTGCAGGGAGGGTAGATTTAAGGGGATAAGGAATGGAAGGTGGTGCTGTAGTCTGAATGTTTATATTCCCCCAAATTTCATGTATTGATACCTAATCCCCATTTATTGGTATTGATATTATTGATACCTTATGCGATAATATCAAGAGGTAGGGCATCTGGGAAGTGATTAGTTCATGAGGGCTGCACCTTTTACTAATGGGATTAGTGCCTTTATAAAAGAGGTGAGGGAACTTGTTTGCACCTCCAGCTATATGGGGAAACAGAAGAAGGTACCATCTATAAGGAACAAGCCCTCACCAGACACTGAATCTCCTAGCATCTTGATCTTGGATTTCCCAGCCTCCAGAACTGTGAGCAATAAATTTCTGTTGTCTATAAGTTGCCCAGTCTAAGACGTCTTATTACAGCAGCCTGAATGAACTCCCAGGGAATTTCTAAGCATTTCAGTTTCAAATGGTTTGAAACCATAATTTCAGAACGGAATTGAATGTAAAGAACTGAGACCAATGGGTCCTTGTGGAAACACAGGAATCTGAGGCAGAGGACTTGGGTGTGAGGAATGAATGAACAATCGTCCCTGATAGTGCCTCCTGATTTGAAGTCTGGAGCTGAGTGTTTTCACTTGGTCATCTCAAATTCTTCTTGGTTTTGTGTCCTTTTTTCTCTGGTTTTTTTTTTTTTTTTTTAAATCACTCTTGTCTCTCAGAGTAGAAAGCAGATGTTTGGTTTGGTAAAACTTTTCTTTCAACATCTGGTGTTCACTACAGTCCTGTGAAAGTTATTGGTTTTGTTCTCATCTGTCCTCAGTCTTAGTTTGTTTCCACTTAAGCTCAACAATTTTATGGAAGTTTGAAACAGAATAAAAATATTATTTTTTGATCTTTTTCTTGTGTCCATCACAGTCATCTCTTAAGCAGTCTCTCCTTCTCATTCTTTCTCTCTGTCTCTCTCTTTCTCTCCCTCTCTCTCTTTGTTTCTGTCTCTCTCTCTCTCTCTCTCACACACACACACACACACAAACACACATATGCACACACCAGACACACACACATAAATACACATGCACACACACCAGACACACACACACATATACCTAAAGGCCGCCATATGGAGACGTTAAACACACCGAAGTCCCATAACTTTATCTATGACATTTTGATTTATGACTACCCTCCTTTCCATTTAATTTTCTTATCAAATACTACTGGTCTTCAGATCAAGACTAAGAAAGCAGCAAATCTTTCCCCTTTCCACTGCTGATCTGTTTTGTTGGTTTGTTTCTTGCTGCCATGAATTTTCCTCTTTCTAGTGGATGTGCTGATTCTCATCCACTTTCTTCTGAGGCCCACATATTGAGACTGGCCCATGTGACAAGGGCCCGGGGCTATATTACAATGAGACAAACATGCATGCATTTAGACATCCTTCCACCCTACAGAATTCTTAAGAACCTGATGTAGTCAACACCTTGGCTTTATGTGACCACAGGTTCAGGAGTAACTGTCCCTATTGTTTGATGACTACAGGTATTTTTTTTCTGTTGGTATCAGGTTCATTAACCAAGCAGATGGTTACTAGTGACTTGGAGACTCAGTCTTAGGGGTCCTTCCTCTGTAATCCTGCTCTTATGAAGTGCTTCTGGCAATGAACCCACTACTTTCTATTGTAGAGCATTCTCCATGGGTTTGAGTTATTTAGAATTCAGACAAGAAAGTTGGCTGGCCTGTTGTAGTCCTTTTTTTTTTTTGAGTTGCATTTTTATGTTTTTACCACTGATGTCTGCTCTTGTAATCTTATCTCTTCTTTTTCCAATTGATTTTCCAGTGAGAAGTGACCAAGTTTGTGGTCATATTCATGATCTTGGGCTGCCAGATTTAGCAAATAAAAATACAATATGCCCAGTTAAATTAGAATTCCAGATAAAAAGCAAATACTTTTTAGTATAAGTATATCCCATGCCATATCTGAGACATATTTATACCATACAATTATCACTATTTATCTAAAATTCTATTTTAACTGGGCATTCTGTATTTTATCTGGCAATTCTATTTTCATCTGATTTTGCCTTCAGGGCTTGTCCCTACTGAATTAACATTTTCTCAAAGACAAACTGAGGAGATCAAGCTCAATCAGTCATTTTTTCTCCCTTTGTGGTTACAAGAAGTTGGTGCAGAAAGTTAAAATGTCTGATGAAAGTGAGTATTCTGGGGTTATCTGTGGTATTTGATATGCTCTACCTGACCTCTGAGGCTTTGTGCATGTTATTTATGTCTGGAATTTTCTCTCCTCCCTTAACTCCCACTCTCTCTCTCTCGTTTCTTTAGCTTTTGATTCTTCATCAAGTTTCAGTTTCTAGGTCATTTCTTTCTTCTGAGATCCTTTCTGTGACTACACTAATATCAGGAGGAAGCATTTGTCCTCTGCATGCACACAGCGTGCTGAACTACCCACTTGGGAACTTGCTCATTGACCTTGGTCTATGAGGAGGAAATTGTTTTTCTAGGCCATTGTTGTGTCCTCACTTAGTGTCTAGCATAGTCCTTGAATGAATGAATACATCCAGAAGGCTAGGAGTGGGGCCAGAGGAATTGGTGAACTTGAAGAGTCTCCAGTAAAAAATTTCATAAGTGAAAATGAAGGCAAACACGCTTGATTCTGGAAGAATGGACCACATCCAGAGGAGAGGAATGCTTTTAAATAGAGCAGATGCCTTTCAACCATATTGTTCTCTGGCCCATACTCCATGGAGTTGCCTAAGTCTCAGGGCAAGGGGACTGCAAGAAAGGGTCAGGTGAGGAACAGCCATTCTTCGAGAGCCTCTCCGGATCGCTGAAGCCATCACCAGCTCTGTAACAGCAGCTGATCCAGGAGTGAAGACTGTGCCTTTGGAGTGTGACCGTGGCACTCTTAACATGGGCAGCTGTGCTGTCATCTCTAGCAGGTGGTGCTGGTGTAGCTCACAACTTTGGATTCCTCTGAGACAGGCACTATCTCCTCCAGGAACTTGAGCAGGACAGATGAAAAGCACAGAAACCCATGGCAAACACAAGCATCAGTTCCAGCACCCCTCTCCCAGAATTCTTTGAGAGTTTTCTAAGAGGGGACTAAAGTTTTGGCAGAGTAGCTGGAGAACAAAGCCAGAAAATCCTGCTTAAAACACATGGTGACCCTATTTTTACCCCCCGGTTGGTGTGGCCTGGGAGACATCGACTGTATCCACATTTGCCAACTTCTTTGTTTAGAATACTCATAAATAAAGATGATGGCTAATTTTTTCTCCTGCACTCTACAGGGTAGGGTAGTTTATAGTTTCTCTCTGTAATTAAATTGTAGGCTCTGGAGGAGTGGAGAATTTTATGAGTCAGAGGAAAATCTGATAAACTGGCCTTGTCCTCATTTGAACAGGGTTATGACAGTATGTCACGTAAGGGTGTTATTTACTAGTATTTTTTTGAGAAATAATTTGCTTCTTTTTCTTTAATAGAATAATGCCTTCCAGTTAATCATCTATACTTTCTTCTAATTAAGAGAGCCTATGGCTACACAAGACAGGAAAGGTAGAACTCTTCTTCCTGCTTTGGGTTTGGAGGAAAATGAGTGAATGCAGGGTGAGGTGATATGATGAACACATTCTGAGTTCACTTAGGACGGTAAAATTTTTTTTCTCCTCACTCTCTAATGCAATGCCAACATGTACATCTTCCTACAGAGACAGTAAGTGGAAGGAGAATGGTCAGTAGACGGAAGCACTGCTGCTTTGGTGAGTGGGTGACGTCGTGGTAGCAGTTTTCTAACTCCAGTGGTTATGGCAGGTGGTGGGGTGGGTGGCCAGTGGGAGTGGGCTCGTAAATTGTAGAGTCCTTTCTGTGGGACATATAGAGCCTTGGTGTGAAATCTTTGCTTAGCTAACAATACTGTTTATGACAAAATTTTTAATATTTGTTTTAAGCTGTAGTCGAAAGGGAAATAGTTGTAATAGGGAGCAGAAGCAGGGTTACGATACTGACTGTGAGAGGAATTAGCATCTAATTTTCCTTTCAAATCTATTTGCAAATATGAATTTACATCAAGGCTGTGCCATTTGAACCCTGACCCACTTCCTACCACCCCCACTCCCAGGCTCACTTAATCTACGTCATACATTATAGCCACCTGGGAAACTTTTAATCCCCTGATCCAGGAGAACAACTCCTGGCTAATTAAACCAGAATCTTTAGGGTGAGGCCCAGGCATCAGCTATTTAATAAAATTTTCCAGGTGAGTCTAATGTCTAGCCCAGATTGAGAACTACTTTTTCTGGAATGTACAAAACTATTTGCAGACCCAGAGTGTTGACAATACAGACCAGATTTCAGAAAAAGACTGTAGGTCTCTGAGAGATGGCTCGCCACGAAGCCTGGAAGACCCAACAAGATGGTGGCAGACAGCACTTATGCCAGTCACTATCCCGCCTGCTCTGTATGTGTGAGTGCTGTGCCAACCCACAGGGTCAGCAACAGGGCCTTGGATATCACAAACATCTACACACAAAGAGACCAGCGCTTGGTTTTGTTTTCCTCCCCAGTATATTAGGAAAGCTTTTCAAGTTTGTTGATACTTGGTAACCTACTGAATACATGTACATTACAGAAAAGGAAAGAATGAGCCACATTTGGCTCTCCAGATGCACTTGTGTGTGTGTGTGTGTGTGTGTGAGAGAGAGAGAGAGAGAGGAGAGAGAGAGAATGAGGGAAGAAGGGAAAGAGAGGGAAGGAATATGTCTCTTGAGGTTTAATTTTTCTCTAGGAACGCATCCTGACCAAGTATAAAGAAGAGAAGGAAAATTTGTACTTTGAAGAACTGCTGTCCTGGTGAATAGGTGAGGTCACTGTGGCAGCTCTCTAGCTCCAGGGGTGTGGCATGCGGTGGGTGGCTAGTGGGAGTGGGCTAATGGAGTGCAAAGCCTTTTCGGTAGGACACGTGGAGCCCGGGTTTGAAATCTCTGCCTAGCTAGGGTTGGTGATACGTGAAAGGGTATCATTAGTTACCTTTACCAGGACCTAGGGTCCATTCTCCTTGGGATCCTGAGATAAGTTAGGGGAGGTAGTGACTTGTTGACTTGGGAAATCTTAAACAATTCTGTCGACCACATGAATTCCACTCCACTATGGCAGGCAGGCAATGCCCTGGCTTGAGACCAACTCAGAGATGGAAACTTCCATGATGATTTGGAAGTCTCAATAAGGTGTCTTCTACAGTATCCTCCCAATCCCACCCAGTTCGTCACGTCACAACTCATATTCTATCAACAAGAGAGGCCAGAGGGAGAAGTGTCCACTGCGTATTACGTCCTAACAACGTCTCTGACAGCTGGTTGATAACTTCACTCTAGATCAGCTTTAGCCTTGAAGATCTCAGGTCGTCTACCTTTCACAGGGAGTTGAGTCATTATTTTCTACTTGAGAGTCCTGAAAATGTGTAGTCAAGAAAGTATGAAAATAAGAAGGTTTTTCTAAAGCTGCCAGATGGAATGAAAGAAAGAATAAAAGGAAAGATAATTTGAAAATATCTACTCAAGGCCATTTCACTCAGAGAAAAATCATTTATTCGTACTTGGATCACAAAGCAAGATTTGAACATTTCTCTTGAGTCATTTTCATTCATTTTATTTTACTATTAATTTTTTTTTTTTAAATTACAATCTGGCGTCAGCAGCCTCAGACCTCTGTGACCAAAATACATCAATGATCTTCAATATCACTAATTACTGTAACACTGTTTATACGGTCTTGCTGTGAGAACGTCCTGTGGGTCCCCTTTAATTTCACAAAAACAATGACAGGGTGACAGTAACAGCTTTCAGGGTGGAGTTTCAGCCTTGAGCAGCACTTCAGGGGAATGACATGGGACCTTCTTCATCCCATTGTAATTGAGCTACAATAGATGTATCCCAGAGGATTCTCTGTGGGGTGAGTCCACATGAGATCCCTGAGATTTAATTGTTAATATCAGTGGTGCTGCAGCTGTTATTTACCAGCCTGTGAAACCCATTTTCTTGGGTTACCAAATGATGTACAGTAATTAAATATATCTTCATCAAGCGCTTACCAGTTTAACGTTGTATAGGCACAGCATCAGAATCTGTACTCATGGAACTTTCCATTTCTTTAAGGAAACACAGAACCTTACATAGTAAGGGAAAACAGTGTATGATATGTATCAAGATAAACAGTTAAGAATATAGGTGGTTAGGATCAGCTGGGGAAAATTGCTTGGGATAAGTAGAATTTGAGAGAGCGGCCTGAAGGTTAAGAGGTATGAGAGAAAAGGTGAAGGATGTTGCATTCTGGGTGGGGGAATTGGTATGCAAAGGTATGGGGGTGGGAAAGAGGATGTTATATTTTAGGGACAATGAACTGACTGTTAGCTAGTGTATTTGTTTCCTAAGGCTACTATAACCAATTACTATAAATATATTCTCTCACAGTTCCAGAGGCTAGAAGTCCTGGAATGAAGGTGTTGGCAGGGTTGGTTCCTTCTGGTTCCATCTTCAGGTGGCTGTCTGCACTCTTTGGTGTTCCCTGGCTTGTAGATGCATCCTTCCCATCTTTGCCCCCATCTTCATATGGCCTTCTCCCTTGGGTCTCTGTGTCTTTAGTCCTTCTTCCATTTCTCTTTTAAGGACATTGATCATTGAATTTAAGGCCCATCCTGAATCCAGGATGGTCTTCCCCAGAGATACTTGATTTAATGACATCTGTAAAGACCCTGTTTACAAATAAGACCACATTCACTGGTGCCAGGGGTTAGGACTTGGATGTATCTTTTGGCAGAACACTATCAAGCCACTATAGATAGTAAAAGAGAATAAGGTTGAATGGATGGAGTGGTCTGCTTGTGTCAGTTCCTGAATTTTTATGTCATCGTGGGGATTCCAATATAAACTTCTCAGCTATCATTCGACAATGGACATTTTTTTTGGGAAAGATAATGAAATGAGCTCATGTGGGGTAATTTGCATTGAGGATTGAGGAGAAATCAATCTGAAGGCCAGAAGAGTCAAGATGCATAAACATGGACTAAGGACTATAGGTCATTCTCACCTGGCAGGGGAAATACCATCATCACTAAGAACCGTAGGTCATCGTTAGTAGTAAGTGGTGATTTGCATACATCATGTGGTGTCTTACTTAGATTTGCCTCTAACTTAAACCTCCTGGGTTCCTCCTATGGCCTTCAGTCACAGCCAAGGTGGAACCTGTACAGAACTATATCTGTACTAGCAAAAATCATCGTTTGTTGCATCCTAGTATAATGTAGGTGAAGATGGAGTATATGACCTCTCAGGTTGTGGGAGCATCCAGTAGAGGAGCATGATGCTTTGAAAGCAACAGGGACAAAATATTTCTCTTTAATTAGCTAAGAGTTAGAGTCAAGGAGAACCTGGAGTCAATGTGGCCAACATCAGGAGCAAACAAATTTGGCTGAGACATAGGTGTGCAACCACACAATGCACTAAGTCAGGAGACAACACACCTTATTTTTCCTGATGCCCACTTCTTCCCCTAAAAGTTTCTGTGTGCATGTCCTGCCCTTCAACTGTGTTGCAATTTTCTTGAGAATAGTGCCATGTTTTAAGCTTATATCCCTTTAGCACAATGCTGGGTGCCCAGCATATACTTAGCCAGTGCTTGCTTGCTTAATGGAAACAGCTACTGGCCTCCTTATGCTTTTCAGTATTACAAACAAAAAACATGAAAAAATCAAGGACAGTGATGAAGGTTTGCTGTAAAGTGGACGAATGACTCATAGTCATTGTAGATCTTCCTATTGCTCCCAACATTTCTGGGGCATAGACTGTTGACCATAAACACTATGGTTTGCTTGATGGAGTCAGAAGAACAGGTAAGAAGGTGAGACCCCATCAAAACTCTCTTACTAAAGAGCAGCACCCAGGAGCACTTCAATTCTTTTCAAAAGCAACTGGAGAACCGAGAGTACAGAGATTGCATAAGATGTGTCTCTAAATCTGTTAGAACTGAAATTTACCATGACAGCCCTAGACATTTAAAGTTATTCAATGTTTCAGCCTCTTTATTGGGAAAAAATAGAAATAACAAATTACTTTTGGGAACTAATGTTTTCATGAAAGTCCCACCAAAATCTGCATACATCTTTCTCAAATACATTTCATGTTATTGCAACAATTGAACAATACTAATGATCCTTTCTGAATTATTGTAAAAATATTTGCCCATAAATGTTGCCAGCTTGGTGTTTATCATTAAAGAGCAGAGAGGAAACAAGTCCATTAAAACCACCCCAAATCAGCTAATAGAGATATGAGCCCTGGCACTGTCAGTCATTCCTGCCATAGGAGCGTTAATAAGAGAGGTCAACATCTTCTTCCTCAGAAGTAGACAATTGTTTGCACACACAGCACCAGCTTCTCTGACTGCCCCTCACACACTGGGTCTGAGATACCTGCTTAGACATGCGAACTGGAAGGAAATCTCAACATGAGGAGGCTAAATAGTGTGGTAATACTGAAATGTTATGAATACTGCTTTTTTAGCACATGAAATATAATTGGTCCAACAATCTTGCCTTTACTTTTTTTTTTTAACAAGAAAAAGAATATGAGTAGACTTTATCTAAGATATTAACTTCTTAGTTCTAAAAGCACTTGTAACAAAAACCAAATTGTTTTTGTGGGGAGGATGGTAGAAATTCATAATTACTGGGATTCCTTGTCTCATGAATGAGTATTGCTAAGTGTCATAGGGCTACTTAAAAAATGCAGTTATTTATCTTTTAAATTGTTAAAGCAAATACATTGCATAAAGTTGATTATTTTAACTATTTTAAGCATATATTTAAGTGACATTAAATACATTTATGTTGTGTGTGTATGAGGCTACTTAAAAAAATTTATCTTGGTCACTTTTTTCCTTCAAAATATAAAAACAACACTCAAAGTCCTTGCATATCCAGTTCAATAAGGTTAATATTCTTGCAGAGAAAACTCTGATATCAGCTCAGCTCTAATAATTCTTTTTTTTTTAAACAGAGTCTTGCTCTGTCACCCAGGCTAGAGTGCAGTGATACCATCTCTGCTCACTGTAACCTCCACCTCCTGGTTCAAGAAATTCTCATGCCTCAGTCACCCGAGTAGCTGGAATTACAGGTGTGCATCACCACGCCCATTTAATTTTTGTATTTTCAGTAGAGGTGGGGTTTCACCATATTGGCCAGGTTGTCCTCAAACTCCTGACCTCAAGTGATCTGCCTGCCTTGACCTCCCAAAGTGCTGGGATTACAGGCGTGAGCCACCCTGCCCAGAATGATTATTCTGATCATTCTGACTTGCTTCCTCTGCTACCTCTTAGGTAGTTGTGTGAAGTCATGATTAGCAAATTCTGGGTGAAAAAAGATTTCAAGTCACAAAGATCTCTCATAACCAACGTCAATGGAAAATTCTTTCTTTGAGATTGCCCTGATTCCAGTGTACTGTTTAATCCACTTGGCCCATCTGTGTCATACTTGTTAAATTCTTTTACTAAATCTGGGCAGACATGACTATAGCACTCCTTTACTGCTGTAACTGTTTCCAGGGATTGCTCTGAAGGAATTTCTACTTCTCAGCCTCTGAACAGTTACTGAATGAAATATGTGATGCTTGCCCTATGATTGGAATGTGCTTATGGCAGTTGCCAACCCCATATCCTTCAGTTGGAGGTGGGACAGGAGTGCCACCATCTTTACTATCTCTTCCCATACCAGTCAATGTCGGTTTTCTTATTTGTTTTGATGCTTAGGATGCTGCTAATGCAAGAATAGCCTGCATGGCCGTGTATAAGCCTGGAATATCAAAGAACTCAAATACTATTTCGGCAGCATATTCTGTTTGCTGGAGCATTCAGTGGAAGTTTAGTCAAAAGAAAGTAATGACCTTCATGTTCTGCTTTAAGTGTTTAAAGATGACTTACTCCAAACCTTTCTTTCAACAGTCTTCAACTAAACCATGGTGGGTTCACCACTTCATGGTATATGTGGCTTTTTCCTGTTACATCATCCCCAAAGAAGAAGTCTACGACATTGGCTTTCTTTATGACCCACTTTTGAGATTAATTGCCCACTTTTGCTGAATTCTTGAAAGCAATACATCAAGGGATAATAAACTATTGTTCTATACTTGCAACACGTTCCAGTTTTGTATACTCAGTGCCACAATCCACCAAACACACTGGTAGGTGTCCCACCATCTTCTTTCGCTCCTGCTGCTATCACCCTTCCTTCCGTCTTGCTGCCCCACGGCTTTATCTGGTCAGTACTGGTTTGAGATTGATGGCAGGAGATGGGGACTTTCTAACCCTCCCTAGCTGGATACTCTCTCTTACAACTTCTTCCTCTTTCACTGCCCTTTCCCAGGAACTCAAGATGGTCCACGGGTGCCCATGCCCGAGTCAGACCCAGGCCGGGCCCAACTAGAGTATTCTGTATAATTGTTTTGAATGGAAGTTATAGGGGCAGTAGAATAATCCTTTGATTTCTAGATTATTATTATTATTATTTTTGCCTCAGTGCTTATTTTAAATGACCTAAAAGTCAAGCCTAGTCTAGACAATGCTGGCAAGAATCTAATCTCGATAGATTAGAAATGAAGTACAAAAAGAACCAAATGGAAGCAGTGCCTAGGCTAAGATCACCTAGGAATATAAAAGAGATGGCGATGGAGAGATACTGAATGATGCAACCAAGTGTGGTCACAAGTACAAATGTTTAGGTTGAAATATGGGAAGGAGGTGACATATTTGGAGAGGAACTGAGGAAGTAAGCAGGAGATGCATGTGAGGGGAAGTTGAGGTCACTATGTAAGGTACGTTAGGTATATTTTGACTGATTAGCTCTCTGGGCAATACTGTCAAACTTAGATGAACATCTGAATGCCCTGTGGTGTTAAAAAAAAAAAGATAAAGCTGTATGGGTCCTGCCTGAAACCTGTTGAATCAGAATCTCCAGGGTAGTGTATGTTTTAGAAAGCTTTTTAGGAGATGAGTTGAGGAAGGTATATTTAACCCAGAGGAATAATTTTGTAATGTTGCAGAAACTAGTTTCTACCTCTGAATAAAAGGGAGGTGGCCTGAGGAGGTAACAGTACCACCGACAAAAAGGACAGGGATTGTTTTTCACTCAGCAATCAGGTTGTGGACTCAAGAAGGTAGTTCTGCATTGCTAGGGATGTTTAAGAACATGCAAGACAAACTCATGTGATGAAATGGGATAAGAGAGGAAGGCTTTGAGGACCTGCGCAGATCAGAAGTGGCTGGTGGGGGGACCCTGCTATTGGCCTGTTGTAGCTCCTCTGTGAAGAAGAATAGCTCTCCAGAGGAGGGGAATGGAGATTGATGATATGACAGTGCAGTCCAAAACAGAGTAAGCTTGAATAGAAAAGGCCAAAACACACACAGGAGTGGACTCAAGTCTTTGATGTTGTCACTGGGGATGTTGTCGTTGTGCCTCAGCTCCTAGGAAAGGAGAGTTGCTGATCAAAGTGAGATTCACAGTTGTGTACTAAGTGTTTGTATTGAGTTATAAGTGCACGCAAGGTGATGGCTTCATATATTCAAATGTCAGTATATCCCTAGTATTTTATTTAATCATATTAAGACTATAGTGCACCAAAAGCTCCATAAAACCAGATACTTTGCTTATTTTGTTTGCGGGTATATCCCCAGCATCAATAACAGTGCCTGGCATCTGAAGATTACATATTGAAGATGTGGATCTTCAATAAGTGTTGAACGAATGAATGAATGAATCCATTGTTTAAAAGATGCAATCAAGAACAGCAGAAATCTGGCTGGGCATGGTGGCTCACACCTGTAATCCCAGCACTTTGGGATGCCAAGGTTGGCAGATCACTTGAGGTCAGGAGTTCGAGACTAGTCTGGCCAACACGGCGAAACCCCATCTCTACTGAAAATACAAAAATTAGCCGGGTGTGGTGTTGCATGCCTGTGATCCCAGCTACTCGGGAAACTGAGGCAAGAGAATTGCTTGTACCTGGGAGGTAAAGGTTGGTTGCAGTGAGCTGAGATTGTGCCATTGCACTCCAGCCTGGATGATAAGAGTGAAACTCCATCTAAAAAAAAAAAAAAAAAAAAGAACAGTAGAAATCCCTGAACCCAGATGAACCGTACCGTACCACCAAACAAGTTGAGACTGCACATCATCCTCTTCACAGAGGTGAATATAAAGTTGATGTTGAAACTTGATCTCAGCTAATTGTTTATCTTCTTATTTATTCTCCTATTATTTATTGGGGAGAATAGTATTTTGAATCTTTCTTCTTCCCAAATTAAATCAATTTTCAGAACTTTCATTTGTACTAAGTGTAAATAATGTCAAATACTTTATGTATTACTCTTCCAAGTGCATTACATTTTTTAACTTGAAGAGATGATGTCTTGGTATCAAATTTGAATAATCATTTTATAATGGGGAAAGATTTCCTTTTCAATGGTAGGTTTTTGCTTTGAAATCCTTATTGATATTCAAAATTTAGAGAACTACAGTGCAAAGTGATTTAACATATATTAGAATGAACAGGGTATGATACTCTCAGCAGTAAAGAGAAGATATCTGTGGGCTTACAAGGATAGAATCTACATTTCTCCTTTCCTCTTGTGTTCTTGGAGTGGCAAAAGATGATTCTTTCTTGTTGTGGATCTGAAGGATATGTTGTATGTGTTGGCAATTTCTTCCCTTACTCATGAAGGAGTTATGCTAATAGTAACCAGGATCTAATGGCATCCTTGGCATTTGATTTGATTTTGGAGAGACTAAACCAGGTACCACGCCTCATCCAAGCAGCCATAAATAGCATTTGAAGTGTTTGCCTAACTGTCCATGGGAAAGGCCAACCATAAATTCTAGGTATTCCACAGACCACCCAGAGAATTCTGGCAGGATACACACACACACACACACACACACACACACACACATATACACGAAACCACCACTAAGAGACAGCCACTCACGATTAGGCAAGTGATGGTCACCAGCCACTGGCAAACTTTGGCGAAAACATCAGTTATCATTTCCAGCTTTGAGAGTTTGCCTTGTGTCCAGAGCCCGTATCAAATATATTGCTGCAATTAAATAGATTTTTTTGCTACAGTGAGTTTCATTGGAATGTTTCATTGCACTTCTCTGATGCATATAAATGAGGTGAAAATATTATTTTGCTTTCTTCAGAGCCAGAAATGTAAAGATTATGAAGAACAGCTGTCATCATAACATAGACGCTCTTGAAAACAGTCTGTGACTTAAAGCAAATCATTTTCTTCCCATGTATTAATTATCTAACATTATGAATTTCTGCGAAGCCTATACAACCAGGCTTATGTTTTCTTATGCTGTTTTTATATTGGGGTTGCATGACAGTTACTTCCTATTTTCTTTTCAAGTGGGAAGATGGGTGGAAATTCTTTGTAAGCTGTAAAATGCCATTCATATTTAAACCGCCATAATTTCTAAAGTTTTTAAAATTGCATTTGGTACTATTTACAAGGATTTTTTAAGTGCTTATTGATTATGTTTCTGGTAGTATTTCACTCAGGCGATGTCTCTTGTCCAGTGTGCACATCTATAAGAAGAAATTATTCTGTCTGTTTGCATTGCTGCATGCTTTGAAGAAAGCATTCTGTAGCTACCAGCAGAATTCTGTGGTTCAAATAATGCCAGAAGCATTTCTGCTTAGATAATCGTATGAAGCCAGGTTAGAGACACTATATGCTCACAACTGAGGCACCAGCTTTGGTTCCATTCCCGTGACTTCCTGGCACCACTGTTAAGCTAAGAATTCTAGCTAGTGACGGTGGAGTTCAGACTCACCACCCCCATCGGGAAACTTTGAGGAGAGTTTAAAGGTACTAGGGCCTATGCCTCTCCCTGTTACTGCTCTTTTGGGTGGCAGGTACAGGGCAGGGAGAAACCCTGTCCTCTGGGTGAGTGACGGTGAAAGGACCAAGTCTTCTGTGTGGTGATCAGGTTGGGGTGGCTCCTGCTGCTGCCACTAATCCTAGCATTTTGGGGTTTTCTCCCCACAGCCTTGCCTCCTGGATCTGTGGGAAACCTGTCCTGATGCAGCCTCCTCAGGTCCTGACAGCTGGGCCTGGGTGGAATTGACTGAGGCCACATCAAGGATTTGGGAGCAAAGAGCAATTTATGTTCTTGTCAAAGGCAAAGTTGACCTGGGATACAAAGAACTGTCTAAATCCTGTAGTCAAGAAAAATAAAAAAAAAAAAAAAGAAAGGTGGAGAATGAGAACTTTGCTGTGGAAGGTCAGCAACAGAGAACATAAAAGATGGAATAAGCTGAGTGGACCTTGGAGAGCCCTGAGGCAGTGATGCATCCATCCCTCAATTTCCTTTTGGCCTGAAGTCTAATTTGTGAAAGCATTTTTCCTTCTACATTAGGTTTTCATTGCTTATAGCTCCTTACATCTGACACCTTGTTGAGTTGTACAAGGACTTGGGGACCCATCCAAAGGACGCTTTGCCTTTTCCTCCTCACCTTTACCAGGTGATTTTGATGCATTTGTGGAGGAGAGTTCCTGGTATGGAGGTCTAGACAGTGAACTTTGGGGAGTGGAAAGCTCCCATGGAAATATCCCAGGTTTCTATATTAAATGATTATTTCTAAAGACAAGTACATGCATATATATTTTGTTTACTTATTCAATCCAAGTGATTAGACATTGAACAGTCAGCTTGGGCTGCTATAACGAAATGCTGTGGACAGAGTGACTTAAACCAGAGAAGTTTATTTCTAACAGTTCTGGAGGCTAGGAATTCCACAATCGAGGTGCCAGCAGATTCAGTGCGTGGTGAAGGCCCCTTACTAGCTCTCAGGTTGCCACCTTCTTGCTGTATCCCCACATGGTGGAGACGGAACTCACTGTGGTCTCTCTCCCTATTTGTATAAGGACACCAATCTCATCATGGGAGCCTCACCCTCATGACTACATTTAAACCTTGGGAAGAAACTACTTCCCAAGCCTTCACGTCCAAATTCATCATACTGGGGATAGGGCTTCAATATATGAATTTTGGGAGGACATAAACTTTTAGTCTATAACAAGGTGAAAAAAATAATGCAGTTGAACTGTGACTCAGTTTCCCCCTGACTATCTGGGGGATGCTCCAAGTGGAACGGGGGAAAGAAGGCAGGTGCCTAGTCAACGTGATTCTGGACTCCAGGTAAATACACTAATGAAATACGCTAGCCGAAGGGTCTTTTCTGTAGAATGCTCTTAGCAGGATATCCTTGAAAAAATGACATGAAAGCTGGGTTATAACACAGAGATGTTTCATAAAATGCTCCCTTATGGTAGGAGATATCACCACAAAACCTCCACCGGGGACCTCATCTTTCACTCTGGGCCGGAGAGTTGATGTCTGTCATGAACCGAAAGAAGCTGGGGAACTGCTCTCAATGTCCCCAACTTCTCTCTGCTTTTCTGGAACCTGAATCTTTTACTGGATTACCTGACTCTTTTACATCATGAGGAAAGCTTGACACTGGCTATAATATTGATTTGTGTGAGTCTGACCCTTTGTGTCAGATCAGGCAATAATAAAATACAGCAAATAAACAAAATGGTTCCAAGTACATGTGTTTGTCTAAGATCTACTTCTTTCTATTCTTAGCTTTTTTTTTGTTGGTAAAAAATTGTCCACATACAATTTATAGAGAAGAATAAAAGGCAGAAATTTTGATCAGGTTCTTTAAGTATTCAATGGATTATTTTTTCTATTGTTTTATTGTGGTAAAATATACATGACATAAAATTTACCATTTAGCCATTTAAAGTGTACGAATCAGTGGCATTACGCTTACTTGCATTCTTGTGCACTCATCGCCACTATCCATCTATTGAAGGTTTTCACTATCCCAGACAGAAACACTGTCCTCATTAAACAGTAACTCCCCGTCTCCCTTCCTCCTAGCCACTGGTAACCACCAATCTCCTTTCTGTCTTCATGAATTTGCCTATCCCAGGTACCTCACTTAGTGGAATCGTACAATTTGTCCTTTTATGTTTGGCTTATTTCACTTAGCGTACTGTTTGCAAGGTTCATTCGTGTTGTAGCATGTATTATGATGTCATTTCATTTAAAGGCTCATTAATATTCCATTGTGTATACATACCACATTTTGTTTATCCATTCATCTGTTGATAGACATTTGGGTTTCCAGGCTTTTGGCTACTGTGAATAATGTTGCTATGAACTTCGGTGTACAAAAATATCTGAGTCCTTGTTTTCAATAGTTGGCGAATATATTCAGAAGTAGAATTGCTGAATCATGTGGTAATTCTATGTTTAACTTTCTGAGGAGCCATTATAATGTTTCAGTGGCTGTGTCATTTTACACTCCCACTAGCAATATGCAAGAATTACAATTTCTCCACCTCCTTGCCAACACTTTCTATTTTCCATTAAAAAACCATTGTTACCCTAATGGGTATCTATTTTTAAGTGTCTCATTATTAAATAACCAAAAGGTAAATAACATTTTACCACTTTCTAGCTTGCCCCTCTGAGCAGCTAGTTCCATCTTTCTGGACCAGCCTCGACTCTGGAACAGTCCTGTCCCTGGAGTGAAACTGCCAAGCCTGCAACTGTTAAGCAAACTCCTTGGAGGACTTAGTTGATATAATTCCCTTGTTGTCACCTCCAACCAACATTTTTGGGTAATTGATGGGAGATTAACAGAGAAACTTGTGGGACAATTTGGAACTACTAGTATGACTTCATTTAACAAGAACAGTTAAAGAATAATGATAAGTTTGCATCAATTTTCTTTACAGGGCCTTTCTCTAGTGTTCTGTCCGAATTGGCTTTGATTATCTATGCAGGTGAAGAAGGATTTGACATATGTTACCTGAGCCATTGCTCTGTTAATTGTCTTATTCTTTGTGTTATGATTTGCCTTCTAGACAGTTGAAAGGTAATATTTGTTTAATGAAAGTGATTTTATTTTCCAATGTGATTATTGATATTTTGAATACAATATTCATTAAGTATCATTGCTAAATTTAAATTGCTAATTGCTTAAATCTTCAGTGCATTAAAAGGGCGTGCACATTCTGAATGTCACAGCTTGCTTTTTATGTATTTACTTATTTGTTTTTGTTGCTAGTAAAACAAATATCTGCTCACTTTAGATCTTTGGGGCTTGTCTGCTTCTGTTTACCACTGAAGCCCAAACATTCGGGCTGCAGTTGGCACTACAGAGATGGGAGGACGGGCTGTTCTCCCTCCAGGGTTGTTGATAAAGCTGTCAGCCAGGTTGTGGGGGTAGAATTCTGGCAACAGCTGTGTTCAGAATTTCTTAAGCTTAGCCAACTGGCAAGGGATGTAATCAAAGGGAATGAATATGACAATCTAACTCCCTGTTACATAAACACACACACAAACATACACACACACATGCATGCACGATAACTTTCATGTTGATTCTGGGATATACTGTGAGCTATAGCAATCTCTAAACATGTTCAATTTGAAACGCTGAATGCAATATGTGCTTTGCTTAACTTTTTAATTTTTTAAACATAGGAAACCTACTAAAGGTCTTAGGTCTGTCTTTTTGGGACCTTACGTAAGTAGCCAGTTTTGTAAAAAAAAAATCTTACGATCTTATAAAAAAGTTTAGGTTCATAAATTATATTCTGTATATTTTAATTGAAATAGTACTTATAAGGGCCTTCTAAATGTTTTCATAATTTTTTCTTTATCATTTGTAAACTTAAAGTGGGTTTTCAGAGCTATGGATCATTTATGAAGGCTGGGGTAGGTTATAAATTGGTACACTTTTCTGGATTGTAACCTGGCAATATATATGAGAATCATTCAGAGTTTGAATAACCATTGATCCAACCATCATTCTTCCACTATCTTTTCCTAAGGAAATAATGAAAAGTACGTGGAAAGATACAGTGACAAAGATATAAGGATATTCAATGCAGTGTTGTTTCTTATAATAAAACATGTTAGATTTAAGATAATATTATCTATGTAATGAGGTATCACGTAAGTATCAAAAAGGCCATGGAAGAATGTTTGAGGGTTTACTTTAGATGTCGACCTGATTGGATTAAGGAATATCTGGAGAACTGATAAAGCATACTTCTGGGTGTGCTTGTGATGCTGTTTCCAGAGGAGATGGGCATGTGAGTTGGTGAACTGAGTGGGAAAGATCCATCCTTAATGTGGACAGGCAACTTTCAATTTACTGGGGGATCAGATCGACCAAAAAGGCAGAGGAACGGTGAATTCCCCCTTTCTCTCTCCTGGAGCTCCTGCCAATAAGGACATCAGAACTCTGACCTCTCTGACCTCTCTGACCTTAGAACTGTGGTACTCACACTCACAACTCCCTGGGTTCTCAGACATTTGGCTTTTCTGGTCTGAGGCTTTGGGACTTGGACTGAGCCATGCTACAAACATCTCAGGGTCTCCAGCCGGCAGATGGCCTGTCATGAGACTTCCCAACCTCCATGATCGTAGGAGCCAATTTCCCTAATCTCTTTTCGTGTGTGTGTGTGTGTGTGTGTGTGTGTGTGTGTGT
>NW_012106564.1:415352-451745 GCF_000951045.1 Mandrillus leucophaeus
GTGTGTGTGTGTGTGTGTGTGTGTGTGTGTGTGTGTGTATTTTTATCATCTGTCTATATCTATATATTTTACTACATCTGTCTAAATCTACACATCTTACATGGCATCGGGCAAAGAGAGCTTGTGTAGGGGAACTCCCCTTTTTAAAACCATAAGATCTCATGAGACTTATTCACTATCACGAGAAGAGCACAGGAAAGGTCCGCCCCCATGATTCAATTACCTCCCACTGGGTCCCTTCCATGACATGTGAGAATTGTGGAAGCTACAATTCAAGAGCTCTGTCTCTCTGGAGAACCCTGACTAATACAAATATTTAATGACAGAAAAAAATATATGATATGTTAAAATTTTAAAAGTATGCTTTTAAACAATATGTATGATACCTACAGAGGAAGGTCTTCAGAGTATTGGGATGTATATCTAAATTTCGGGATTATGAGTGATTTTTTTTTGGTTTTTTTTTGTTGCCTATCCTTTTGAAAATTTATGTAGTAAATAATTTTTTTAAACAATACCCAAAGTGGTCGTAAAAAATTTTTAAATGTGTCTAACATATGTATAATTATTTGCAACTCAACTTAATTTGTTATTAACTCAACTGTAGCTATCTGGTTAAGGGTAAAGTTCTTCATTAAAAAAGCTGCTTTTATTGAGTGTTTGTAATCACTAAGTAGTTTTATAATCTTGAGGTTATCCGGTCCACAGAAGCAAGAGGAAAAGGTGCCAGAGAGGAGTCAGAGAGGAATGGGGAGAGAGAGAGAGAAACACAAATATGAGATTAAATTACATTTCCATTTAATTTTCAAATTATCTGTAATGACTTTAAGCATGGATTCATCTGGAAAAACTTCTAAGTATTATATTGAACTTGGCATTAGTGGCCTGGGGCATGTTAGAGTAAAAATTTTTAAATATGCCTTAAAAGAACTTTATCTTAAGATTCATTCATTTTAGGTGTACATTTTGCTGATGTCATGAAACACTTTTCAGGGTAGAGTATGCTTTGGTGGTAAATTACATAAAGTGGTCATACTACCAAGGAACACTTATATATTCTCAATGCTCTTATGGGAGCTTCTTTAATTAGGGTAGCTTACTTGTTTCTGCAATAGAACCATGACTGGGTAAGGTGAAGGACCGCTATGAATGTGATCAGAGGGTAACAGAAAATTGCAGGTCCTGGAAGGGATGGTATGTGGCTGGCTGGTGGACCCTGGCCAATGCTTGGTGGTATTTAATGCAGTTAGAGTTCTCCATTCAGCTTACTGTGCTGCTGTGCTTCCTTTTTAAGGAAAAGATGCATTACAGCGCAGGCGATGGTAAAAGGAGATGTGGATGACAATACCTTTGGTCATTTGGAAATGCTGACTCTACAGTACAAAGAAAGACTTATAGGCATCAGAGAACCTGAATAGGTTGTGAACAGACAAGAAGAGATGTATGTATTAGTCTGTTCTCACATTGTAATAAAGACATACCCCAGACTGGGTAATTTGTAACGGAAAGAGGTTTAATGGACTTGCAGTTCCACATGACTGGGGATGCCTCACAATCACGGTAGAAAGTGAAGAAGGAACAAAGTCACATCTTACATGGTGACAGGCAAAGAGCACTTGTGCAGGGGAACTCCGCTTTATAAAACCATCAGATCTTGTGAGACTTATTCACTGTCATGTGAAGAGCACAGGAAAGATCCACCCCCATGATTTAATTACCCCCCACTGGGTCCCTCCCATGACATGTGGAGATTATGGGAGCTACAATTCAAGATGAGATTTGGGTGGGGACACAGTCAAACCACATCAATGTATAACTGGTAATGTGTGGAAGCCATTCTTCATTTCTTGCGGTGTAAATGGACATGAAATCACAGTTGTCATTATGGAAAGAGCAGTGAACAGGCTCCTGAGGCAGGGCTCTAGTCTTAGCTTTCTTTTGACCAGACTCTCTGAGTTTTAGTGCATTTACATGTTAAATTAACAGTTTAACTACATGGAGGAATTCTAAGGTCCCTTCTGGACTGATGTGCTATTGTTTGAATAGTGGAAACTGTAATACATTGGGGGTTACTACAAAAATTCCTAACTCATCATTATCCCTTCATTTGGGTTGCCAACCAAAGTCTGCCAGGTACAGTGAATCAGGACTGCTCATCACTGAACTCTCTAGCAATTCCAGCAATCTAGAATTATTCTAGATTGGAACACAGTATCTGTTTCCCATCCTTGATTTTGGAAACTTTCTCAGACTCCACACTGTGGCTTTCTGCATGTGGTTCTCCACCGCCTCCTGCTTCTGCGTGTGCCCTGCCTTCCCTGGTTTCAGCTCTTCCGCAGCTTCTAGAGGGAGACTAAGGAAAGTTGTGAGACATATTAATAAGTTATTATAACATCTGCTTTTTAAACTAGTTGAACAAATATAAAAATTCAATTTTTTTATTTTTAAGTTTCAGATTTTTTAGGTTTCAGTTTTAGGTTTTATTCCTTCATTTATTGATTCACAAAAGATTTATTGCAAGCTGGAAGACTTTTTTCCCTGAAAGATTTTTTTCCCCACCAAAATATGGCACTTAGTCTACAAGTGTTTTAGAATTTGTTACAAATGCAATTTGCGTAAAATTTTAAAAAATCTTAGCAAATTCTTTGGGGATAGAAAATATGTATTTTATTATTTGTCTAATCTATTACTACTCAATACTATGTTTTATTGAGAATTGCTGCATGAAATGATTGTACATTAAAACATACATCAGACAAAGTAGTTTTAAATATACCGCTTTTGTATTTTGGATTAGAATTTGCATTTCATCATATTTAGAATTTTTATCATTAGGCACACATAGATGATTCGTTGCATCTCTAATATGGAATATGTTTCATTATTTCATTCCACAGCTTCAGTAAATAGCTCTGACATTGGCACAAGGGTTTAAGTCCATGTGTAAAGTCTGGCAATGTGGGGCTTGACTTTTTCAATTATTTTTCCAACTAGAAATGTCTAATGATGTTGACTTATTGAAATATCTTTACTACTTTGCCCTGGAAAGTTTCATAATATGCTTCGCAGAACAATTGCCACATCTTAGAAGGAGTTTATGAGCTCATGAGGGAACTTAAAGTTCTAATGTAGAGGTGTTTTGCTGTTTAACAAGGTCAGTGGTAAAACTGAATACTATGTTCTCTTCCCCATCTTTTTCTAAAGGATAATCACATTTTAGTAAAACTATGAACTCTCAGACTGTCTCATGTGCTGACAGTACTGCATCATGGCGCCTAACACAGCCACACACATGTGTCCCACTCCTAGAAATAGAGGAGAGGATATGAGGTCATTTGTGATGAAATTCTAATCCCAGAATGTTTTGAAGTGTTCACTAACAAAATTCACAATAACAAAATCATATGGCCACCATTACAGTTGTGCTGAGCACCTTATTTTTGGAAAACATTTACAGATAATAAATTTTACTGATTTCAAGACATTTTATTATTTTATGCAACACAGCAAGTATTGTCTTTTATGATATAATGTTTGTATTTATAGAGGGATGATTCATAAACATTCCCAAGTAGAGTATTATGCTTGTATTAGCTCTCACAATCTTTTTAAATATCTTCCTTCTGAAAAAAATTAAAGCACCCAGACAAGCATAGATAAATTGCTCAGCTTCATATCATTAGGCATTAGAAAGTCAGGAAACGAATGGGCTTTCACTTCTCACCGTTTTTAAACAACTTCTTGTGGATCATGTTCAAAGATGCTGGAATCGAGCTCCTTCTAACATAGCGAAACACAACATAGAGAGTAAGAGAAAGTCCCTACTATGAGGATTTTATAAACAAGTGGCATGGGTTGCCTGTCACCATAAGTAAAAGTCTAACACTTTTGCCCACTGCACCTTGGTGTCAGAGTCACCAAGAAAAACACAAAAACGCAATATACTAGATGGAACCACACGTTCCTCATATAAAGAGAGCAAGATCAGCTTCAGTAGTGGGCACTGGTCCCCCATGTCCCACAGGTCCCTCCTGGCAGCCAACACAGGGCTACTGGCCACATGCACTCCTCTAGTGCTGCAGAAAGAAGGACCCTGTATCCTCCCTGCAGAGGACAGATATAGCCCAGCTTGAGCTGTGAGGATTCTTTATATCTGGGTAAGAAGGTGTTCGAGGCCCAAGACCCATTCTTATGCAGCCAAGTGGAGATCAAAAGACTGCATGGACAGGAAACCGCCTTTTCCAGCAGAGGAGGCATGGAGAAAAATCTATGTCCTGATACACACCTCCATACTTGTGACATCTTATACTGACAAGGAGGAAATATAACTCATATCCACTTGAGTAATAATGAAATTACAAACATAACTTCCTTGACTCTTCATATTCCTATGGCTTTCTGGGTAGAGGTTATATAGCTCTGAAAATGCATAAAAAATGGGGCTATCGGTTTTCAAGTGTTTTTTCTGATAAGTGTGTAGTTATCTCTAATTTTTGGCACATGGATAATACCAAGACACGGAATTATTTCATGGTCCCAAACAAGTTTCCTTTATTTTTCATTTCACTGCAGAGACCATCACATGACTATAAGACACCTAGAACATCAGTGGGCATTTTCGTGGGTGGGTGGAGGGAGAGGGAGAGAGAGTGCTCAACAGGTATGAAGTTACAGTTAAACAGGAGGAATAAGTTCTCGTGTTTGTTGCAGAATAGGCGGACTATAGTTAACAATATTGTATATTTCAAAGTAGCTAGAAGAGGAGATTTGGAATGTTTTCATTTATCATTTTTACAAAGAAGTGATAAATACATAGTAGTGGATATGTTAAATATTCTCATTTGATTATTGCATAATGTATACATGTATCCAAACATCACCCTGCACTCCATAAATATGTACAATTATGTGTCAATTTTTAAAAAATAAATAAATAATTTTAAAAAATGGCTTTCTAAGAAGATATACACATTTTTATTATGAATTCCAGAAATGGAAAACTAGTCCTGGAAGTCAAACATGGAAAGACAATCAACAAAACATATTAGTATATCTTGCCCCTTTAGAAACACTGCCACCTTCTCCTCTAGTCTAACTCTTTAAAGTTAATGTAGTTTAAAAGTTAAATATTGGGAATGACTAAACTAGTAGTTATTGAACTAACTTAGTAGTTAAACATACATAATGAAGCAGGAAAAAAACCCAGGAAAGAATCTCATTGCTCTATTTCATGGAATAACAGCTGGGATGCTCATTTACTGTCTTTTTCAGGCTAATAAAATTTATTCTAAAACAGCCTTCCAAATACCACTGTGAAAGCCAAGATTTTTTTTTTTTTTTGCTAGAAATCAAATGACTTCTTATAATACTATTTTATGGAATTTGTTGATTATTTTACCATTTGGGCATAGAGATACAGCCTCAAGAGCAGTAGAAATTCAACTATACCAAATTTAAATCACCGCTGCTTATGATGTGCTGCCGGAAACATACAATTTCAAATACATCTTCAGTTTATTGTTTACTAAAATCAACCCATAATTATTCAGAAAGAGATGGTTAAGTGACAGTTTGGGGTTTTTTGCCTAGTTCTGGGGTGTTCATCATTTGCCCCTATTGACCACTGAGTGTGAACCCCTATCTTCCTCCTCTAACCTCTTCACTTTTCCCTAAAAGACTGTTGGTGGAAGGAGGAGAATGTGCCAGGCCAACATCTGGTGCTCATATTAACCCACCTAGAGTTTGATGGAGAAAAGGGTAAAAATAATCATAATCAATTAAATTTTAAGAGCTTTCCTTGTGGGTGAGATGAAAAGACATACATTAATTTTCATAAATAAAGACATTTGGAACTTTTGCCAGATGAATCCGATGAGAACAGATCTTGATTTTATTTTATTTTTTGGAGTCTTCTTAATTCTGTGTGCAGATGTTACCAATAAAAATATCAATTATGCCATTTTCTCCTTTATATTGTTGATTTTAGTTATATTCTCTTTTACATGTTTCTCCAGTAAATAAAATAATAATAATGAAAACAAATATTTATTGAGTGCTTACTCTTGCTAGTAATAATCATATTTTACATATGTAAATTGGTAACATACATAAGATATTTACAATAGTGGGGGAAACAAAGGTAGGGACTATATTATATTCATTTAAAAGGTGAGGAAACTGAGACACAGATCGTTTATATAATTTTCCCAAGCTAGTAAGAAGTACAGTCAGGATCTAAATCTAAAACCGGTTCTCTTCATCACTATGTCATAGTGACATAGCTCACTCATGGGCAGAACCCATGATATTTCTTATTTCTGGCTGGTGTGGGTATTGCCTGTTAGCATATTGGGGAGGTTCACAGTGGGTGTTGGCAGAGGGGTATTAATAAATAGAATCAATTTCCTGCATGATATTATTGGAGATGTTAAGAAACTATCAATATCATTACACAGTGACCCCAGCTCCTTCAAACCACACCCCTGCCACTGCAACTGGGTCACAGCTAGGTTCTCTGTGGCTAATAGCATGTGTGTAGAAGATTCTGGTCATACTACTGTGCAGCGTGTGCTAAAGATAACACATGTGGCTTCCATGACTCAGTTTCAGCCAGTCCTTCAAGTTTTGCTTGGAAATCCCCGGGATAATAGAATGAATATTTTGAAATGAAAATTGTGAAAAGAATAGAATTGATTTTGTCACTAATCTTTTTGTTTGACATTAGTTTTTCTTTGGTCTAATCAGTAGCTATTGGGTAAACTCTTTGTGGCATAAATAAACTTAGAATTTGTCAAATTGCAATGATAACCTTTCATTTTAGTAGACTATCCCTCCCCTTGTCCCAACTCCATTTTTCTCTCTAGCTTGGCCCTTTTGAGTTCAATTCCACCAAAGTTTACTGAACAAAGTTTAATATAAGCAAAGCTCTATGTTATGGAGAGTGAGGTACAATTCCTGTTCTTAGGTGCACAAACATATATACCACAGGTCAGCCTGTGATGGAGGATGTAGCAGACATACAAATGAAGTAGCTCAGTACATAGATGTGGGAGACATTAGTTCAACTTGGGTGAGTGTCAAAGCTTCATAGAGAAGACAGAATTTGAAAACACTGAGGTAAAGAAGAAAGGTATTCTACGTAGAGAAATAAAGGTAGAAAAATTGCAGTGTATGTTCAGATATTGTTTGGGATGAGGCTAAAGGTGAGAGGGAGAAGGAGGAGTGGGAGAGTAACATGGGGGATGAGATAGGAGACACTGAGCCCAAATTACGAGGGCTTGTATTATTATGAAGAATTTGTGGTTTATTCTGTGGGCAACAGATGCCATTGTAGGAAGTGATCAAGTACGGGTTTTAGGAATTTAAAACTCTGCCCTCAAGGTTGGATTTTAGGAATCTAACTTTGTGTGAAGGAATGGATTGTAGACGGTAAAGACCAGAGGCAGAGACTAGTTGGGAGGCTTTTATGATCATTCAGACGAGGTAACAAGGACCTGAGAATCTGGAGTACAATGGGAATGGAAAAGAAGGTTTGGAGGGGTGAACTGAACGTGAGCCATTGGCTGATCCTGGAAGTGGGAGGGGAAAGAAAGGAGAGGAGTCAATGTTTCTTGCCTCTGAGATTTTCGGTTCTGATGCGCGAGATTATCTTATGCAATTAACTGAAATAGAAAGAAACAGGAGCCGACACCTCTTTTTGGGGAAGTGGTTGGTCATAGAAAAGGGATTATTTTTTCAAATGCTCTGATGATAGATTTTTCATCTCTCTATATAATATTTCAAAGGACTAAAGTAGAAAAGCAACCTTTAAAACATTTATTATTAGAAAAATAAAGCCAGAAGAGCATAAAATCAATAAAGATATTCTTGGGATGTATTTGTTTTTCTTTTGAAATTAAAAAAAGTTAACAAGTTCAACTGTGTAATAACTGTAATAAATAGTACTACAAGTGAGTTTATGAAGTTTGAACTCCTTTATCTTCTTGGATCACTCAGGAGCTTCACTGATTTAATCTTGCCTATAAAACTAACTTAAGTTTATTTTATTAAAGTAACTTTCTGACATCTTCCTGACTCTTACATATCTGCCCCCTGTCTAAATGAGAAGGATAGAGAAATGCACATTTAAAACGCAACCTTTTCCTTTGTTCACCAAAATTTTGTTAGTATCAAAGGAAGACTCTGGCTCAGTTTTTAAAATCTTCACGGTAAACGATGTTTATTCCAAATAAGCTAAAAAAGCAGTTTTCCACTAACATAATCTTCAGCATCTCATTATGCATTTTCTGGGGAAGTTAAGTGCTGCTGAGTAGGAAGGAGAAGAGTAAAGTAGTGATTGGAGACAGGACAATCCCACACTCTTTAAATTCATATTTCAATTTTTGTTTGTTTGAATAACAGAAACACTAAAAAAAATTAACTGTTGAGAATTCAGTTGATTTTTATCTTACTATCCTATAACCAGACTTAACATATAATCATAGAAAAACTTGTGCAAAAAACTCCTGAATATTCCTTCTTTCTTCAACTTGTTATCTTGTGTGTTGTCATAGCCTGGTCGCCTTTGGGTCAGGTGGGTAACTCAGATGCCTAAATACTTAGTCTCTTAAACCCCCTTCTCCAGATATCCCACTTCACACTGTCTAGTTCCTGCTTAAAGTCAGTTACATTTGAACACTTATTTTATATCTACCAAAGCATACGTATATATTTCTTTCTTACCTAAGGAACTTACTTATTAAAGCAAATGACTATTTCTAGATTTAAATGGTCTCATTGTTGGAAGAAATAGGCTGATTGTTTAAGTAAATGGATAAAGCCTCTTTTGTGCAGTGGAGATAAAATAACAGGTTAAGGGTCTGAGAGTTTTCATTTTCAATTAGTGTTGCTATCATTAATTCACTTCAAAAGTTGTAGGTGTTATACAGTATTTCGATTACAGAGCACAGGGTAGAAAACAGACCACCACCAACATTTTTGTGCATTTAAATCTTTTTCACCTAAGAGGCTGATTTTTTAGCTGCAATTCTGAACTTCTAAGAAAGGGCTCTCATAGGTCAGGTGTGGTACCTGGTGTTCAAAGATAATATCCCAATGAGCCATGCCGTCTAGTAAATTAGTTTCCTATCACTGCTATCACTAATTGCTATAGATTTTGTAGGTTAACATGAATTATCTTACTGTTCTGTAGATCCTAAGTCCAGCACAGGTAGCACTTGGCCAACATCAATATGCCAGCAGGGCTGCATTGCTTTCTGGAAGCTTTAGGGGAGAATCCATTTACTTGCATTTGCTAGTTTCTCAAGGCTGCCTGCATTCTTGGTTTGGAGATCCCTTTCTCTATCTTCAAGCTAGCAATGACAGGCCGAGTCTTCATGTTGCCATCTGTCTGTTTCTCTGGAGCTGAGAAAGGTTTCTCCACTTTTAAGTACACATATGATCAAATTGGGCACAGGGAAAATCTCCCCATCTCAAGGTTTAGACACTTAATCACATCTGCAAAGCTCCTTCTGCCATATAAGGTAACATTCTGTGGATTAGAACATGGACATCTTTGGAGGACCATTTTTCTGCCGGCCACACGCCCTTATACTACAGGTCTAAATCTAAGACCTGTAGTGTATCTAAGCTGTTTCTGTGGCTCTGTCTTGAACGGGGTGTGATGTTGTGTGAATTTTGAAGCCTTGCATCTTCCCACCTGGGGTTCTTGGAATTCTAGTTATTAGATGCTCTCTATTGGAACTTCTCACTATGTAGCGAGAAGCTCAAACCACATGGAGATGCCATGTAGCATGCACTTGTTAATAGCCTGAACCGAGATCCCAGTGGGCAGTGAGTAACAGCTTCCAGGCATACAAGTGAATCATCTTAAACATCCAGCTTAGCTGAGACTTCAGATGACTGCAGGCCCAACTGATATCCGACTGCAAGTACCTGAGAGAGCCCAAGTGACACTTCCTACTTGAGTTCAGCCACCCACTGAACATTGGGAGAAAACGAATCACCATTTTAGGCCACTAAATGTTGTAATGCAGAACTGGATAATAAGACAGTCAAGGTGAGTTGAGGTTTCCATCTTTTGACCAATCAACTCTGGCCAGGGGTTAATTAAGGTCAGTCATCATGTCGTCAGGTAACTTAGTTGCAATGAGTAGAAATGAACTCTGGTTAATTCAAGCAGAAAAACAATTTCTTTAAAGTGTAAACAGCATGTTGGTTCTCAGCCACCCGCTTGGAAATTTCTGCAATTTGGTTTGGCTCCTCATTTAGGAATATTTTGAGAATTGGATTCTGGTGCTTTTCAGTCTCTACTTCCAATTTAACATTTCAATTTACAAATGAAATTGGGCATTGTCCAGAATTGCAAGAAGGATTGGAGAACTAGGCTTGGAGGCTAAGCAGCAGAGAACAGTGCCCAAAAATTATGTCCCAGAAACAGGCTCAGTGAGAAGATTGTTCCACCATCACCAGGGCCAAGCTCTATAAACTCTGAATCTCTATTAGAGGGACCACAGGTGCTGATGCTCAGTATCAAAACCAGCACTGCTACATCTCCTACCCCAGAATGTCCATCTCACTTCAACTGCCACTCCACTGATATTCAGTTAATTTTAAGATATATTATGAAATTGACATACTTATTTTTATATAATAATATGCTGATATAACAAAGTATTTGGAAGGACACAGGCTTATTAATTATGGTAACTTTGGAAAGTTGGATTAAGGGAGAATTTTACTTTCTCTTAGCATGCTTCTATATTGCTTGAGTGGTTTACAAAACATTGTTAATTTTGTAATAAAAGGCATAGGATTCTGAAAATAAAACACGGATTACTCAAACTTAACATATTGTACTGTAACCATTTCCAGTGAATTTGTCATCATGCTTTGTAACTGAAAGGGGACCAGGGAAATGTAGAGGAACAAATGGAATATCTGATGAACATTGCCGTCTGTGCCCCTCACTGTCAGTCCTGATTCCTCACTTGTAAAATAGGTCTAATGATGGCATCTATCTTTGTTAGCTTTGCTTGGAAAAATTCTATCCTTACCTGTTTCAGGTCTCTGCTAAAATGTCTCTTTTTCATAAATAGAGACCTTTCCTACCACTTTGTATAAGAGTCCCTCCAGCCACCTTCCCCCACCCACTTCCATATCTTTATCTTCTTTCCTTACTCTCCTTCATTTATCTTCACTTCCTGACTTATCACCATCCAATATATTAGGTATTTACTGGCTTATTTGTAATTGTCTGTCTTCCTTATTAGAGCTTCATGAGAACAGTCCTCTTGCCTATTTTGCTCATGGTTCTATCTCCAGGTTGAGCACAGGGACTTCAGTGTCTCCAACTAGCACGGGTCTATGTATTTTTTGTTCATTCACAAAACTCATAATGTTCTTTTAAACAGTTCACATAATATAAATGTGTATGGAAGAAAGAGTAAAACACTTATTGAGTGGATGAATATAAAACCCAGATAGTTAATTATAAATGGAAAATAAGTATATAAAACACTTGGCATAATATCTGGCACATAGCAAGTGTTCAATAATTACCTTTTAAAATTAATAATTTTCTTTACTAGTAATCAGTTTTATAGTACTTTTATTAATAAAATTTATAGCATAATTCCTGGGCCATAAGAAGACTTAATAAATGTCAACTCTAAATAAGAATAAGCATAATTCCATAGCAGAAAGCACAAAAGAATAGGTGCTCAGATAATGACAGTTGGTAATTACTGAGTCCTGTCAATTCCTGCAAACTCTCTGCTTCTCTGCTGAGGACTGCTTCTCCCTAGGCCAGAGACACGTTTGACTCCTTTCCTCAAACCATCCACTGCTTCTATAGACTGTCTCCCTGATCATTTCAAAATTACAGGAACAGTAACCACTTACTGAATTTTTTGAATAGTTGTTTTAAAAAACATGTGTTAATTATGCTTCTACGCACAATACAGTCTTTAAAACTCAGGCAAAGAAAACATTTTTGTAGTAAATCTTGTCCAGTGTAATTAGAGCAGATATTTTATCAAGCCACATGTATTCTTGATTTTTATTTTTTATTTTAGAACAGAGCTTCTTTTGCCTTTGCCTCTACCTTCTAGTGTATGTGGTTGCTGAAAGCTGCTCTTCAGTTTCACAGCTAGTTTAGTTAATGCTATTATTTCCAAGCAACACAAATATTCATTATTTCCTGTTCCATTGTTTAGTTCTTCTGCTTTTATTACCTCTTGTTCATAGATTTTAGCAGTTCCAGTTTTCCAACTTCTTTTCAATTATTGTTTGATTTAGAGGCTTTCAGGCTTCAAAGTCTTTGAATTTTTGTTCAAAAGGAATGATTTATTTGGATTAAAAACTTAAATGTAAGACCCAAAACTATAAAACTACTAGAAGGAAACAGAGAGAAAATGCTCCAGGACATTAGCCTAAGCAAAGATTTTATGGCTGAGACCTCCAAAGCACAGGCCACAAAAAATAAAAGTCAACAAACAAATTGGATTATATTAAACCAAAAACCTTCTGCATAGCAAAGGAAACAATCAACAGAGAGAAAAGACAACCTGTTCAGTGGCAGAAAATATTACAAACTATTTACTTGAGAAAAGACTAATATCTAGAATATACAAGAACAGCAAAACAAAAATCCCATTAAAAAGTATGCAAAATATCTCCATAGACATTTCTCAAAAGAATATATACAAATGGCCAACAGGTATATGAAAAAATGCTCAAAATCCTAATAATCAGGAAAATATAAATTAAAACCACAATGAGATATTATCTTACTCCAGTAGGAATGGCTATTATCAAAAAGACAAAAAATACGTGCTGGCAAGGATGCAGAGAGAAGAGAATTCTTATACACTGTTGGTGGAAATGTAAATTAATACAGTCATATGGAAAACAGTATGGGGTTTCTCAAAAAGCTAAAAATAGAACTACCATATGACCCAGCAATCCCACTGAATACATATTCAAAGGAAAGGAAAGGAAATTGATATGTCTAAGGGATATGTGCACCTCATGTTTATTATAGGACTATTCACAATAGCCAAGATATGGAATTAGCTTACATGTCTGTAAGTGGATGAGTGGATAAAGAAAATGTGATACACACACATATATACACACACATATATATATATACATACACCCAATGGAATACTATTCAACCACAAAAAGGAATAAGATCCTGTCATTTACAACAACACAAAGGGAACTGGAGATCTTTATGTTAACCAAAATAAGCCAGACACAGAAAGACAAGTGCGGAAGCCAAATGCTGATCTCATGGAGGTGGAGTAAAATGATAGTTACTAGAGGCTGGGAAGGCTATGTGGGGAGATGGGGAACGAAGAGAGGTTGGTCAATGAGTACAAATACAGTTAGATATAATGAATAAGTTTTAGTGTTTAATAGAACAGTAGGACAGTAGGGTGACTACAGTTAATAACAATACATTGTACATTTCAAAATAACTAGAAGAGAAAATTTTGAAATGTTCTCAACACAAAGACATCAGTGTTTGAGGTGATGAATATCCTAAATGTCCTGATTTGATCATTAGGTATTGTATGCATGTGTCAAGATAGCATATGTATCCCATAAATACGTACAAATATTATGTATCAATAAAAAAGAAATAATTTATGGAATACCACTGTATAAAACAAATAATTGTATCTGGTCAAATGTACACACCTAGAAATACACAACCCTGCATTTCCCTGACTGTTAGTTGTCTCTGCAGTTCCCACACATTATTACCTTATCTCTCTCATCATTACTGACATAGCTCCTACTTTTTATGGATGTCCTGTGTTGCATAACCTTTCTTCTATGGCTTCTATAGCATTTTGTGTATATTCCTATTATTGTTCTTGCCACATTGTATTTTTAATTTGATTTGTCTGTTTCTCCGACTATATGATGAAGTCTTTGAAGGCAGAGTCTGCTGTATCTCTAATGCCTAGCAACACTTAGTAAATACTCAATTAAAGTTAGATCAGTGACTGACTCTTTGACCATATCCAATATAAGAGATGTTAAATCAGACAGGGTGGATTGATAAGGCCAAAGTCTAAATGAGAGGAAGAATAAAATAGGTAAGTTGTCGTCAGAAAAGTGATGCTAGGCAGAAGGTGTGAGAGATCCAGAGGTGACATGTATCAGTCAGGATTCCAACAGGAAAGAGGTGATACACACAAATTAGGACCTTTCCAGAAAGATCTATTTGCAAGGGGACCATCTGCAAAAGTGAATGTTCTGGGGAATAGGGGACCCCAGGAATTGGTGCAGTAACCTGGGATTAGTGGCAGTAGAACCGTTACCACTCTAGGCCCAGATAGACAAGAGAGGGAGCTGTTACCAGAATGCAGAAAGAATCAGAGGAGTCGCCTTGAGAGAAATGATGCTTGGTCAAGAGACACAGCAAGTCTAAGGTGATATCACAAGCAGGAAGTCAACGGAATAAATACCAGACCTCATTCTCCACTCTCTTAGCCATCTCTCTCTCTCTCTCTTTTTTTTCTGGCTTCCCATTGGCTGAGCCCTACTGGAAACCTGAGGAAAGGGAGTCTGTCAACACAGTTCATCCAGGTCAGTGTCCCTGAGAAGAAAGCAGGCTGGAGAAAGACGGAGCATGGATTTGAAGGAGCAAATATGAGACATCTAGCACAAGATATTAGGTGTGGCACTAAGCCTGAAAGTGAAGATGAAGATGTTGTTTACCAGATTACAGTGACATGGGGGAGAGGGCTTACTGTATTATATTGTTGCATTGCAAACAGGCCCCAAATCTAAGAGGCATACTGTAGTAAGCATTTATTTAGCTCACACGTCTATGAGTTTTTTTTAGGTTGCACCCAATTGGGGTGGTCTTGCTGGAGCAGTTGTTTCCCAAGTGTCTTTCTTTTTCCTGGACCCTTAGGCTCACCCATGGATGCTCTTCTCGTAGAAATGGCAGAAGTGAAAGGGAGCAAGGCTAGTTATGCAAGTAATTTGCAAGCTTTTGGCCATGTCACACCGGCTAACGTTCTCTTGGCAAAAACAATTCACATGGCCAAGTCTGAGATAGCGAGTGTGAATATTTCTGAATAATAATCTGTGATACCCACCAAAGATACTCCTGTATCTTTCCTTCTACCATCTTTTAAACATTGGTTAAGGCAAATACTCACAAATGACAGAGGATTCTTTGATGGATCTTGTGGATTGTCCTTCAAAGCTATAGAGTTACCTACCTTTAAAAAACAGGAATTTGGAATACATTATTAACTGCAGATTTTTCTGCTAATTTCTGCACATTCAGCCTCTCTAGAGAGCATTATGGAGGAATGTAATTTTTTAAAAACATTCTTGGAAATGCCTAGAAAATGTCCATACCATACAATTGCATATAATATTCTGGCACATAAGGCTAGTGGCACTGGTGTTTAAAAAATAAGTACTACTTTTAGGAATGTGTGTAACATTTTTGAGATGCATATATGGCTTGATTTTATATAACTTGGCAAATCCACTGAACTTTTTTTTTTTTTTTTGCCAAGTGGGGTAGATTTAAATTTATGTATTAATTTTGAAAAGTTATATTTTTACTATTTTAATTATTTCTTTCCGAGACATGGTATATCTTTCTATTTATTCAGAACTAGTTTTATGCCCTTCAATAAAGTGTTGTAGTTATGCTTTTATATTGGTGCTGTATCCTTCTTGGTAAATTTATTTTCAAATATTTTATAATTTTGTAGCTAATGTGAATTAGACTTTTTCCCCTCGCTTCTGACTAGATGTTGCTGGGAAAGAGAAAAGCTACTACTTATTATATATTAAGTTGTCTAGCCACTGGCCTTAAAAAATGTCAAAATGAGTAACTTTGAATTCCTTGGTGAGAATGAAACACAAAGGTGAAATCATATCTTTTGTTGCTTTAAAAGGCTAGAATGTAATGACATAGTAAATTGGCATGTAAAGATGAATTATTCCATTCATTTATTTTTATTGAGTACCTATTAAATTCAAAACACTGTTACTTCATCAATAGTGGTTTAAAGGAAGTTAATGAGACATGTCTTCTAACACAAAGAAATTTAACATCTTGTTGGGGAGATAAAAATGTAAACAACAAATATAGGCAAGAATAGCGGAAAGACTACAGTATGTTTTCTTTATGGCTCACTGTAAGCTTTCTGAAACAGGACCTGTGACTTGGTACAATATGCTAAAAATATCATATTAAGCATTTAATAGCAGTTCAGTGTGAACAAGAAATGATTCATTCCAATGAGAAGTCTTAGAAGTTTCATGGAGGAGATAGTGTCTGTGATACACTATAAAACATGGGTAGAATTTCAATGAGTGACAAAGACAGGGAAGATAAAAACATCCTGGTTGAGGCAAGAGCATAATCAAAGCACAGATGTGTAAAATTTCTTAGCATGTATGCGGAACGGAGAGTAGTTGGATATGGCAAAGCATAGGTACCTAAAGGGATGTAGCAGAAGATGGGACTAAGAGAGAAGTTTTGGAAAAGATTGTGTAGGAACATAAAACTGAGACTAAGGACTTTGGACTTTGATCGTCCAAACAAAGCCACTGAAGGCATTTAAGGAGGGAGTATAAGCATGCAACCTCCATGGCTATTAAAAAGTTGGAGTGGAAACCAGGAGAGTGAAAGCTGGGACCCTCTAGGAAGTTCTAGCAGCATGCCAAGCAAAAGAGTGATGTTAAGAGTTGGATTCGATCAGAGGCAGAGGCAGTGGAGAGGAGGAGATGAATGTGGCAAGTACCCTTAACGCACAGTTGAAGGACTTAGGCAACCAAATTGGTGTGGGTTGAGGAGAAGTTCTTTGACTCCGATAGTTCAAGTTCAAGGGTGGCTGCGAGGATGCTGGTGCCATTACTGGGAAAGAGAACTCAGGAGGAAAAGTATGTTTAGTCTATCTTCAGTTTTGCAAAGGTTGAGCTTGAAGTCCAGGAGGCACATTTATGGCACTCCGAAGAGGGTGGTACAGTGGTTTCCAGCCTGAAAATCTTTTTTGGTCTAAATTTGGAGTGACCAGATTATTTTTGAGAAGCAAAATTGCAAACATCACAAAGAATTTCTAAATAAATAGTAAAACTTTTATGGAACAATGTAACACTGCATATTTTTCTTTGACTCTTTTTTGCCATGTCATTTTAATCCTTTCCTTCTCTTTCTGCTTCCTGGAGGCCATTAACCAAGGAAGAAATGCTTTACTTTCTGAAGCTCCTGATCAATTTGGTGAGGTCCAAAGGAATAACACGTTAAACATAATTTGAAAAGTTTCGCTCTGTTCTGAAGCAGGACCTAAAATGTGAAGCCACGTGTCTCCGAGGTACATGCCTCTTCTCTCGAATGCAGACGGGAGGCCTTCAATAATCAACATGCCCACTGTGACTGGTGACTCCAAACCAGGACAACCAGATAGCACTGCATGGCCAGCTCCCAGTAACAGCAGATTTTGAACATAAAACATTGACTTTGAAAAACAGTCCTGGGCACTCTCTCTTCTCTGCAGCCCTTGCGCCCATCCCATGAGTACCCTGCTCCTGACTGTTTTGAGGCTTTGCTTTCCATTTTTTTCCTCATTAAAGCATTAATTTTTTTAAATTTTAGATTCAGGGGGTACATGTGCAGATTTGTTACATGGGTATACTGTGTGATGCTGAGGTTTGGGCTTCTAATGATCCTGCCACCCATGTAGTGAACATAGTACCTGGAGGGTAGTTTTTCAACCCTTGTCCCCATCTTTCCCTCTCTGCTTTTAAAATTCCCACTTATGTAACAAAGCTGCATGTCCTGCACATGTATTCCAGAACTTAAAATAAATAAAATTCCCAGTGTGTATTGTTCCCATCTTTGTGTCCAGGTGTACCCAATAGGACATACTTCTTTAGGGCTGCATAGTATTCCATGGTGTATCTGTACCAAATTTTCTTTATCTGATCCATTGTTGATGGACAGTTGGGTCGATTCCTTGTCTTTGCTGTTATAGATAGTGCTGCAATAAACATATGTCACTAAGGCAGTTTTAATCCACCAGCACACTTGGCCTTTCTGTTTCTTAAAATTGTAGTAAAATATACATAAAATTTTCCATGTGAATCATTTTTAAGTGTACAGCTCAACAGTGTTAAGTACATTCTCATTGTCATGAGACCAATTTCCAGCACTCTTTGCATCTTGCAAAACGGAAACTGTGTACCCATTAAATATTGCTGTCTCCCCACAGGCCCTGACAACAACCATTCTACTTTCTGTCTCTATGAATTTGCTACTCTAAGTACCTCATATGAGTGGAATCATACCGTATTTGTCTTTTTGTGACACTTTCCTGGCTTTGATCCATTTCCCTGGGTAGAATTTAAACTTACCTTAAGCATTGTGCCGTTGGCTTGGACTCAAGAACCCCATTGGTATCCTATTGGCCCCCACCAAGGGCACAACAGATGTGATGAAAGAATGCTTTAGCTATATGTAATTTCCTGTATTCAGTCTGCTCTTGTTCAAATCATAGAACTGGAAGAAATCCTGAAGCTCAGAGCATGTGGGCTCCTGTCTCATGGCAAAATGCGCCACTACTTCTGCCCTTCTCTCCCTGCCCAGCTCTGCACACAGATTAAATATCAACAGGAAGAATGCAGGATCCTGCAAGCAAAAAAACTCTAATAAAGGAAACCCAGAGAGTGAGAATATAGACAATGAAGAAACAACCACACCAGAAGTTTGATGTTTATATTGCACTCTTCCTCTGAAGACAGTGACATGCTTCCCAGATATTATCTACAGTGAGGCAAGTCCTTAAGAAAATTGCAGTCTGACAAATTAATCCCCCCTAAGAAATGTGCTACCAGATGCCCTTGTTTGATTTGAAACTGAAGATGTCACCTGTGGAAACAGAAAGGAAATCTGGTCAGTGGGACTGATCCATAGCCTCAGAGGCATCTTGAGTGGATGGATGTGGTTACGTGGGTGGGTGGGCACTTCAGAATCACAGCGCTAGCAGGGAACTGGATTAGTGAGCTTGCCCAGCTCAAGCCCACAATAAGAGTGAAGAGCACACTCTGTTTATAAAGCTGTCTGGAAAAACTCTTTACTAATTGGGCAACTCGTCGTCTGTCAGACGGGTTCCTTGTTGAGTTGTACTCTCAACTCTTAGTACCATGCCTATCATACAGCAGGAACTCAGTAAATATTTGCTGAATTATTTAAAAAGAATACATATGAGATGATTTTATTAATTTTAAATCTCCAAATCTCTCATTTCTCAGCCTGCAATTTGAGTCTATATCTGTCATGGTTAACACTTAGAAAGCAGCATAGTACATTTAAATAGCATTTTAAAGATTCCAAGGAGATTGAGAAGGTGCATTAGGATCTGGGACCTGCATCCTCTACCTGAACAACTCAGGCTGTTTGTTCCCTGGGATTTTTTTGTGGTCTTCCACCAGTTTAGCAGTTTGTTCCTGTTGCTTCATAAAATGTACAATTGGAAAAGCTAGTATAAAGCAGTTTAGTTGTTAAAAGAGGGGAAAAAAGAGAGACCTGGCTTCAAGATTCTATTTTTTTTTTCTACCTAATGGAAATACCAGGAACTGAAAATATGCTGTGGCTAGAATCGTACTAGTTTCAAGAAACTGGTTTCTTGAATGCTTTCACAGGGAGCCAGGGCTCAGTTTCACTTTCAACTATGATGTTCCCAATACAGTCTAATCCCTGACATGTAGGCAAATCAACTCCCAATGGGGACGTGGAACAAGGTAAGATTCTCTAAGGAGAGGGGCAGAGAGTTTGAATGTATTAACCTGTCACCCTGACTCCCTGGATCACACTGGCCTGGAGTCAGATCCTCTGCTTCTTTTTAAAGATGGAAGTGAGGCAGAGTAGAGCTCGCAAAGAGAGAAAGAGAATCCTCTGGATTTTTGTGGTTGTTGTTACTGTGTGTTTGTTGGTGGTGGCTATGGAGAAGAAGTAGTGCTGTTAAAACTATCTGTATTAGTCCATTTTCATGGTGCTGATAAAGACATACCTGAAACTGGGAACAAAAAGAGGTTTAATTGGACTTACAGTTCCACATGTCTGGGGAGGCCTCAGAATCATGGCAGGAGGCAAAAGGCACTTCTTACATGGTGGTGGCAAGAGAAAAATGAGGAAGAAGCAAAAGCAGAAACGCCTGATAAACCCATCAGATCTCGTGAGACTTATTCACTATCACAAGAATAGCACGGGAAAGATCGGCCCCCATGATTCAATTGTCTCCCCTTACATCCCTCCCACAACATGTGGAAATTCTGGGAGATACAATTCAAGTTGAGATGTTATGCAGACACAGTCAAACTATATCACTATCCATACAATCATAGCATAATGTAGAATTTATATTCAAGGTTTACAGTAGGGCTAACACTGCTTACTATATGTCTAACTAATTTTGCCATAGTCATATGGCAGAGTCCCTTTGCTTGCAGGGAATTTGGGGCCATTTTCGACATCTACACCAAGCTTGTCCAACACAACTTATTTTGTTTTGGTTGTTTAGGTTTATTTTGTTTTAGGATTTTAGCAGCCTGAAGCCATGGTTTTTAGCTTCTATCTCTAGTGATATGTGGAAAAGAGGGATGAAGAAGGGGCTTTACTGGCCCAATCAAAAACAGAAACTAAGAACCCATGACTGTAATCTCTCCCTTGGACACGACATTGATCTTGTACCATCATCTTGGTAGTTTTATGGCATGTTAATTTTTCTTTTATCACTCCTGGGAATATCTGAAATATGGGACAGGCACTCATTACTGATTTATACTAATCAATATAAATATGGTAAAACCAAATTAATTAGTGTTCACACTAATTACACTCTGAAACTGACAAGGCCACTTGCCATATATAGACTCATTTGTTGATCTTGTGTGAATGGTAGGCCTCGTTTATAAGATACATACATAAGCATATATAAATAAGTTAGATAAATACATAAGTTAGCTTTCAGTAGGGATTTTCCACTTGCACCCTTTGTTCTTCAAATGTGGGTATCCAAAAGTATCGCCATAATTTCTGGCAATTACGGGGCAGTTTTGCCTAGGTGCTATTTGCTTACATTGACTCCTGTGGATCACTTGTATCCAAGGATGTTTTCTGACTCTTCCCACTTACCATACCTCCTGCTGTCCTTCCTGGATGTCTCCCACTCTGCTGACTTGACTCTCATTGACCAGGAGGCCGGCAAGTCGAGGTGACAGACTTGTCCATTTGTGGTCAGATAAGTTCAAGCCAAGGCTTAGCCTTTCCATGGGTATTTTGACTTTAGTTTAGTCCCAGCTGTAGTCAATATTTTGAGTTTCTGATCTCTTCATAGGAAGTCTTAGCTAGATCTCAGAAGTCTCAGATTTATTTTGTACTTGCCTGCCACAAGCTTGGTTTAAGACTTGGTCAGAGACTTATGTCAGCTCTACCAACGTGTGATGAGGGGGCAAAACAGGTTCCGTATTGATGTGTCTCCAAGGGAATTCCTGGACAAACCATTGAAAGGACCAAATATTGATCTATTGATCTTATCTTCTCTAAGATGCTTGTTAGACATTTAGTCTGGAGTTCAGATTAGATTTGCATATTAGAGTTCTCCAGGGAAATAGAACCAACAGTATATGTATGTATACCTATATATGTATATACATATAGATGTATATGTATGTGTGTATATTTAAAAAGTTATAAGGAATTGGCTTAGCAAATATAGAGACTGGGAAGTCCTACAGTTTTCTGTCTATATGCTGGGGACACAGGAAAGCTGATGGAATAGTTATGAGAACCAGAGTGCTAATAGTGCACATCTCAGTCAAGAGCAGAGGACTGATGTCCCAGCTCAAGCATTCAGGCAATAAGAGCAAATTCCCCCTTCCTCTGCCTCTTTGTTCTACCTGGGCTCTCAATGGATTGGATGATGCCCACTCACACTGGGGAGGGCAGTCTCCTTTACTGAGTTCACTAAAACACTAATCTCACCTGGAAACACCCTCACAGACATACCCAGAAACAAAGTTTATTCTTGGACTCCAGGTCCCACTAAAGTTGACACATAAAATTAACCACCACAATTCTTAAAAGTGAAGTTAATGCTAATGTTTACTTCAATATATTTCCAGTTAATCATGCTCCAGCAAAATGACATTGGCTTACACCACACCTTTCCAAAAACTAAGGGAAGACTGAGGTGGGAAAGGTGAAGGTAGGCTGCAGGATGAGCTCATATCCCCTTGGTTTATGAAAGGAGTGTGGTGGTGTGACCTCCTGGTGTATGGGCCTTTCTCCCAATCAAAGGGGAGAACCAAGCTGAGGGCTGAGATATGAAGGACACAGCTGGCATCTGACACATCCTGCTCTTGTCCCACCCATTGTGGAGCTTGGAGTCTGATTTTAAGGACTTCAGTTCTCTGCCTATGAGGAACACTGACTCTTTTACTGTTTTCTTCCGAATCATGCTCTTCGTTCAAGCTATTTCTGCACCAAGAGCTCAAAATGGTGGAAATCAGTTTTCGGGTTGTGACATTTTCTCTCACTCTTCTTCCTTCTAGGATTTAACTGAGTAGAGTTGATGGCATCATATTTGAAGAAATGCTGGTATTAGTTGGTCTCGGCTAAAGTGAAAAGTGATCTAGCTGTCAGCCAGAGACAGACCTCAACTCTTTTTCTTTTGGTAGCTTTTTCTTCCAAGAGACTTTAAATGCCTATCTGATTTCTTTTAATGAAAAGAATGAGGCAGTCATTTCTTATACCTGTTCATTAAGGAGCACACGTTTGCATTCTAGATCAGTGTTTTTACAACAGTATTAACTCTTCCAGAAATACCTAGGCAAGTATAAAAACAAGTGCACTCCCCACCCCCAACCCCACAAAGATATTGATTCAGAAGGACTGGGATGAGACACTCCAGGTGATTCTTATGTCTTCTAGTTTGAACACCTGTGCCTCCAAAGGATTTCGAACTTTGCTTAAATCAGGTTTTTCTTCAAACAGATGAAATAAGGTTTAGAAGATTTTAAGGAAATTAGTGAAACAGCTCAGAAGCAGAGGCTGGCTTGACTGTGCTGTTGTGGGGTAAAGTGAGTTTTACTGTTTTGCCAGCTGGGCTCATCTTACCCCAGCCATTTCCCGAAGTCAAACAATTTTAGTGGCTTTCTGTGATGCTTCATGTAGAGGCAGGAAACCGTTCCAAACCCACGTGCTCCCAGCACAGAGTCATCGCTGTGTCCTGACCTTTCCAATAACCTTGCTGTCAGAGCAAGTCAAAATCAGGAAACAGGTAAGCGACCTGCCTTCCTAACCCGGCAAACACATATATTCTGATAAAGCTATTGGCATGTTTAATAGAATATAATTAACTATTCAAACTTCGTTTCGCTCGTTGGGGCTTCAAAGTGGGTTTTGGAATAACAAAACGATTTGAGGGGTTTCTTCTTGCCTTGAGCTTTATTTGAGGTGGGTTTTAATGAAAGACTTCAGGAGACAGTTATTCCAGAGGGAAATCTGTGTTGTCCATGGTGTAAGAGCTAATTCATATTTGCTTTAAATGAATTCACTTAATGGGATTAGATTTAAAATGTGACCATTAATTTAAAGAATATATCTACTGATTAGCATCATAAGAAATTAGATTTCGTGTAAAATGATCATATGTTTTGGAATATGAAAATTTAGAACTCACTAAATGTTGACTATATGGATACCTCATAAAGGATTTGTGCCTGATGCATAGGTGCTCATGAACGATTCTTGTTGAAGGAGGAGAGGGATTTAAAGTATGAATTGAGTATCTATTGACTGAGAAACACCTCTGTGTTTAGTGAGAATAATAAAAATGTTCTGTTTATCAGCTGATGTTTATGATGTAAAATATTTCCTGGTGGTGATTAAGCAGTAAATAGTGCGTGTTTATTAGCTGGCCGATTTCAAACACTTTATATTTTCTTTTGCTTTAGTAATTGAACATAATAAATAATACTGTTGCCTGGACAGCAGCTGTTGTATTTTTCCCAAAAAGGATGCTTTGCTCAGATTGCTATCTTTTGTAGCATCAGCTGGCACTATTCACAGATAACAAACACAAGCAATACAACTTTTAATGAGTTGGAATGTGTTATGGGTTTGGGAATGAAGGTTTAAAGTTGTCGATCAGGCAAATTAAGCTGTCTGCGTACTTTCTGTCTGTACAGATGGCTGATTTTACAAAGACTAATTTTCAACAGGGATCCTTGAAGCTATTAGAGTTCTTTTATGTAAAACACAGCAAGCCTCCCTTCCAAACCCTACAATTTAAAGAAAATGTGCCTATGAGAGTTTATTATTTGTGATTTTAAGAAGTTGCAATGACAGATTTGTAATAAGTTAATTGTTATCTTCTGTAAAATTTTAGATTGCAGTTTCAATATAGTGAAATTTTGAATGAGATATTAATATTTTCTATCCTTTTTTTTTGGATAATGTGTTGATGACAGAAAACTGTTTACATAACATTATTTTTACTAAGGAAGAAAAATGCACGTTGTCATTGAGAGGCAAAAGGAGTCTCTAAGAATTATGGGCAAAATGACCTGGAGTGGGGCACAAAGTCAGTGTCAGACTTCCCAGTGCTTTAGTCTTTCTAAGCATCTTTAGAGGCAACTTGACCTATAAAGGTTCATTTTTCTCCTTCGTTGATTTTGTTGAGGGTATCTGAACTGAGGTGCTGCCACACCTCTGTCACACTGCAAACCAGTTGTGGACCAAGGGGAGAGAAGTAGGAATTAGAAAGAGGACATTTGAGCAAGGTGTTCTTCATCACCAGCCGAGGGAGGAAAACTGTGTACAATGTAAGGAAGCTCTCAAGACAGGCACATGCTATTTTAGCCTAAGGTTACTTGTTTGTAAGAAATGAGGTTTAAGTTATATTAATGCGAATGTACATTCCTCGTGTAGATGACAGGGAGTCGTCATGTTAAGGAGTAAAATTGCCTTCAGATATTTCAGTAAAAATAAATGAACTCCAGCATAGAGTTGAAACTATTTTCCCTCTTCATCCCTCCCTCTCTGTCTCCCACCTCCCTCCATCATCAAACCAGAGCAAACATCCCTCCTCAGCCTCCTTTAGTGCAGAAGAGAGTTTTCTGTTGCACTGGGGTCTTCTACCACACAGAGGAGGTAGGAAGATGACTGAAAACTTGAAATCACAGCATACCCTCCCCTTGGTGGAAATGTGAGACACATACGCATGCTCGTGCACATGCACACACACACACACGCACATGCACCCCTATATACCTTTAGAAGATAACAAAGGCTGTGAAAATATTAAAACACAAGATAGGACCCAAGGGAATTAAGATTCTATAAAAACTTTAATACAATATAACCATCCCTGTTAAGTTTTTAAAATTGAAATTACATTAGATTTATGTATTAATTTTGGAAGAATCTGTACTTTTATAATATTCCTAACCAAGAACATAGTATGCATCTTTCAATTTCTTCCTATACTATTTTTCGTATTTCAACAGGATTTCAACTTTTCTTCATATAGATCTTTCTTCATGTAGAATTCTCATTAAATGAACTCCTAGGCACTTTTCTTCTTATTGTTGTCATTAAAAATAGAAATTCTTTCCTGTTTCCATTTCTCAATTATTGCTAAACAAGGGCAATTTATTGATTAAAAAATGATCCTGTACCTATTCACAAATTCATATTCATTCTCTCTTGTTTTTTAAAATATATTCATGTTGGTAAAATGATTAACCTTGTTTTTCTCCAATGACTTTTACATGATACTTAAGTTTTCTAAAACTTGTGTGACATTTGCTATCAATAGTTAAGTCAATAATGATGGTAGCAATAATCTGTCTAGTTCTTGAAATTAATGTCGATGGCTTTGTTTAAAAATTATTTATAATGGTATCTGCTGTTGATGCTTGAGAAATAATTTTTATTATATTTAAGTAGTTTTCATCTATTTAACGTCTCATTAAAAATGGTGGTTTAATTTTGAGTCTTTTTCCTGCATTTATTGATATCACGTGATATTTCTCCTGTAATTTCTTGATATAGTTTATTATGTTGATAGATTTTCAGATGTTGAACCTCCCTCACCTCCTGGAATAAGTTCTATTTAATCATAATGTATTATTTTCATGTAGAGGTGAATCCCATTCAATGACATTTTATTTAGAAAGTTACATGAAATGGATCTAAAGTAAGTGTTTTTAACTTATCCAGGCTAGAATCTCTTTGTCAGCTTTCCATGTAAACATGTGTTTGAAGTTGTGCCAGCAATGACTTTTCTTCCCACAGCTACTGGTGAAATCTTTTCCAACCCTCCAGGTCCCAATTAGTGACTTTTCATCTGTGAAACCTTACCTTACCTTGGTCTTGCCCCCTACTTCATAAAATAACTTCCTATTTCAAACCTTTGCAGTATGTTACAGTGTCAAAGTATAATTTTCAACAATTTTAACATGACACATATAAATACTTAGTGAGCTCTTATAAAAAATGTATTTAACTCAATGATGGAGACAGCAGATGATAAATGAATTCAAAGGGCTTTTGTATTATATAGTTTGTTGGGAATGGCATGTTACAATGAGTTGGCTAAGTTAGAGATATAACTGGCCAGAGTTCTAAAGGGCAGTAACGTTGTACTTTTGGGGTTATTTTTTCTACTGAACAGAAATGTATTTGCATCTCTACTGGACAAAAATCTACAAGTTTTTACATATCCTCACAGAATCAACATTATATAGCAACTCAAAGAAAGGTATATCTCCCACAAGATTAAATAATTCTTGGGTGGACCCGTCAGATGACATTTCAGTATGACATTTAAAGAATATACAGCCTTCCTTTTGTTGAATTTCCATTTTTGGATACTTTATTTTTAATAGTAGTAAATCCCACAAAAGGTACAGTCTACTTTATGTTTCAGTTTCATTCACATCTCATCTGTGTCAGCATGGTGCGGCAGCAAGTATATGGGTTTGAATACATCACACAAACTAAGGTTTGAGTCTTGGCTCTGCAAACCTCATGCTTCCCCATGTATGGTTTGTGCAGTTGGAGCAGGGATTTGGGGAAGCTGGGAGGGGTAGAAAAGGCAGACTTTGGGCTTACGAGCATCAGGAGAAAGCACGCTGGTACCTCTCTGGCATTCCCTTTCGGTTACAACTCAACATGACCATATTTCACCTGCCTGAGGGTACCAACAGGGTCACAGTGACAGTAGCAAGTCAGAGTCCCTGTTTTTGCCTCCAGTTGCCTGGGTAGGACTTTCCATATCTTTCAAAGGGACCTCTCCCCTAGTATTTCTGGGTTTCCTCCAAAGGAGGCTCATCTAGCCACAAATCAATATGACAGCCACAGTCACTCAGCCTATTCTCCTTCTGGGATTTGGTCTCCTACCTTGGTGGTGTTGGCTGTTTCTGGTGCCCTTTGAAGCCGCTTATGGCAATAGAGATTGTTGGAGAATGGAGAAAGCAAGGGAGCTTTCTTCTTATACTCCCAAAATGAATAAAACACTCTGTCTACCACTTCTGGTTGCCCCTCCATGTTTTCCTATAACTGGGTATCTTAACAGGACAGAGTCTTCCAACAAATAGAGTTTGAGGGCATGCCCTTTACCCAAGGACTGTTTATTTAGGTGTGATTCATGTGAGATCTTGCTTTAGGGTAAAGAAGGTGAGGATGATTTTAAACAACTGTTGTTGAGCTATTATTGAGTGCTAATTGGTACCAGTTGCTATGTGATAAAGATACAAAGGGACAATCCTGGCCCTTAAGGAGCTAGTTCAAACCATCTAGTTTAAGTAGAATAAACATAGTAAAAGGTCAAAGAATTTTGCAAAAATTAAGAAATCGAACAAAACACTGTAGGATGTAAACCCAGCCCAGTGCATTTGCTGTGAGGCTTTCAGTGGTGATTAGAGATCACATTCCTAAGTCATTAGAGAAACAGCATCAAGGTTGAAGGATGTTTTTCTCTTCAGAGAGAGTGCTTTGGTAGAGTTTATGTACTCAGTGTGAAGATGTTTTTGTGCTTATGTATGAAACAGCTAGGAGTCCAGGCTGAAATATTCCTGCCTCCCTGGCAGCTTTTTTCTCTTTTTTCTTTCACCTGGCAAACACATTGACTTGGAAAAACAATTCAAGCGCTCTTGTTATGCCAGCATGAATGTGTGCCATGTGCCTTGTCTAATCTTGCAAGTCCTCTACTCCTGCCTTCAAAAATACAAATTTGAAGTTTCTCTAACTAATTAGTCATTGCCTTTGCCTTCTTTTGTTGAAGAGAGCAATAGTTTTAAAATTATAAAGGTTAGCTACGAAGTCATGGGAAGGTGAAGATGTTGAAGTGTAAGAGGATTTTATAGTGCAGAGGGACCGGGCGTGGTGGCTCATGCCTGTGATCCTTGCATTTTGGAAGGTCGAGGCGGGTGGATAATTTGAGGTCAGGAGTTTGAGAACATTCTGGCTAACATGGTGAAGCCCCTCTCTACTAAAATTACAAAAATTAGCTGGGTATGGTGGTGTGTGCCCGTAATCCCAACAACGCAGGAGGCTGAGGCAGGAGAATCGCTTGAACCCTGGAGGCGAAGGTTGTAGTGAGCCGAGGTCACGCCATTGCACCTCAGCCTGGAGGACAAGAGCAAAACTCTGTCTCAAAAATAAAATAGAATAAGAAATAAAGTTCAGAGGGACTAAAAACAGAGCTTTTGAAGTAAGTACATAACCAGAAACCAGATCTGTCCTGAAGAAAGGTGTTTCTTCACTTTCTGAGTTATTGAGTAGGACTGTTCAATTTACAAGACTGTGTATCTTTGATGAGAGGGAAAATTACCATTAGTTTTCAAAAGGCTTCCCACACCACAGCTTTGCTGCTGCCAAGGAATAAATCACACCTCCTTTGTTTAATGATGAAATACAGTTGACCTTTGAACAACACAGGTTTGAACTGCTTGGGTCCACTTATATGCGGATTTTCTTCCACTTCTGCCGTCCCTGAAACAGCAAGACCAACGCCTCCTCTTCCTCCTTCCCTACTCAGTGTGATGATGACAAGGATGAAGATCTTTATGATGATCCACTTATGCTTAACAGTAAATATATTTTCTTTTCCTTATGATTTTCTTTTTATCATTTTCTTTTCTCCAGATTACTTTATTGCAAAGGTACAGTATATAATACATATAACATACCAAATATGTGCTGAGTTATGTTATTGGTAAGGCTTCCAGTTAACAGTAGACTATTAATTAAGTTTATGTGGAGAGTCAAAAGTCATCTGTGGAGTTTCAACTGTATGAGGAGTCAGTGCCCCTAATCCCTGCCCTGTTCAAGGGTCAGTTTTACTATATACCTGGGAAACTTAAAAACAAAAAGGCCTTGGCCTCACTTTAGACTCACTTTTTAATTGAGTCTGAATCTCTGAGCTGAGTCCTGTACTCCCTGTGTCAGTATGTTTTAAAAGCCGGCCAGGTGATTTTAATGTGCAGCTAGATTAGAGAATCATTGCCCTTCTCCAACTGTACCATGAGATGACACTGTGTTTACTTAGTTGTCTTGGAAGCAATTGGGGTATTGTGTTGCCAGCTTTTTATCACAGCTTCTATGGTTGTGTAACCTAGACAAGAATCCCTCGTCATAGGTGGGTGGTATAGTCAAGTAGCAAAACATCTGGCCAGGCTCACAGGCACAATTCTGTCGAAGGTTCAATCTAAGAGGATCCTTATCACAAGAAGGCATTAGTCTTATTCATTTTCTAAGATTTGTTAAAATCAGTAATTATTTTATGAATTTTATAATAGTCACATCATTTTTCCTCCTTTGACTAACTGATGTGATGAATTATTTTAATAATGCCCCAATAGGAAACTTCTTGTGTTTTGGGGATAAAACCAACTATGACATGATATATTCTTCTCTAGCATGAGGCTGGATTTGATTTTTCTAAAATAGTTTACATTATAAGGGGATTCTTTCTTAAAAAATCTTATTTGATAGAACTCCCCAGTAACTTGTATTGGCAATTTCTATAGACAATGAGTTTCAAGGATACAAGGACTAAGTGGGTAGTAAGGAAACAGAGGTAGCTGGTCTTTAAAAATAGTGAGGAATAAAAATGAATTTCCAGTTACTCCTCAAGGGTTGTAAGTTTAACTTATATGTTGAAGGAGAAAAACATTTAAGGCATACTTGGAAATCATTTTATTCATCCCCATCTCTCATTCAAATTTTTCCTATGAAAATAGGTGTTTCTTTGCCTTTGGCTAAGATCTAAATGCTCAGATATCAAGTCTTCTTTTCCTATTCAAAGAGTCTAGTTTAAGTGAATAAAACATTGAGAATCATGAAACAGTCAAAACTAAGTTAAACTTCTCTTCTACTTCAGTTTCTATCTTCTGTCAGAGGGATGGGTTCAGGTTAAGTTTCTTTTTCTCTCTCTCTTTTCCATGCCAGCTCCTCTTCCCTTCTCGCTTTCTATCCTAGGCTTCTGAACCATATGCCAGGTTTGAACCATAGGGAAACGAGAAATGGGTAATAACCAGGAAAGGTTTTGCATGACTGACCCCAATTTATAAAGACTTGGCTTCTTCTACCCTTAGTGTATATTTAAAGCTGAGCCTCATGGGAGGCTTTGTTGGTCTTCAGGGACCTCTTCTCCACCAAACTACAGCAGCCCCCTATCTGTAGTTCAATAACTATTTTTTTTAGCTGGTACTTAAAACTCCTTCTTCAGTCTTCAGACCTCTGGCAGTACAACTTTAGCTTTTATGCACTGGGTTTCCCACACCTCCAGGCAGTCCCCCAGGCAGGCAGATTCTGACCTCTGACTATCCCTAGTCCGGGAGAAGCATCAACACATCCCTTGTCCCAAGCAACTCTGGAATTACAGACTGTTATGGACTGAATGTGTCCCCACTAAATTCATGTTGAAATCCTTACCCACAAGGTAATGGTATTAGGAGGCAAGACCTTTGAGAAATGATTAGGTTTAGATGAGGTCATGAGAGTGGGACCCCCATGATGGGATTAGTGTCCTTATAAAAAGAGACACCAGAGAACTTGATTCCTTTTCCTGTCTCCGCCATGTGAGGACACTGTGAGAAGACAGCTGCTTACAAATGAGGAAAAGGGCCCTCACCAGAACCTGACCAATCAGCACCTTGATCTTGGATCTCTCAGCTACAGAATTGTGAGAAATAAATATCTGTTGTTTAAGCCACTTGGGTTATGATATTTTGTTATAGCAGCCTGAGCTGACCAAGATATATGCTGTCCCAAATATGGCTATCGTGCTTGCTCTGTCTTCAAAGTAGGAGCTCCACACAACACCTCTTACTTTCAGCCAGGTGTCTGAAACTTATTGGGAAATTATACTCTGTATCTGCAAACCCAAGGATACATATTAAGCCCTCCAAGTGGTCTTTCTAAAGACTCTCTCACAAGGTTTGAGGAAAGTAGAAGGACCTGCTTTCCAAGGCTCATAACCCACCAACAATTCTCTCTAAAGGAGTTTTCTCACCATTTGGCTTCTGATATGGTTTAGCTATGTCCCCACTCAAATCTCATGTTGAATTGTGATCCCCAGTATTAGAGGCGAGTCCTGGTTGGAGGGAATTGGATCATGGGGGTGGTTTCTAATGGTTTAGCACCACGCCCTAATGCTGTCTCGTGATAGAGCTCTTACAAGATCTGGTTGTTTAAAAGTGTTAGCACCTCCCCTTCACTCTCTCTCTCTTGTCTGCCATATGCAGATGGCTTCCCTTTGCCTTCAACCATGACTGTAAGTTTCCTGAGGCCTCCTCAGAGGTAGAAGCCTGTACAGCCCACAGAACTGTGAGCCGATTAAACCTTTTTAAAAATTTTTAAATAAATTACTCAGTCTCAGGTAGTAGCAATTCGAGAACAGTCTAATACAGGTTCCTTATCTTTTCTAGAAGGCTGGAAAGTGTTACAAACTTGGCTCTTTGCTGCTTTTTTAGAAGCCCTGCACAGTCTAGCATGCTTCTTGAGAATGTGGCAATAGTAGGTACCTATCTCTCTGAGGTCTCAGCCAAAACAGGGAGAGGGATCCTATTTTAATATCTTGTTATACAGAAGAATATTAGTTTGTATTAGATATTTCAGTAAGGATAGCTTAGAGAGAAGGAAGTAGTCAGGCAGTGATACTTAAGGGCACAGGCTTTGAAGGTCTGAATTGACTCATTGTAGTCTTATTTATAAAAATCTGACAGGTTTAGCCTACCCTGAACCTGTCTTCTCTTTATATTGACCAACCCCAGCCTCCTCATTTCTCCTATGAGTTTTTGCCTGATATTTTTCGAAATGCCTCTATGTAAACTTCATATATTCAATTTCACTCGCCTTTGGTGAGTATTCTGCTCAGTTCTGTAGGCTCCCTTCATATGCTCCTTAAATCCAGGTTTTCAGTGTCTTCTGGAATATTATTTCTGAAAGAGAAGCCAAAATAATGATGTAATTCCGTTTATTTAGTGAATGTTGCATGCATCTTATATCTGTTTTTGTGACTCATAGTGCTTGAAGCATATCAAAGGGTTTGAGAAATCCTGCAATAAAGAAATTGGTTTAGCTTTTTAAAAACCAAGCACTTCACAAGCTTGTTTGACCATAGACTGATATTACTAATATTCATCTGGTGGGACTTGTATTATCCATAGGATATATTTGGAAATGCTCATTTATACTATACTACTGTGCTTCTCAGGGCTTTATTATGATGTACTCTTCTATTATACGTGATGTCAAAAAGAAATCAGGGAAGCTCCTTGTCGTTTATCCCATTTGGAGCTCTGTATTTTCTCTCGAATCAAAAGAATGTGGTATTTCCTTGTTAATTTCCTTTCATAATTTCTCTTTAGAGTTTTATTAATCATAGAAATATCCCTTAAATATTTCTGATGTGTCAGTTATTTTTTTATAATGATAATTTCCCCAATTTTTCCTTTAATCAATATCTTATTATTCATCCTTTTAGTAAAAATCTGAAATCATGCTTTCAGTAGATAAGTAGTATATATTTATTTTAGAAAAATCAGAAATACGGATAAGAGAGAATGATGACCCATAATCTCATGTGACTTAGAGATAGTTGTTCACCTTTTGGAATATATGTTTCTAGGTCATTTTCTGTATGTGCACAGCCCACCCTGTACATGCTGTTTTTGTGTATGTGTGTGTCAAAAATGCATCTATAAGACTTATAATGGCATAACATTCTATTAGATTTTGTAATTTAACTGACTTCCTACTTAAGTATGTTTAGGTGCTTTGTAATTTTTCGCAATTATTGACAACTATGGTGAAGATTTTTGTGCCTAAATTCTTGCAGATATCTTTCATTTCTTCCTTATGAAGTAGTTTCTATTAATTGAAATCAATTCCTGGAATTTTAGGTCAAGAGAATGCACAAAACTCTAAATCTTTTCTAGGTATTACTAATATAACCTTGGTAGAAGGCAAATCAATTTGCTCTTATTTAAATAGTATTAAAAGACTGTTGGTCTTAATACATCTCAGATATTTCCAACGGTGTTATCTTTCTCAGTTCATTAGCTCTTTGGTAAAGGATGATGTGATACTGGGAACATGGAATTCCACAGACTTGGAGTAAAATCAGTCTGTGTAACTCGGGATATTTCATTTAACCTTCCCAAGCCTCAGATTCTTTATCAGTAAAAGTAGGATAAATGTTTCATATAGGGTTACTAAGGGATTAAATTTTGCACACAAAAAGTGTCTGATACATATCTCATATGTATACTCATAGAACATGTATTGAATGTCTTTATATTTTAACTGTATGCCATGTTTTCTCTCATTTAATTGTCAAAACCCTAGGAAGAATAATTGTCTCCATTTTACTCAGATTTCGAGAAGACAGACACTTGCCAAGTGCTTTCACTGTTGGAGACAGGCAAAATGACTCTCAGCAGGAAGAACTCTAGTATGATAAATACAGGCTAGTCACTGGGGTAAATAACAACAGTGCTGACAGCTGGATTCTGGTTGCCTCTTATCTGTCTCCAAGCTGATGCACCATATGGCTTACTTAGGCCCTCAGTCACAGAGTGAGCATGAAAATGGAAGGAATCTGCAGAACAAATCAATGAACAAACAAATAGGAGAGCCCCTTACAGAAAGTAAGTAGATGATAGATGAACATTTGTTTACATGACATGCAATAAGGCATGAGCAAGTACAGACTGACAAACAAGTCATAATATACAAGGTAACATATTTATAACTAGGAATGAAGGCATCCTAAAGTATACAGAATAACCTTCACAGATACTGTACCTTCCTACCAATTTCCAGAGAAGGAATATATGGCCTGACCAGGAAGAGAAACATCATGTTAACAGGCATTAGGGAACCTTGGTTGTGCCCTGGTATCTTTGTAGATGAGCTCTAGACATTGCCCCTAAAACAGCTGTAAGACTATCTGGAAGAAGGGAGAATTCTGGTCGAGTAAGACCCATCACTTGTTTGCCAGTAAAATGGGGAAATGCTCATATTTGTGGAGCCTTCTTGTCATATGCTTCATGGTGTCTGAGATTCCCCTTGACAGGACAATATTAGGGATGTTTGGTGGTTCAGATCAAAATCTAACATTACCATAAGTCAATTTTGCATTGTGGTAAAATATAGCATAAAACTTACCATTACAACTTTCTTAAGTGTATAGTTTAGTGGCATTGAATACATTAATATTGTTGTGCAACCATTACCATCATCCATCAACAGAACGTTCGGGAGAACTGAAACTGTGAACTCAATAAACAGTAACTCTTCATTCTCTCTCATTCCAGTCCCTTATAATCATTATTTTACTTTCTGTCTCTACGCATTTGACTATTCTAGTACCTTCTATAAATGAATTATACATTATATGTCTTTCTGTGTTTGGCTTATTTCACTTAGCATAATGTCTTTAATGATCATCCATGTTGTAGCATGTATCAGAACATCATTTCCTTTTAAGGCTCAATAATATTCCATTGTATGTATATATTACATTTTATTTATTCATTTGTTGATAGACATCTGAATTGGTTTCACCTTTTAACTGTGGTGAATAATGCTGCTATGAACATAGGTGTACAAATATCTGATTGAGTACTTGCTTTCATGCTTTTGGGTATATGCAAGAAGCCTATACGGATATATTGTAGGTTCAGTTCCAGACCACCACAATAAAGCAAATATTGTCATAAAGTCACACAATTTTTTTGGTTTCCCAGTGCATATGAAAGTTATGTTTACACTCTAGTTTAGTAGGTGTGCAATGGTATTATGTCTAAAAAAGCAGTACATATAAGTTAACTAAAAATACTTTTTTTTTTTTGCCAAACATGCTAATCATCAGAGCCTTCAGCAAGTCATAATCTTTTTGTTCATGGAGGGTCTGGCTTTCATGTTTATGGCTGCTGACTTATCGGGTTGGTGGTTGCTGAAGGTTGGCGTGGCAATTTCTTACAATAAGGCAATGCAGAAGTGTGCTGCATTGATCGACTCTTTCACAAAAAAAATCTCTGTAGCATATGGTGCTCTTTGATAGCATTTTACCCACAGTAGAGCTTCTTTCAAAATTGGAGTCAATCCTCTCAAAATTGCTGCTTTACCTACTAAGTTTATGTGGTATTTTAAATCCTTTGTTGTCATCTCAACAATGTTCATAGCATCTTCATCAGGAGTAGATTCTGTCTCAAGAAAGCACTTTCTTTGCTCAACTATAAAAAGCAACTTCTCATTCATTCAAGCTTTATCATAAGATTGCTGCAATTTAATTAAATTATCAGGCTCTACTTCTAATTCTAGTTCTTTTGCTATTTCCACCACATCTGCAGTTACTTCCAGCATTGAAGTCTTGAATCCCTCAGATCCATCCATGAGGGTTGGAATCTACTTCTTCCAAACTCTTGTTAGTGTTGTTATTTTGACTTCCTCCCATGATTCATGGATGTTCTTAAAGGCTTCTAAAATGGCAAGCCCTTTCCACACGTTTTTCAATTTAATTTTCCCAGATCCATCACAGGAATAACTATGTATGGCAGCAGCTATAGCATTATGGAATGTATTTCTTAAATAAAAGGATTGAAAGTCAAAATGATTCCTTGATCCATGGATTGCAGAACGATGTTGTGTTAGCAAGTGTGAAAATAACATTAATTTCCTTGCACATCTCCATCAGAGCTCTTGGGTGACCAGGTGCTTCGTCAATGAGCATATATATAATATATATGATAATATATATTATATATTACATATATTATGTTGTATATTATGTCACATATATAATATATAATTATCACATATATTATATT